>NC_048228.1:65430960-65690908 GCF_002007445.2 Ailuropoda melanoleuca | reverse complement strand
GGTAGGGGAAGAAAGGGATAAAGAAAGGGGGGGTAATCAGAAGGGGGAATGAAACATGAGAGACTATGGACTATGAGAAGCAAACTGAAGACTTCAGAGGGGAGGGGGTCGGGGAATGGGATAGACTGGTGATGGGTAGTAAGGAGGGCATGTATTGCATGGTGCACTGTGTGTTATACGCAACTAATGAAGCATCGAACTTTGCATCGGAATCCGGGGATGCACTGTATGGTGACTAACATAATATAATAATAAAATTAAAAAAAAAAGAAAACTAGAGATAAGGGAACAAACCAGACCATCCAGTCCTAAGCGTCAGAGGTGGGGTCTTTTTATAGCAGGTACTTGTGACCAAGAAAGAATTATCACACCGTAAAAATGTAGTAAGCCATGGAAGGTGTTATCACTAGTCCTTACTCAATGATGCTATCAATAGAGATGTTAAAAGGATTTAAATTCCCGGTTAGCCTTCAATAACAGACTAACCCTAAAGGTCCTAGTGGCAACCCTGTGGGGACCCTTCTCACTCTAGAGAGCTTTTTCTGTATCCTCACTTAATAAAACTCTATAGCTTTACTCACTCTCCTTTGTCCTTGAGATTCATTCTTCAACTCTGTGAGACAAGAACCTCACTCTCCCACTTCATTATCATTTCTAGCCCCTTCTGTCCACATCACTCTGAACTAGACTGAAAATCTCTTTTCCTTAATTTCCCACAAATGACCCAGGCAAGTCATTTATAGGTATAATAGACTTTAAGTGAGATTTTTAGGGCAATGGAAGGAATTCTGTGTTTCATCTCTGCAAATTGTCTTATCCTAAAAAATCCATCGTTCACTTTGCTACTTGAAATTTTTCACTGGCCATGATTTACTGCTAAACCACGGTAAAGCACCTCTTTCCCACGCTGCTTCCCCCATTGTTACCCCTTTCATTGTTCCGTCTAGCTTCTGGTGGTAAAACCAGCTGGCACCACTCTTTGTCTTGTCCTTGAACAGGCTCAAATGTTGGATATCTTTTCTTTCTCATTCCCCTTCAGTCATTTTAAGTTAGAAGAAATATAGAAAATTATTTTTCCTCCTCTGGAAATTAAGCATACACCCTCAAGGATGGATATGGCTGTATTTTGTCAGCTTTGCGTTTAAATGATCAAAGATCATGGTATATTTGAAGCTTAGCTTGGATTTTCTATTTTCTTCTAGTGAAAACTAAATACCTGTTAACACCTTTTTGGATTGGATTTTACCAATGTCAGCATTTGAACTTTGCACCAGCAGGACGTCTGGAAAAGGGAGGATTAGAAAACGTTCTTGAAAACTTTTCTTTCTTTTTCTTTCTTTTTTCTTTTAAGATTTTATTTATTTATTTTGAGTGCACATGGGCACTCATGAGAGAGAGAGAGAAAGAAAGAGAAAGAGAAAGAAAGAAAGAGAAAGAGAAAGAGAAAGAGAAAGAGAAAAGAGAGAGAGTATGAGCAGGGAGAGGGGCAGAGAGAGAGGGAGAGAAAGAATCTCAAGCCGACTCTGTGCTGAGCACAACCCTGATGCAGGGCCTCCCTGAGATCATGAGCTGAGCTGAAATCAAGAGTGGGAGGCTTAAGTGACTGAGCCACCCAGGAACCCCCTCCTAAAACTTTTATTAATGATTCTATATTAAATATATTAGTCTTTTAGTTTTAATTGAGAACATGTTTAAACACTACTGAATTATTTTCCAATTGCTGGGTCAAAGAATTGCCTTCCCATGCAAGAATAGTTCCTGCGAATATTCCAAAACAAGCTAAAACATATGCTATTAGTCATTTTCTGCGATGTTCTGAAAACTGTCTTTTTAATCACTGATTTCCAAGCCAAAGATTGAAGTACACTAACACATATGAAAGTATTGCAGATTCATGGGCACCTGGTGACTCAGTCGGTTGGGCATCTGCCTTCAGCTCAGGTCATGATCCCAGGGTCCTGGCATAATGTCCGTATGGGGCTCCTGCTCAGCAGGAAGTCTGCTTCTCCCTCTCCCTCTGCTCTACCCCCCACCTGTGCTTGCACTCTCTCTCTCTCTTGCTCACTCTCAAATAAATAAATAAAATCTTAAAAAAAATATTGCAGAATTAGACCTCCAGGTGCTCAATAAATGTTAATGAATCAGAAAGACATGGAGTTTCTCCACTTTGCTTCATGATTGGTTATGCCAGTTAATGATATTTTTTCTTGTTTATTCATTTATTATTTCATTTCTTGTTCCTAAAATATTATTTTGCAAGATAACATAAATTAAAAATGAGAAAGAAGGGGCAGAGAACAAACAAAAAATAAGGGGCATAGAACAAAGAACTTAGGGGCAAGACCCAAAAGAATATAGGGACAAGGAACAAAAGAATACATACATTGGAACTAGGGATAAGACTTGAACAAAATAACAAAATATCCTACTACAAAGTCATTTTAGATATGTATACCAAGAAGTTGGTAAGAAAGGGTAATTTGAGATAGCTCATTTGGCTTTGTTCACATAGGATTAGAGCCGTAACTTGCAGACAATCCCAGCAGGATGCCTGCAAATTTGTTCTGATTGTTATATGAAGGACACCCTGACATTAATTTAGAGAGGCTCTTTTGATAATGGCATATGCTGAAACTTAAAGAGAAGAATGGAAAGAAAGCCTCCAAATATTTTCTTTTTCTGGAATATCTTCATGGTGCTCGTATTTATTACTAAAGAATACGAGCAACACTTTCCTTAGGAAAGCACAAGATATCACATGATAGAACTTTCAGTAACAGAAAGTCTTTGCAAACTCTCTAAAATTCAGTGACTTCTGGGTAGAAATATACTTTGAATTGTATGAAAAGAGAAGTTATTTTGCTCTCTGAAGTCTGTTGGTAGCTTTGAAGTGATTTTGTGGGTTTTGTTTCCCCCTCTAAACCCCACTTAAATTGGCTTCCTAGAGTTTTGGAGCCAAAGAGAAGCTGTCACTCAAATCAAGGGGTAAAAGATTTGAGAGAAAAAGGACTTAAATATTTCTCACATATGCACTTGACTGATTGCTATAATAGGCAAAATAGAAAATGCATTATATTAACTATTAATAGTTTAAGATTCATTGGTAATATAAAATGAAAAAATATAGTTTATATGTGTGTATGTGTTAGTCTATATATGATGAATTAAATGCTGGCTCTAGTTACATACTAGAGGATGGATGTGTATATGATAAGCTATCGTGTTAATTATTATTAAAGTGATCATTTTCATAGGGAGGTACCCCAGAAAAATTTAGTATAAATTAAAATTTAATGTGCATATTTTCAAAAATAACTGGGCTTTGACTTTTAAAATAAGTGTGTCAGATAATACAAAGTGCAATCAAGTCTTATAGAAATACTTTGTAGTTAAAATACTGCTTCTTACAGGGATAATAATAATTAAGGGTATGGGGAGTTTGGGTGATTTCATGAATTGATGTAGAAAATAGCTTCCTTTATCTTTTTAAAGGACAGGACTGAGAATGGTGTAAATCTTTAATGTTTTCTTTTCTATTAACTTCAGGAAATTATCAAAATCCATTTCTGATTTCTCTTTTTAAGAAATTTTGCATCTTTGGGTCAAAGCCCGGCTCCTGCAATTGCTAATATTTTAAAGTTGGCCAATTTCTATGACATTTATGTGTGTTTTCTCAACTGTACAATAGGGATGAAAATAGTATCTACCTGATGAGGCTACTACAGTGGGGGTTAAAAAATATGGGAATGCCTGAGAGAGTAGCAGATGCATAAATGTTAGTGATTATTACTTAAATGAAAGATGATTTCATGTAATGGTTTAGGTACTTCCTTGGGAAACAGATATGAGAAAATCTGGATCTTCCTAGGGTTCATCATGCTTTCCTTGCCCAGAGAAAGGGTATAACCCAGCTGCAGAAGGAACCCCCTTTGGTTCCTACCTGGTATACCTTGTGAAACTGCAGAATGAAGCTTATTTTTTGAACCAAGACATTTTGATTCTAAAACTTGATTACTTACCTGTTCTAAATATGTCCTCTTCGTGTGAATATAACCAAACCTGCTCCAAGGAGAATAACTTTGCTTTATATATATATCACATGGTAATGAAAAACTATTGACCCTGTTCATCATTCCTAAAATCTTTGCTCTGCTCTGCTCTCCTTTACCTTGAATACAAGTGGTGCATTTCATGTAATAAATTCTTTGGTTTCTTATTTTATGACCTGGTGCTTACAAGGGGATTTGTGGTTTGGTTTGGTTTTTTAATGTGAAATTCACTGAAGCTCAATTAAACATTTAAAGCAAACAATTAAAATCCCCAAAGTTGTATAAACTGGTATGCCTTACACTCTGTTTTAGGGATTGGGTCACAGGCAGAGATGAAGAATTCCATTGGGATTCTGTTTTACCTAATAGCACAGCACTCTCTGTGGTAGGAAGAACAGTGAAGGGGGGAAAAAAACCCACCATGATATCCAATTCTAACTTTTGTAAGCTTCAGTTTAAGTCAGCTAATGTGGAGAATTTGCAATGAAGTTGCTTTGAATCCTTATTTGTTTGTTTATTTATTTTTACATAAGTAACAAAAAGCCTGTATTTAGTATTTACTATTAAAATATTGACTCAAACTAGGAGTTAATGAAAATCTTAACATCCTCCATAAATTATTTAACAGAATAGAATTTAGAGCCAATAATAAATGGATCATTTTTCTGAAATAAATAAATCCTCTTTAATACCACATTGCATTTGGAAAGATAGTATTTTTTGCCACTCACAAAGCATACAATAATTAAGATTTTTAAAACTAAATATATCCATTTTCACATATATGAGAAATACAATTACTTTTTAAATACTAATATGATGAAATATATTGGACAGATTTTGCTTTTTAATTACAAAAGAAAACATATTTCTAAATAGTTTTCTAGATTTTAGCCCAACATCATTTTCTATTCAGTTCTTTTCCAGAAGGACAAATAATCTCATGAGTAGGTCCTTTAGAAATTTTTTTTCAATACTATAAATATAAATTGTTTTATAATAATTATAAAAATATTGAAAGCTTCCTTAAGACAGCTTTTTAAAAGGTACTATCATAAAACACAAGACCTTTATTTGCATACCCATATAAAATTCCAAGATGCTAGTGTGATATTGAGAAACACATTGATGGGGCAGTGTTAAAAATAACAGTGAAGGAAGTTTAAAGAATGATAGAGGGAACCAATACATCCCATTTACACTGTTCCTGATATACAAGGGGGAGAAAAACTGCATAATATGCAAATACTGTCTAAGAGTAATAGATAGCAGTGGATAATTGTGTGATTGCTACAGATGAAACAATGAAGCTTTCTCTTTTTTGGTTTAACGAATGTACACACGCACACACACACACACACACACACACGTCAAAGTATTTTTCCATTGCTTCTCTTGTTCAGTGCTGCAGTGTTTTTCACCTTGGTTCTAACTCCTTATCTCCCTTTGACCTGTTTTTGACCTCAGCTCTGAGTTCGCTGAAGTCCCTCACTGGAGTAAAATTCTTTTTCTATTCTATTTCAGTTCTGCACACATCCTGCATTTCAGCAGCTTGACTTTGGTTCTCAGTGAGTGTTGCCTACGTAGAATTGTGTCTTAATAGTCCTATGACAGTAAGGGTGTAAGGTAGAATGTTTTCATGACAAAGATACTTTCAAAGAGTATAAAGCAGAGCTTTTTTGACTTCTCCTTTGCCTTTTATATAAATATTTTGAAGTCATTTTGGCTCAACTGCATAATCTGCATATGTGGGCTGTGATCTAGAAAGCAGAATTTTAAAATTGTGAACCAGGCATAATTGAAGAATTTATTATTTTGCCTAGGTGTTATCAGAAATTATAATTACCCATAAAAAACTTGAGTAATTATTTAGGGTAAATATCACATGGAATTTGATTATAGCATATCCCTTACTACCATGAAGTATTTTAATTTGTTTAATTATGCAAAGATTCACTTTGAAAATAGTTTTTTTTTTTGTCAAAGCCATTAATGTGTGTGGGGGGGAAATACCAACTGTTTCATTTCAGCCTTAAACAGAAAATGTAGCAGAAACAAAAACAGGCCTCAGTCACAACTGAAGAAACGTCTAGAAGGGGTCTCTGTTAACACAGGTGTTTTCAGAAGCTAAAACTAGGGGACAATTTCATTTTGTTAAGTAGATAAATATTTTTAAATATTTGTGGTTACAAAATGGAAGTTAAATCCTTATTCTACTTCTTAGTATAAAGTTGAGTCTAAAACTGTATGTTAAAAAGGAAAAAGAATTTTCCTCTTTAATTGAACATTTCATATAATGGTTTCAAGAAAAATTGCTTTGCAAATTTGAAATCAAATGTTTTTTTTATTCAATTTTCAGTTTTTGCTATAAATAACCACATTTGTTAAAATATTTGATGACTCTGTTTGTTCTCCCAAACTTTTAAACTACAGTTACAATTGGAGATTGAATGTGATTATTAATCTGGTGATAATTACTTATATATTACTAATGGATCTAACTAATCCAACACGTATAAAAGGACTAAGTAGATTCTTAAATGTAGGAATGTTATTAAAAGGCACATTTTCTTCTTTCAAATTGCCAAATAAAATTATTTAAAAGCCAAATAAAGTAACTAATTCATTAACTTTAAAACACAGTGCAGGGCGCCTGAGTGGCTCAGTCAGTTAAGTGCCTTCCTTATGCTTCAGCTCAGGTCATGATCCCTGCGGCCCAGGATTCAGTCCTGTGTCAGGCTCCCTGCTCCTCAGGAAGCCTGCTTCTCTCTCTGCCTCTGCCCCTCCCCTGCGCTTGGGCTTTCACATGCTCTCTCTCTCTCTCTCCCCTGTCTCTCAAATAAAAAAATAAAATCTTTTAAAAAAAAAGTGCAAAATCTTAATTTCTAATGATAGGAGAAACTACTTTGTTTAATGCTAGTCAAGGAGTTAACATTGCAACAATTAAATTTGAGAATAATATTTTAAAAATCCTTATTCTAAATTTGAAAATATTATACATGTATTTCAGGATAAAGAAAATAATTATGGGGATATAATTTAGAAATCTTGCTAAATTCTTTACTATTTCTAATAATTTATCTGTAGTGACTTTTAGATTAATAAATATACAATGTTATATTAGTTTCAGGTATACAATATAGTGATTCAACAATTACATCAGCCTGTGCTCATCACAAGTACCCTCTTTAATCCCCATCACATATTTTACCCATCTCCCCATCCCCGCCGCTATACTTAAGAGTCTGCCTCTTGATTTCTCTCTCTAGCTCTTTTCTTTCTCCCCTTGTTCATTTGTTTTGTTTCTTCAGTTTTCAAATGAGTGAAATCAAATGGTATTTGTCTTTCTCTGACTTATTTCACTTAGCATAATACCCTCTAATTCATCCATGTCATTGCAAATGGCAAGATTTCACTCTTTTTAAACATTCCATAGTATATATATGCACCACATCTTCTTTATCCATTCATCAATCAGTGGACACGGGCTACTTCCATATGTTGGCTGTTGTAGATAATGCTCCTATAAACATTGGGGTGCATGTATCCCTTTGAATTAGTGTTTTCGTATTCTTTGGGTAAATACACAATAGTGTCATTACTGGATAGTAGGGTAGTTCTATTTTTAACTTTTTGAGTGTGGGAATTTATAATGCCTGGCTAGCTAAAATATGATAAACACAATTCTCCTTGGGAGAGGCTAGTTGAAAATCAAAGAAGTGACCAAAAAACTGGTCTTCCCTTGAAGTTTCTGGGCTGAAAATAGCCAGATCCTAATTGTAGCTCAATGCTATCTCCTAGGAGACAGATGCTTAACTTCGTGTAGACATAAATCCTTAATAGTCACCTACCCCCTGCCTGCAAGTCACAAACATAGGTAGTTCTAATCACACAATGCCCGTAAATGTCACTGCCCTAGTTATTGAAACCTTACATTCATTTCTAATCTTGATTCTTTGATAGCATACGTAATAAAAACGAAGGTAGAGTTTGGCTCAGGCCTTTCCCCACTACAGAGTCTGGTCCCCAGGACCTGTCCTTTCTCCGACTTAGGTGTCTGGAGTAATCATTTCATTTGCCACCTCAGGGTTTGCTGGCCAAACCTGACATTGAGGAACCTCCATACTGTTTTCCACAGTAGCTGTACCACCATCAGTACACGAATGTTCCTTTGTCGCTGCGACCTTCCCAATGCCTGTTGTTTCTTATGTTACTGATTTACACATTCTGACAGGTATGAGATAGTTTCGATTTGCTTTTCCCTGACGATGAATGATGATGAGCATCTTTTCATGTGTCTTTTGTCCTTCTGTATGTCTTCTTTGGAGAAACGTCTGTTCATATCTCCTGCATATTTTTAATTGGATTATTTGGTTTTTGGTGTTGAGTTTTATAAATTCTTTATATATTTTGAATTTATTTTTGTGTATGGTATAAGAAAGTGGTTCAGTTTCTTTCTTTTTCATGTTGCTATCCAGTTTTCCCAACACCATTTTTTCAAGAGACTATTTTTTTCCCTTTGGATATTCTTTCCTGCTTTGGTAAAGATTAATTCACCATATAATTGTGAGTTCATTTCTGGGTTTTCTATTCTGTTCTATTGATCTATGTGTATATTTTTGTGCTAGTAGCATATTCTTTTGATTACTACAGCTTTGTAATATAACTTGAAGTCTAGAAATATGATGCCTCCAGCTTTGCTTTTCTTTTTCAAGATTGCTCTGGCTATTCAGGGTCTTTGTGGTTCCATACAAGTTTTAGAATTGTTTATTCTAGCTCTGTGAAAATGCTGTTGGTATTTTGATAGGGATTGCATTAAATGCATAGATTGCTTTGGGTGATATAGACATATTAACAATATCTGTTCTTCCAAATTCCATTTGGAATTCCAGCATGAAATTCCTTTCCATTTCTTTCTGTCACCTTCAATTTCTTTCATTAGCGCTTTATAGTTTTCAGAGTACAGGGTTTTTACTTCTTTGGTAAGGTTTATTCCTAGGTATCTTACTACTTTTGGTACAATTATAAATGGGACTGTGTCTTAATTTCTTTTTCTGCTGCTTCATTATTGTTGTGTAGAAATGCAACAGATTTCTGTACATTAAATTTGAATCCCATAACTTCCTATGACTTTCCTGAATTCATTTATCAGTTCTAGTGGTTTTTAGGTGGAGTCTTTTGGATTTTCTCTATATAGTATCATGTCATCTGTAAATAGTGAAAGTTTTACTTCTTCCTTGCCAATTTGAATGTCTTTGATTTCTTTTTGTTGTTGGATTGCTGTGTTTAGGACTTTCAGTACCATGTTAAATAACAGTGGTGATAGTAAACATTCCTGTCTTGTTCAAAAAAGACATATGATATGAGTTTGATCTTCCTGAATTTGTTGAGGCTTATTTTGTGGGGTAGTATGTGATCTGTTCTGGAGAGTGTTCCATATGCACTTGAAAAGAATGTATTCTGCTGTTTTAGAATGGAATGTGTTGAATGTATCTGTTAAATCCATCTTTTCCAGTGTGTCATTCAAATCCTTTGTTTCCTTATTGATTTTCTATTTGGATGATCTGTCTACTGATGTAAGTGGGGTGTTAAAAGTCCCCTACTATTATTGTATTATTATCAATTAGTCCCTTTATGTTTGTTATTAACTGTTTTATGTATTTGGGTGCTCCTATGTTGGGCGTATAAATATTTACATTTGTTATATCATCTTGTTGGATTATCCCTTTACGATTATATAGTGCTCTTTTTTGGCTCTTGTTACAGTCTTTGTTTTATTTTAATTAATTAATTTATTTATTTATTATTTATGAGAGAGCGAGTGAGAGCACAAGTGTGGGGAAGAGCAGAGGGAGAGAGAGGGAGAAGCAGACTCCCCAGCTGAGCAGGGAGCCCAACATGGGGCTTGATCCCAGGACCCCAAGAGGATGACCTGAGCCAAAGGCAGGCGCCCCTGTCTCTTGTTACAGTCTTTGTTTTAAAGTTTATTTTGTCTGATGTAAGTTTTCCTACTTTAGCTTTCTTTTTGACATCCATTTGCATGATAGATGGTTTCTATCTTCTCACTTTTTATCTTCTGTCATTAGGTCTAAAATGACTCTCTTGGTAGCATATACATGGGTTTTGTTTTTTTATCCATTTTGTCACCCTCTGTCTTTTCATTGGAGTGTTTAGTTCATATATATTCAGAGTAATTATTGGTAGATATGTATTTATTGCCATTTTATTAATTGTTTTGTGGTTGTTTCTGAAGATTTTCTCTGATCCTTTCTTATTGTTCTCTCTTTCGTGGTTTGCTGGTTTCTTTAGTGTTATATTTGGAATCCATTCACTTTTTCTTTGCATATTTATTAGTTAGTGGTTTTTGAAATATTGTTACATTATGCTTGTATATAACATCTTTTGCATATAGCAGTCTATATTAAGTTGATTGTCTTTTAAGCTTGAACTCATTCGTTACTCTACTTCCCCACATTTTAGGTATACATTCTTGTATTTTACATCCTTTTATTTTGTGAATCCCTTGACTGATTTTTTTTACAAAAATATTCATTTTTAGTGCTTTTGTTTCCTGCCTATATAATGTCACTTTTGGGCTCTCCTTTCCACTCACTACCTCTTAATATTTCTTACAGGGCTGGTTTCGTGGTCATGAATGCCTTTATTTTTTATTTGTCTGGGAAACTCTCTCTCCTTCTAGTCTGAAAAATGACCTTGCTGAATATAGAGTATTCTTGACTGCAGATTTTTCCCATTTAGTACTTTGAATATATCATGCCACTGCTTCTGGCTTGCAAAGTTTCTGTTGAAAAATTTCCTGCTAGCCTTGTGGATTTTCCCTTGTAAATTACTGTCTTTCTTTCTTTCTTTCTTTCTTTCTTTCTTTATTTATTTTTTAAAGATTTTATTTATTTATTTGACAGAAATAGAGACAGCCAGTGAGAGAGGGAACACAAGCAGGGGGAGTGGGAGAGGAAGAAGCAGGCTCATAGTGGAGGAGCCTGATGTGGGACTCGATCCCATAATGCCGGGATCACGCCCTGAGCCGAAGGCAGATGCTTAACCGCTGTGCCACCCAGGCGCCCCTATTTATTTATTTTTATGGGAGTTCTCTGTGCCTTCTGGATCAGAATATCTGTTTTCTTCCACAGATTATGGAAATTTTTTGCTATTGTTTTTCAGATAAATTTTCTGCCCCATTTTCTCTCTCTTGTTCTGGGACTCCTATAATATGAATGTTATTACATTTGAGGGAGTCACTGATTTCCCTAAATCTATTCTAATTTTGCATAATTCCTTTTTCTCTTTTGTTCAGCTTGATTATTTTCCATTACTTTGTCTTCTACATCCTTCATTTGTTCCTCTGCTTCTTCTATCCCACTGTTCATTTCATCAAGCATGTTTCTCATTTCACTTATTGAACCTTTTATCTCTGCTATGTTATTCCTTATCTCTGCGTTAGGAGTCTCACTCATGTCTTCCACTCTTTTCTCAAGTCCAGTGAGTATCGTTATGATCATTGCTTTAAATTCTCTATCAGGTATTTTACTTATATCTGTTTCACTTAGATCTCTGGGCATGGTCTTGTCCTGTTCTTTAACTTGGGATAAATTTCTCTGTCTTCTCATTTTGTCTGTCTCCCTGTGTCTGTTTTTCCGTGTTAAGAAAGTCAGCTATGTCTTCTGCTCTTCAAAGTCTTGACTTTATGAAGAGGTTCTAGGGTTCCCTGGAGTGCCATGTCCTCTGTTCACCAAAACCTGGCACTTTAGGAGAGTATCCAAGGTGTGCTCCTTATCCCCTGCTGTTGTGTCTGAGTTACTTTTCCTTTCAGCATTGTCTTCTGTACTGACTTTGTGCCTTTTGTGAGCTGTGCTTATTTTCTGTAGTGCTAGTGGGACCCAGGCAGGCCAGCTTTGGGGGGTTGTGCTTACCAGGGAACTTGGGAGTGGGGCAGTGGTGTTAGCAAAATTTGCACTGGGTCCCTCGTCCTATGCCAGATCCCCTGAAGTGCTGCAACAGCTAGGGCCTGTGTGCCAGGGCAGCTGGGGGTACAAGATTAGTTTCAGCATGCCATGATGGCTGGGCTCAGCTGGGCCTGGCACCCAAAGGTGACTGGGGTCATGTGACTGGGTGCAGCACTTCAGCAACTGGTCACCCAGTGGTTGGGTGTGGTGCTCTCAATGTTAACAAAATTTGCCCTTAACCCATTGCTGAGGCTAGCATGCTTGCAGTGGGTAAGTCTTCAGGAGAACTTGTGGGTGTAGCACACTGCTAGTGGGTTAGATAGCAAGTGTTTGTGTAGCCCTGCCTCCCACCAATGGCCCTATGTTTATGCTGGGGGGTGGGGGAGCTAACATCTGCCAGGTCCCTCATTTTTAGAGAAGTCCCCAACATGCCCTGAAATCAGTATGAAGATTTCATCCAGTTTGCCCTTAATGTTGTGTAAACTGAAGCTTTTATGTTGCCTCTCCATGAAGGCTGCTGTCTCTCAAGGGTGGCAACTCAGCTATCATTTGCCCTCCTGGCTAGCCCTGTGCTGAGTCAGCTGACTTTTAAAACTCCAAGCTCCAAGTCCCACTGGTTTTTAAAATATTCTCTGTGTGCTTAAGAAGGATGGCTGTTATCTATTTGTGAGGTGCAGTGATCAATATATGCTCATTAGATCAAGGTGTTAATTATGTTGTTCCAATATTCTATGTGCATAGTAATTTTGTTTGCTTTTTTTGTTTGTTTTTTGCCTGCTTCGCTTATCATTTACTGAGAAAATTTCATTGAGGTTTTCTAGTGATGGTGAATTTATAAATTTTCATTTATTTGTGTGTTTGTAGTTTTTAAGAATATCTTATTAGGTACATAGGTTTAGGAACTTTAAAATTACATTGTAAAGGGAATCTTGATCATTAATTAAAAACCATCTATAGCTTTGATAATGCTTTTTGTTTTGTTGTCTAATATTAAATTATATTAACATACTATCCAATTATCTTTTGGCCATTTTTGCTTGGTTTGCCTTTTTCTAGTCTTTTACCTTCAAACTTTCTAGCTGCTTCTGTTTCAGTTGTCTCCTGAAAGCCACATCTAGATATAAATATGTAGACACGTGTATATTTTATCTGGAAATTATACTTGGAAATCTTTGTGTGTTTTTAACTAATGTATTTTGCCCATTTATTTTTCATATACATATGGATTCATTTTTACCATATTATTTCATGTTTTCTATATATCTGTATATCTCATTCATTCATATCTTTTCTTCTCTCTTTCCTACTCTTTTTAGAATAGGCTGTTTTTTAATATTTTGATATATTTCCCTTAACTGGATTAGAATTTATGTACTCTCTTATAATTTTTTTATCATTACTTTTGATATTTTACCATAAATAATTTCAAGGTCTAAAGTTAATCAGTATTTTTCTCATCATAAAATAGGGTAAGAACCCTAGACTAGTATTATTTTAAACCCTAAGAAATCCTCATTAAGCTCTACAAGTTATGATTTCCAGTGTTTCATTTCTATTGTTTATTTTAGCCTCACACTTTAAGCTTGTTTTTAATATTTGAGTTGAACTAATTGTCTCTCCTACTTATTTTTCACTTTCTGATTCAAAGGATTTATTAAATCTTTTATCAGGCACATTAGGGCTATGAATTGAAAAGGATGAGATCTATGTCATTAAGAAGGTTCACATGCAGCTAAAAGGGGTCTCATAGAATCCTCACTATGTGTCTTCATTAAGAGTGATGTGAGTGCAGAGGATAATATGACTAATTAACCAGAAATTACAAATTTCATTTGATGGCTGTTGATTTTATAAGCAATGATTTTTAGATTTACTTCCATTTTTACAAATATATTTTTACTCACAATTCTTTCTTACATCTTAGACATTTTTTCTATGTGGATAACTAAATTGTGAAAAGACACAATTTTGTTTTCTTTTCTTTTTTCCTTTTTGTATGTTCTTAAAGTCTTATTGTCTTGTTGTACTGATTACAACTTCCAGAATTTGTTGAATAGGAGTGAGTGAGCTTCATAGATTTATTCCTGGAGGAATATGAAGGAGGAAACCTTCATATTCTTACTATGTATAATGTTACCATAGGATCTATTTGTAGATTTCTTTTTTTTAATTTTTTTATTATATTATGCTAGTCACCATACAGTACATCCCTGGTTTCTGATGTAAAGTTCGATGATTCATTAGTTGCATATAACACCCAGTGCACCATGCAATACGTGCCCTCCTTTCTACCCATCACCAGTCTATCCCATTCCCCCACCCCCCCCGAAGCCCTCAGTTTGTTTCTCATAGTCCATAGTCTCTCATGCTTCATTCCCCCTTCTGATTACCCCCTTTTCTTTACCCCTTTCTTCCCCTACCGATCTTCCTAGTTCTTATGTTCCATAGATGAGAGAAATCATATGATAATTGTTTTTCTCTGCTTGACTTATTTCACTTAGCATTATCTCCTCCAGTGCTGTCCATGTTGCAGCAAATGTTGATTTCTTGTGATAGTTTAAGAAATCCTTTTCTAATCCTGATTTGCTGAGCATTATTTTCCTGCTTTTAAGTTGAAATTGGCCAAAGTTTTTTCTCCTATATTAATTTGCATGATCACATGATTTTCTTTAGTCTGTTGATATGACAAAATATACTGACTTATTTTTGGAGGTTATAACAGCCTTGCATTCTCAAATCAATCAACATGATACATTACATCAACAAGAGAAAGGATAAAAACCATATGATCATTTCAATAGATGCAGAAAAAAACATTTGGCAAAATACAACATTCATTCATGATAAAAGCCCTCAATAAAGTAGCGTTAGAGTGAACATTCCTCAATATAATAAAGACCATATATGAAAAACCCACAGCTAACCACATCCTCTATGGGGAAAAACTAAAAGCTTTCTTCCTAATATCAGAAACAAGAAAAGGATATCCACTCTCACCATTTTTATTCAATATAGTAGTGGAAGTCCTAGCCACAACAACCAGACAGGAAAGCAAATAAAAGGCATCCAAATCAGTAAGGAAGAAGTTTCACTACTTGCAGATGACATGGTACTGTATAGAGAAAACCCAAAACACTCCACCAAAAAAACACTAGAAAAACTGAAAAATGAATTCAGTGAAGTCACAGGTAACAGAATCAATGTACAGAAATCTATTGCATTTCTATACACCAATAATGAAGCAGCAGAAAGAAGAATTAAGGAATCAGTCCCATTTACAATTGATCCTGATAAATAAAATAATAGGAATAAACTTAGCCAAGGAGGTGAAAGACTTGTATTCTGAAAACTATAAAACGCTAATGAAAGAAATTGAAGATGACACAAAGAAATGGAAAGACATTCCATGCTCATGGATTTGAAGAGCAAATATTGTTAAAATGTCTATGCTACCCAAAGCAATCTACACATTTAATGCAATCCCTATCAAAACATCAAGAGCATATTTCACAAAACTAGAACAAAAAATTCTAAAATTTGTATGAAACCACAAAAGACCCTGTATAGCCAAAACAATCTTGAAAAAGAAAAAACTGTAAGTATCATAATTCCAGATTTCAAGATATACTACAAAGCTATAGTAATCAAAACAGTATGCTACTAGCACAAATATAGAAACATAGATCAACAGATCAGAATAGAGAGCTCAGAAATAAGCCCACTATTATGTGGTCCATTCATCTTCAACAAAGGAGGCAAGAATATGCAATGGAAAAAAGACAGTCTCTTCAATAAATGGTGTTGGGTAAACTAGATAGCAACATACTCAAGAATGTAATTGGACCGCTTTCTCACACCATACACAAAAATAAACTCGAATGGAGTAAGGACCTAATTGTGAGACCTGAGACCTCAAAATCCTAGAGGAGAGCACAGGCAGTAATTTCTCTGACATTGGTTGTGGGAACAGTTTTCTAAATATATCTCCCAAGGCAACAGTTTTCTAGATGTATCTCCTGAGGCAAAATAGAAAATACATCATTGAGACTACATCAAAATAAAAAGCTTCTGCACAGCAAAGGCAACAGTCAACAAAATTAAAAGACAAGCTACTGAATGGGAGAAGATATTTGAAAATGACAGCTCTGATAAAGGGTTAGTGTCCAAAATATATAGAGAACTTATAAAACTCAACACCAGAGAAACAAATAATCCAATTAAAAAGTGGGTAGAAGACAGGAATAGACATTTCTCCAAAGAAGACATACAGATGGCCAACAGTCAAATGAAAAGATCCTCAGCATCACTGATCATCGGGGAAATGCAAATCAAAACTACAATGAGATGTCACCTCACATCTGTGAGAATGGCTAAAATCAAAAACACAAGAAATAATAAGCATTGGAGAGGATGTGGAGAAAAGAAACCCTCGTGAAATGTTGATGGGAATGCAAACTGGTGCAGCCACCATGGAAAACAATGTGAAGGCTCCTCAAAAAATTAAAAATAGAACTGCCACATGATCCAGTAATTCCACTACTGGGTATTTACCCAAAGAATACAAAAACACAAATTTGAAAAGATACATGAACTCTATTGTACACCTGAAACTAATATAACATTGTTAACTATATACTGGAATTAAAATAATAATAATAATAGTAATAATAGTTATAAATAAAACAGCCTTGCATTTTCAGATTAACCCTGCTTGTATATGATATATTATCCTATTGATGTATTTCTGAAATTATTTTGCTAATACTCTCTTGAGGATTTCTTAATCTATGCTCATGAAGACTATTGGTCTGTAGTTTTTTTGTTTGTTTTGTTTTGTTTTTTTCTTGTAATACTTGGTGTAGTTACGGTATCAGGATAATTGGCCTCATCAAAGGAGTTAAGTAGTGCTCTCAGTACTGTTTTCTGGAAGATTTTATATTAAATTGATGTTTTCTCCTCAAATATTTGGTATTTACCAATGAAGACATATATGACTTCAGTTTTCTTTGTATATTTATTCTTTAATAATGTGGGAATATTCAGGTAATTTGGTTCTTCTTAAAGTGAGCTCTGATAATTTGTGTCTTTCAAGAGATTTGTTTTATCTAATTTGTTGAACTCATGGGCATAATATTACTTTTAGTATTTCCTGGCTAGCTTTTTAATGTCTACATTTTATAGTGATGACCCTTCTTTCACTTTTGATACTGATAATTTATGTCTTTTTATTTTATTTTATTTATTTATTTGACAGAGAGAGACAGCCAGCGAGAGAGGGAACACAAGCAGGGGGAGTGGGAGAAGAAGAAGCAGGCTCATAGCAGAGGAGCCTGATGTGGGGCTCGATCCCACAATGCCGGGATCACGCCCTGAGCCGAAGGCAGACGCTTAACCGCTATGCCACCCAGGCACCCCTGATAATTTATGTCTTTTGTCTTTATATTTCTTGGTCAGTCTGTCTATAGGTTTATGAATTTACTCGTGGTTTTTTTTTAAACCTTTCTTTTGGTTTTATTGAATTTCTGTATTATTTTCTTTTTTTTCATTTCCATTCATTTGTATTTTATGCTTATCATTTCTTCCCTCCAGTTTGCTTTGAATTCAGTTTGCTCTTCTGTATTCATTTCACAACTGTTTTTTTCAAATATAAGTTTTGGATTCCAAAAACTTTCATCTAAGCACTGCTTTAGCTATATCCTCAAAATTGGCATGCTGTGTTTTGCATTTTCATTCAATTCAAAATATATTTTAAAATCCCTTGTGATTTTCTCTTTAGCTCATTAGTAACTTAGGAATACATTGATTATTTCCAATATTGAGGATTTCCCAGCTGTCTTTTGGTTAGTGATTTCTAATTTTATTCCTTTATGGTCAAGGTGCATATTCTGTATAATTTCAAATTCTTATATTTTATATAGTTTGTTTATGGCCCAGCTTATGGTCTATCTCAATGAATGTTCCATGTGCACTTGAAAAAAAATGTATTCTTTTATTATTATGTGGACCTTTCTACAAATGTCAATAAACATCAATTAAGAACATGGGTTGATAATATTGACCTGGTCTTCTGTATCTTCACTGATTTTTCATTTGTTTCATATCTTAGTGAGAAAGAAATGTTAAAGCTCCAACTTTAATTGTAGATTTTTCCGTTTCTCTTTTTAGTTCCATCAGTTTTTGTTTCATGTATTTTGCATGTCTGTTGTTATATGCATATACTTTTAGGATTGTTATGGTTTTTGGTGAATAGAAATGTTTACTGTTATAGAATGTCTCCCTTTATTTATAATAATATTCTTTTCCTGAACTTTACTTTGTCTGATGTTAATATAGTCATTCAGGCTTTCCTTTGATTATTGTTTTCATCCTGTATCTTTTTAAAAATCATTTTAATGTATTTATTGCTTTATATTTTAAACAGGATTCTTATAAGTGAAATATACTTGAGTCTTGCTTTTCATCCAGTCTACCTGTCTTTAATTGGAATGTTTAGATAATTTACATTTAATGAGAATACTGATATAGTTGGACTAAAGTCTACATTCTTAAGTTGTTGCATTCTGTTCGTTCTGTTTGTTGTGTATCCCTCTCACCTTTAAAACTTTTTTATGCTTGCTTTTGGATTAATGATTTCTTATGATTGCATTCTAAATCTACTATTGGTTTTTTGATTTATAACTCTTTTAAAATTTTGTTGTTGTTTTAGTGTTTGCTCTAAGGTTTACAGTAGAAATCTTTAATTAATTGCAATCTAACTTTATCTGACATTATACTGCTTCATGTATATTTTAAGCATCTTATAACCATATACTCTCTATTCCTTCTCGTTTTTTGTGCTGTTTTTGTCATATATTTTACTTGTATATATACTTAAAATCCTCAATAAAGTCTCACTATTTTTGCATATATAGTCCATTACATTTTAGAGTTATTAAAAATAAGAAATATGTATTTTATATTTACCTTCATTTTAACTATTAACCTTATAGACTCACTCAACTGTATTGGGGCCTTAAAGATTTCCAAGATCACACTTTGAAACCTGCTGATAAAATCTATTAAAATTTGTATAAACTATGTTATTTTCTTTCTTTATACTTTCCACTTTTTATTCAAACTTTAAGACATGTCTTTCTAACTCAATATTCTACTTTTGGCAGCCGATATAAAAGATATTCTATTAAAAAACATCATCATTTGCCTTTGTAAGACTAACACAAAAAATGTGCTAATAAAGGAGATAGACACCTATATATTCCTGAGAAATATTTTTGAGAACTATGATTTTTTTATTTGGCACCTTGAATGCTTTATCATGAACACACAGTGTTATTGTATATACTTTAATCTTTCAAGTCATAAGAGATAGCATCAGAGGGTCTAGCCCAGTTATTGGACCATTTAATTTTCTTTGTATGACTCAGTTTATCACTTGAATTAGTTGAACCATTTCATTGTATTATGAGATGTCATATAACAATTGGATGCACTCTCAAGAAGCAATGACAGATCCTGTGAGCCATGTAGAGGCTTAAGGTGATCAGCTTTGTTTAGGTCAGTCTACTCAATTTCTCCGAAACCTGATAATTCCAAATGGAAATAAAAAACATGTGATACATATCCAGTTTTGTGCAGATATAGGGAGCAGATTTATGAATAACATTTCCTACATATGGCAATGGGAATATACTTAGAAATATTTGAAAGGTGTAAAACAGTAAGGACATTATTTTGTCTAAAAATATTCTAAGAAGATATTTTGATTCTCAATTTTTTGCTTCCAATAGCCATGTCATCTGCTATCTATATCCTTTTAGGTGTCTTTTATTCTCAGTTCTTCATCATTGGAAAAAAGTTATAGAATATTTCTATGCCTCATCTTTATTTGATGGGAACATCTTTCTTGCTTTCTGGAAATTGCCACTTTTAATATGGTTATGTAAAATTGAATTGCTTATAGTTTTCAGGTCTCCAGAAATGTTATAGTTATTTTTTTTTTTTGCACAAAAATATGGTAGTGTGATTTTTAAATCACATGTTGAATATTATAATTACAAGCTACAAATCAATCTCTTTATCTGTAAATGTAAAGTTCCAGCACTGGATAATGGATGTGAACTTAAAAGTGGGATATTTGTCTAAGAATCATTACTTTTTAACCTCTAAAATACAAGCTATTGGAAACTGCTTAAATATTTATTTGACATAGTTTTCATATGTATATATGAAAGGTGGCTGCATGATGCTAACTATATGTTTGCAAAATCTCACAGAATACTATATCATAATAAAAAATAGTAAGTTCAAAAGATTTATAAATTAAAATCAAAATAATATTTTTAAAAAATCTGAAGGCATGTCTGATTGCTTTTCAGAGATGTCATTGAACTTCAAGTAATTTTATCAAGTCTGATTAAAGATGTAAGAGATGTCATTTAATGCTATAAGGATATAACTTCTTATATTGTTACAAATCCTTTATGAAGTATTCTATAGTAGATATTAACTTATTAATTAAAGATGATATTTTTATGGGTAGTTGTTTTCTAATTTAACCTGAATTTATTGTAATTTTCAAGGAAGTTGGAAAATGTATTTCATTTGTATTGTAGACAGTTTGATTTAGTTTAACATGCATCTGAAATCAAACTTTAAATCTTGGGTCAAATGACAATTTCTTGCAAATAGATTGTTTTCCTTTAGATTGGCTGCTGTATAACAATTCACATAAAATTTAGAGGCTTAAAACAATAATATTATTTCATAGTTCTGTGTATTGGGAGTCTGGGAACAGCTTAGCTAGGTGCTCTGGTTCAGAGTACCTCATAAGGCTGCAATCCAGGTGTTGACCAGGGCTGCACTCTCATCTGAAGACTTGACTGCGGGACAATCTATATTTAAACTTATTCACGTGGTTGTTGGTAGGTTTTAGTTATTTGTGTGTCTTTGTTTGACTGAGGGCCTTTATCCCATGCTTGTGGGCTTCCAAAGTCCCTTGCTGCATGGGCCTTTTTCTTTAGGTAAGCCTATAATAGGTAACTAATTTCCATCAGAACAAATCAGCAAGAAAGCAACAGAAGGCATGCAAGATGGAAGCCATCATCATTCTGTAACCTCTCCTTAGAAGTGGCATTCTATCACTTTGCTACATCCTATTGATTAGAAGAGAGTCACTAAATTCAGCCAATATCCAAAGGGAGGGGAATACATAAAAGCGTGAATAGAAGATGGGAATCATTAAAGTCCATATTAGAAGCTTTCTATTACATTTGCTTAAAACTCTCTTTTGAATTTTTGACACATAGAAAGAAGAGCTTAAAATGAACTCACATTTGTTAAAACCAGTAAATGATGTTGAAATAGATGCAGTAAAGGGACACTATTTTCTTTCTTTTAAAAATGATGTTTTATTTGATCAAAACATACTCAAATTTTCTCTTTCTAAATCTGTTATCCATTTTTATTTTATCCTTTTCTTTTTAGGGACATGGATTCTTAGAGGGCAAAATTTGTGTTTTAATGCTTGTGCAATTTCCTACAAATGCAGTGCTTGATCTGCTTAAATTCAATTGAACAACGTTTATTTATAGGTCAGAGAGCCCTAGGGACGTGTTCCACTTCAACATGAATACACCTTTGAGATCATAACTCAACATGAATATACCTTTGGGATAATGACTTTGAGGTTCTCAATGAACTATTGACAGTCCCTTAGCTTTCTCAGAAGCAGAAGGATATATTAAGTAATCTATGTTTTAGGGTCAACAGAGAAACATCTCTGGGTGTACTTAGTATAAATTTTCTTGGATAAAGGCTAGAAAAATCATTAGCTTTCCTATATTTGCTCTTTTAATAACTCTTAATCTTCTGGATGAACATTTAATTTTCACAAAAGGCAAGACTATAAAGCTAGAGAACAACTGATTTTATTTTTAAAAGTGATGTATAAATTCTCTTTAGGTTGACATTAGTTTCCACATGCTCCAATTTCTCTTCAACAATCAATTAAAATTTTCTCTTGCAGAGTGATAATATTTTCCTTTGTCCTGTCATTTATGTTAGCTGTTATTAAAGTGGCCCAATTACTATGGCAAGGAATCCCAACACTGAGGCAGTCAACTATAAAATATAAGACTATCCAAACTAGAGCTTTATTAGATTTAGAGCTGTTTCCTGGTACAGCTTTATAATTTGAATACAAAGGTTCTCAGGCACTACATACTGTGACTTGATACCACTGAACGACCATAAGTATACTTTAATCTGTTTAAAACGTTTGTAATGAGCCTAGATTTGTATCCCTAGGAATTAGTACTTGGGAAGGCCAATGACTTCTTTCATTATCTATTACTTCTTGCTTCCTATTAGCCCAATTAACAGCTGTTCTACCCCAAAAGATGAGGGTAGTTTCAAATTATTCAACAATGTCGATTGAAGAAACAAGTTATTAGTTTTGTTTGACATAGATTCAAGGAATTGTTATTTTTCATGTCTATTACATTTTTTTTAAAAAGATTCTATTTATTTATTTGACAGAGAGAGACAGCCAGCGAGAGAGGGAACACAAGCAGGGGGAGTGGGAGAGGAAGAAGCAGGATCCTAGCGAAGAAGCCTGATGTGGGGCTCGATCCCAGAATGCTGGGATCATGCCCTGAGCCGAAGGCAGACGCTTAATGACTGTGCCACCCAGGTGCCCCCATGTCTATTAAATTTTGTATGATAACTTAAAATATAGATATAAGTGACCATAATTGTGAAAATTAAGCTTTTGCTGATCAGAACAGATTATTGGTAGAATAATGTTAGTAACCAAACTGCCTCTATATCATAGTATGAAACTGAAATTGAGGTAAACTCTACATATATTATTAACTTTGTTCATTTTATTTTTTCTTCATATAATTGTAATCATATCTGCCCTGTGTTTTTCCTTCATATCCTCCACAATTGTGTTTGTAAGTAATTTCCTTTTTTTGTAATGAAAGGTATATGATCAGACTTTCTCAGATGTTGTTCAAATGCTTTCAACAGTGTCAGTTAGGGATTGCTATTCCCAAGAATGCAATTAAGAATCATGTATTTGTGATGTTCTTCCTCCTTCTTTCCTCTTTTGTCATTTAAGAACTTTATCACTCTTTCAACTCCTAATATTAAAAATTCATGCTTGTTCACCACTCATGGTTTAGAGAGTCTGAGAAGGTTAATTAATTTGTGTGTGTGTAAGGTCAGATTAATATAGTGAATGAATAGGGAAGAAATTATTGGAGAATATTGGAGATATTGAGTCCTTGGAACTGAGATTTCAGAAATGGTGCAGTTTTTGGTGATTGTAAGGACTAGTTTACCAAAGAAAGTAAGTACTTGAGATGATAGCAAGGATATCCAGATATTGAGAAGTCGGGTATCTATCTATATCGATGTTGAATCAATAAGAAGGCTAATATGAGAAAAAGAAGAAGAGAAAATAGTGAAACAAGTGTCAAAGGCATCAGCAAATTAAGGAGTTATGATGTAATTAGGAAATGAGAGTAATAAACAGAGGAAGAAATTAGCAAAAACTGACAGACAATAACTGTACCTAGAGAACATTGTTTTTCCTACCATTCCTATCAGGGCAGAAATTATTAACTGTGTTCTTTCCTGTGTTGTCCTTATTGTGTTATAGATGCCTGTTTTGTTTTATGATTATTTTAGGCATATTTAAGTATGTGGTAACACCAGAAATTTATAGAATGAAAAGAGGAGAAAAAAAGAAATCATTTATAACAAAGTGTTCCACTAGGCTTCGTTATTTTAGTAACAAATGAAATCCTTTTGATAATTGTGATTTTTATAACTAATTAGCCTTTGGATTCACAAATCTTTGCATCTTTCATTATCTGTTTTTTGAAATGCCCCAGATTCGCCAATCCAATTCAGCTCCTCTGTGAATATTAACCATGTAAGATTAATTACCTTAAAACCCTCAAATGAATTAAACTCAATGACATTTACTGTACCATTCAGCCATTTACCCCTTTTCATCAATCTCGTAATGCTTCTTGAATCACAATTAAAACCTGTAATAAATAAAGATGCTGAAAGTTTCAAGCAACATTTCTTAATGATTTAACATTTAGGTTTTTGTCACTCTCCAAAAAACTAGCTGGGAAATAATTTCTTGGAGAATGAAAGAAGCAAGGCAGAAGTCTTCATATTTCTGAGGTCTCTAATTCTCTTATAATGGGTATGAACTCTAGAGACATGCACAAAGATCAGCAATCTTTATGAACAAAACTAGTCTTAATTTCAATTAGGATAATATCAACAGGAGAGTTTACTAATCAGGAAAAGAGTGGAATGGTCTCTGATGTTGTTTTAGTATTTAGAGTTGTTAATGATGTGTTACCGATGACATTTAGTACCTTATTATTCTCTTAAAAAGAGTTTAACATCAGTGGGAAACTTGAGGAAAGAAAATTTAAGTAGACTAATTTAACACAATCATGCTGTATAATTTTTATGTTATTTCTCTCTCATCTTTATCCCCTATATCTTATTATTATTTTTAAATTGAATCCTAGCTGTCCAGCAAAAATTTATCAATAACCCTAATGCTAACATACCTATCTTAAAATACTTTCCCCATAGAACCTTGATGTCTAGACTTGTGTTTAATTTCAAATTCTACTTTTCTTTTGAAAATGAAATGTAACAACATACTGATCTCCAGATTCATGCACAAAATAGGAACTATCAAGAAACTCATTTTATAGTATTCATGTGCTTTTCATTTAAAATAGATGGCATTATGTATGGAAAATTTTGACTTGATATGAACCTCAAAAATGATACAGAAAAGTAAAAAAAGGGGTCAATGTAGGAATGGCAATAAATCCTCTGATGGTCTATTTCTTGTAATCACTACTTAATGAGTTCATGGAAGCAATAATTAAATATTGTGGAAACTGTTACTTTTTCCATGAAATAGTGTCTGTGCAGCAGTAAAAACAAAACTTATTTTACGTTAGATAAGCAGAACTGTATGAGAGTCTAATATTCAAAGAAGTTACAGTATATTGCTATTTTTCCCAATTCTTTGGGAATATTTGCCTTGTTATAAAGTGATATAAGGGATCTGATTTATATCTTGCCAGGGTAGAAATGATGAGCAGAAAACAGAGCTGAATATATATAGATATTTTATAGAATCTATTTTATAGATTTCTAGAGGGGGATTTGGGCACATAGAACTGGGGTCATGGATTCTTGTTTTTTTTTTTTTAAAGATTTTATTTATCCATGAGAGAGAAGAGGGTGGAGAGGGAGAGGGAGAAGCAGTCTCTTCAGGGAGCCTGATGTGGAACTACATCCCAGGACCCCAGGATCATGACCTGAGCTGAAGGCAGATGCTTAACTGACTAAGCCCTGCAGGCATTCTTATTTTAGTGACATCGGATACATTATTTTTATATTCTGACCTTTAGACTTAAGGTCCATAAATAGACAATTAAACCATGTGTGACAGGATAAAGTGTCTGTCTTCTAGTGTCCCACATTCATTTCCCTCTTATCTAGGTAAGGAAAATGTCTTTTTAATAAAATGAAGTAAAAAATAATTATCAATTTAATAGTAATTTAACAAGTTCTGTTTAGAGGTATGCAATATTAGTCCAAGAAGACTTTGGTTATTTTTAAGGCCCCTTCATGCCAAAGAGAGTAGAAATCTGAGAAACATAAAAGTCCTTGTCACCATAAATAAGTGGATGAAACCATAAATAAAAATCTGTATAACCTTGACCTCAGGGAAAAAGTCAGGATGGGTGGGAATGGGATAGTTGGATAGAAAACAAAAAAACAGAAAAACCCAAAAAACCCCAAAACCAGAAATAACTTCGAACCTGAGGAATGGAGAAGACAAGAATTTGAGAGGAGACAGGAAAAAAGGGACATTTACCTGAAGCCTAAGACAACTTGATGAAGCAAGTTAAGAAATGTTTTGCCCGGCCTTCTGTACTCTGTGTATATTAATACTAAGGACTTAATTGTGTCCCTTCCCAAAATTCATTTCTTGAAGCTCTAACTCACAAAGTGAGGGTATTTGGTGATGGGGCCTTTGGGAGACAATTGGGTTTAGGTGAGTCATGAGGGTGGGGACATCATAATGAGATTAGAGTCCTTATAAGAAGAGAGTTTGCCATCTCTCTTTCCCTCACCATTGTCAGGGTACAGCAAGAAGATGGCCATCTATAAGCCAGGAAGGGAGCTTTCACCAGAAATTATGCTGGTGCCTTGATCTTGGACTTCTAATGTCTAAAACTATAAGAAAATAAATTCCTGTTCTTACTTAAAGTAACCCAGTCTATTAATTTAAAAAAATTTTTTTCTGTTGATGTATTACAGTCATTGTGGGTACATAAATAAAAGAACTCACAGAGGTTGACTGATAACTTTCATACTCCAGTGTTTGAGAGTTAGCAGGCTCTATCCTTGTGACTTCTGTGATTATTACTTTAGATTAGACTTTAAGGCAAGTTCAGCTTGAGTCCTCTAGGGTAAAGGTGGATTCAGAAAAAAGAATCCATGGAACTACTTCCATTTATTTAATAGTTAGTGTATGAATATTTATTCATTTAATATTAATATTTATTGAGTGTATACAATGTGCTAGACACTATTGTGGACACTGGAGATCCAGCAGGAAACATGAACAATTCAAATCCCTGCCCATGGAGAGTTTACAATATAGGAAGTGCATGCACACAGTAAACTGAGTAACGAGATCTATATAGTATAGTAGATGTTGACAAGTTCTATGGAGAAAGATAAATCAGGAACAGGGATAGCTGAAGATGGGCTTTAATTTTAAAGAGGGTGGTCAGAGAAGTCATCAGTGAAAAGGTGCCATTTGAACAAAGACCTGAAGGAGCTTGGGGACAAGCCATGCACATCTGGAATAAGAAGGTCCCAGGCATAGGGGACAGCAAGAGCAAAAGGTCATCAATGGCAATGTGCCTATATATTTGAAAACAGGCAAAGAGCCCAGTGTGTCTGGAGCAGAATGAGGAGAGGAGAGAAAGGTTTATTGGGGGGCACCTGGGTGGCACAGCGGTTAAGCGTCTGCCTTCGGCTCAGGGCGTGATCCCGGCGTTATGGGATCGAGCCCCACATCGGGCTCTTCTGCTATGAGCCTGCTTCTTCCTCTCCCACTCCCCCTGATTGTGTTTCCTCTCTCACTGGCTGTCTCTATCTCTGTTGAATAAATAAATAAAATCTTTAAAAAAAAAAAAGAAAGGTTTATTGGAATGTGTGTGGTGGGAGAGAGCAAAAGATAGGAAACTTGGCTGTGTTAATGCTTTTGTGTTGAATTTTTGAAGGAAGGCTAATGAATCAAACTCAGGTTATAATTACAAATAGTCACAATCACCAGAAAACTGTTAATTTCTAGAAACTTTGTAAGTGAAAGAGGAGATTTTAACATTTTTGTGTTGACAGTTTCTTAACAGATGGTTATTTGGTTAACCTGAAGCTTAGATTCCAGATGCTATATTTTAAATAGACAAAAAGTCTACAATTGAGCAAAACCTATAAGCTCCAAGTTTTTTGAGGAGGCAAGATAAGCCAGAGTTTACATTCAAGGCCAAATCTGTTCTATTTGAGGCTGAGGACAGCATTCTCAATCTGTGCAATTTTCTGGACATGGTTGATATAAAATGAAGCAAGAACGCACTTGACACAGCATAGTCAACACTCAGAATAAAATTGTGCTTCACAGTTACTATCAGATAAAGATTTATTTTCAGCCCTTGGGTACTGATTTTGGACTTTTAGTACATATTCAGGGTATTTCATTGCTAAAATGGTTACCTCTAATTAATATAATGGTTTCAAAATCAAGGTTAGCATTTTAAACAAGTATTTGGTTTATTTATAGTTAGAAGACTTCCAGCATTGAAACACCATTGAAGGAAAAAAGAAGCTGGAAGGATATCTTAGTTATAAAACCTCAGAAAGATTGGGTATACAGTGAATACACTTTTTTTAAGAAGATTTTATTTATTAATTTGACAGAGAGAGACAGCCAGCGAGAGAGGGAACACAAGCAGGGGGAGTGGGAGAGGAAGAAGCAGGCTCCTAGTGGAGGAACCTGATATGGGGCTCGATCCCAGAATGCTGGGATCAGCCCTGAGCTGAAGGCAGACGCTTAACGACTGCACCACCCAGGCGCCCTTACAGTGAATACACTTTTGGGACATCTATGTACCTTGTTGTTTTAACATCTGTCCCTACATTAAAAAAAAAAAAAAAGCTTTTATATGGGACTACATCAAACTAAAATATTTCTGCACAGCAAAGAAAACCATCAACAAAATGAAAAAGTAATCTTCAGAATGGGAGAAAATAATTGCAAATCATATATCTGATAAGAGGCTAGTATCCGAAACATATAAAGAACTTATGCAACTCAATAGCAAAAAACAAAGCAAAACAAAACAAAGCAAAAACAAAAACAAGAAAAAAATCCAATTAAAAAATGGGCTGAAGATCTGAATATTTTTCCAAAGAAGACATCTAGATGGCCAACAAATACATAAAAAGATGTTCATAAAAAAATGAAAATCAAAACCACAATGCAATATCACCTCACATTTTTTAGAATGGCTATTATCAAAAAGACAAGAAACATGTGTTGGTGAGAATATGGAGAAAAGGGAACCCTTGTCACTGTTGGTGGGTATATAAATTGATGCAACTGCTATGGAAAACAGTATGGAAATTCCTCAAAACATTAAAAATAGAACTACTATATGATCCAGTAATTCCACTGAATATTTTTCCAAAGAAAATGCAAACACTAAAGATATATGTTCTTCTATGTTCATTGCGGCATTATTTACAATAACGAAGATATGGAAACAACCTAAGTGTTTATCACTTGGATGGATGAATGGAGAAAGAAATACACACACACACACACACACACACACACACACGTGCGTGCACGTGTGCTAGTATATTATTGGGTCATAAAAAAGAATAAAATTATGCCATTTGTGACAACATGGATAGACTTGAAGGCATTATGCCAGGTGAAATATGTCAGAAACAGACAAATACCATATGATCTCTCTCATATGTGGAATCTATAAAAAAAAAAAAGAAAAGAAAAAGAAAAGAAAAGAAAAGAAAAGAAAAAAGAAAAGAAAAGAAAAGAAAAGAAAAGAAAAGAAAAAAGAAAAGAAAAAGCCAAGCTCATTGGTATAGAGAACAGATTGGTGGCTGTCAACAGCAGGGGATGGTAAGAGATATGGGTGGACTACTTTGTTGTTGCCATTTTTAATTAAAATACATTGAATAAAAATGTAAAAAAAAAAGATTGACAACAGAAAGACTCAGAATCATGAAACATAAAGGTACTATAAAAAAGAAGAAAATCAGGCAGATTTTATAAAGAACCAAGTGGAAATTCTAGAACAGAAAAAGAATTGAATATTAAAATTTTTATGAATAAACATTAGATTTGATAGAATCAAAAAGAGAATTAGCACATTTGAAAAATAAATCTAGCCACTATCTGAATGACACTATCCAGAATGGAAAATGTAAGAAAGATTAAAAGACAAAGGGGATAGAATGAAAAGATCCAAAACGTGTAGTAAGAGTTCCCAGAGAAGAGAGTAGACTGAAAGGGAGAAAAGCAGTATTTAAAGAACATGTGTATGTCTTCGAACCAAGGCAAAGTAAGTACCAATGAAGAAAGTGAGATGGTTATTGAGTATCAGTCTCTTAACTTTCTTTTCTATGTGATTAAATAGTAATTTTAAACACATTTTTAAATTATGCTATGCTTTATAAAGATTTCCTGAAGTATTAGGGGGGAATATCTTACAAAAAATTTTATTCTGGATAATCTTGATTATTATGGAATATGTTCAGCATATCACTGGAAAAAGAAGTGAGATCACACAGTAACTTGGCCATAGTAATATTCTCCATTGGTTTTAGAGAAAAGCAATGGAGATGTGCACAGCATAGGTTAAGGAAGAGGATGGCTAAGCCACTCTGTGAAGTGTATCTCGGACTCTCTTTTCAGTATTAATGTATACTGTTAAGCCCTCATTATTTTTCACCAAGGCCATTTTGCTAACATTCTATCTGAACTCTTTGGCTTTCAATTTCTTCTGTTCTTTTAGTCCCTTCTTCACATCACCATAGAATTCTAATCATAGAATTTATCTTTAAAAATCTGCAAAGATGTGTGAGTGGTTCTAGAATAAATCCTGGACTCTAAGCACTAAAACCCAGACCCTTGTGATCTGGCACAACCTTTTTTTGCAAACTAGCTTCTCACTAAGAGGACCCCTACCACAGACCCTATCTTGCAGTAGTACTGACTAGTTTTGTGGCCCAGTGACTTTAATCTTGCCATATTCACAGGATGGGTTGCTCTTCCACACTCTGAACCAGACCATTTGCGGGACCTAGTGCAAAATTAAAATGCAAGTCCCATTTTTCAAAAATTATTGATATTTCAAGATGGTGACAGTTGAATTTCAAACCAAATGTAGGACGCTTCTGAAGTAGGGCCCCTGTCAGTGCACAGGTCACATGTCCATGAAGTTGTCCCATTTTGCACTCCCACTGAACAGAAGTAGTGTTTTGTGAGATAAATCATGTGTCTCTTTGTATGGGAAATCTTTCCAAGTCCGTTAAGTCGGTGTGAACCATGCCTTCCAATTCAATAGACACAACCTACGTTCATATTTTAGTCCACCTCATATTCATGTATATGTCAAGAATCTAAAGAAAGGGATTGAATCTTACTCATTCTTGATCTCTCCTCTTTCCTTCCTAACATAGTATTTTATGCATGATTGATGAGATAGAAATTATGATCCTGTATTTCACATGAGACGGAAAAGAAAATGTGTGTTCATCAGAGGCCCTCAGAAAACCATGGAATTGGTTGTATCAAAACTCAATTATTTTCCATAGCCTTAGGACTCTGCCCTTTGACAAACATAATGCATCTCCATCAGTAGGTGATGCAATAAGGAGCTTGATCATTTTCTGGCTTCCATGGGTCCGTTTGGCACTGCCTTCCTTTTGGCGAGGTGATTTTTATCATTAGAATGGTGAAAGGAGAGGCACCGGGGTGGCTCAGTTGGTTAAGTGGCTGCCTTTGGCTCAGGTCATGATCCTGGAGTCCTGGGATTGAGCCCTGTGTCAGGCTCCCTGCTCAGTGGGGGGTCTGCTTCTCCCTCTGCCCCTCCCCCTGCTCGTGCTCACGCTCTCACTTGCTCACTCTCTCTCTCAAATACATAAATAAAATCTTTAGAAAGAAAAGAATGGTGGAAGGAGAAAATAAACTTTAAACCCTGTGGATAAAGAAAATAATAAATATAGAAAACACACAAATAATGGGTCTTGAGGGATGGGTAAGTCAGCAAGTTAGCAGAAATATTCTTATTGAGAATATTTATTTCAAAAGCTATTTATTTGCTATAAAATATATTGAATAGCATTATGTATACTGCAAGGGACAGTTTGCAAAATCTCAGATTTTATGTCTATACTATGGACATACTTGCCCATAATTCAAATGCCCGAAAGTTTTGTTGAACAGAACAAAGCACAACCTTTTTGGGGCGTTGGAGAAGGAAGTAAGAAGGAAAATAAGCAAACATGTATGTGGCCAAAATATGGAGGAGGCAGTAGTTGGGAACCTGCTTCCCCCTAAGATTAATTTTAAAAGATAAAGGGGGTCTTTGATTTCAGCAGCTAAAATTAAATTTAAGTGGACACTTATCAGAACTACTAGACCTATTAATTCCAGTTACTGAGTTACCTTTTAGCCAGAGAATCTAGACTGATTTTGGACAAAATTGTGAAGTTCATAATATTTGCCTTTTACAACCCAGATTAATAACTCTTTATCCCTTCCACATACCCTTTGAATACAGTTCATTTGCTTCCACTCACTGGCACATTCCTTGGTCGTTTCTCTTGCATTCAGTGTAAGTTACCGAGAAGACGTTAAGATGTTAATAAAGGTAACTACACATCCTGGGCTCCTGGAGAGCCTGCGCTTGGGCCTTCTGTTCTATTGCTCTCACATATTAATTAATAGTATCCTCTTCATATGCATTTCACACAGCTTCATTCTTTCACACAGCTTAGATGATAAACTATTTATCTAACCCAGAAGGATATTTATTTTAACAGATACCAGAATCCTAAAGGGATCAATATATAATTGTAAAATTTTAGATACCAAGCAAGTGGTTGGAGAGAATTATTAGTTGGGGGGAGTCTGGAATGATTAAGAGGGAAGCTACATTTTGGTAGCCCTGAAATCTTTTTGCTTAGTCTTATTTACTTAATACTAATAAGAAGTCCTCTTGGAAAATCACTTCGATGTTACATTTCCATAGCAGACTCAAAATATCCAAATATCCATTCTTAGATATTTTATTGAAGGTGAAGTTTAGGTATTGCAGCATGGATCCAGAGCTTCATGGGCCAACAACAGAATTTCTTAAGTAAGCTAAGGTTTTCACACATATCCTTAAAAAAGATGAATGCACTGGAGAACAGATACGCTAGAGTCTTACCACTTAGAACAATACTAATTTAAATTTTCTGGTGTTTTTTGTCATAATGGTACATCTTGTTGTAGAATGCGGAGTGTCTGACTATTGGCTTCCTACAAAAATGATCCCAGATATGTCTTACGGTTTTATGTTTTTTATAGGAATCTGAATTATAGATAACTAGCTAACAGGAAAAAGAGACACTGTGGGGAAGGAAGAGTGGAATAAGTTATAGTGAGAGACAGTGTGCACTGAAAGGACATGTCTGGAAGTAACTTGCCTGGAAAGACAGGATATCAGAAGGCAACATTTCCCTTCTGTTCCACCGATACTCTGTTGGGCTTACACTTTGTACACACAATGTAGAAATCCTTTGTTGTTTGTTTGTTTGTTTGTTTTCACTAGCAGCTCTTACATTAAGAACAGCCCAAGGGAAAACATTTAATAAATGTTTATGTAAAATTTTAGACACAGAGTTGGAGTAGCAGACTCTTTATTAGGAACTTGGGTCCTGGATTCATTTTACAGACCCAAAGCAAAATTATCCATGACTCTTCATCCTCGAGGATGAAAAGGAGAGTGTGACAGCTCTCTATTTTCTTCAAAACATTATTTTATGGATTAATGAGGCAAAGTTATGACGGTGTTTTGAACATCCAATATGGGTTATATAAATGTAGATTATAATGAGGGTAGGCAGAAAAAATTAGTTAGTGTATGGCATGGTGAGAAAGTTAATGAATTCAGCAGAAACAACCCATGATGCAGAGACATCTAGGAGGAGTCAGAAGAAACTATTTGCTCTTATTTGCAAAATGACCTTGAAAATTCATTATCTGACCTCCCTGTATGCATCAATACATTCTGCTGTATTTGGAAAGAGCCTGAGGGAAATGAGGCATTACCAGAGTACTGGCAGTGTTTACAAGGTCTGCAACAGTAGGACAAATGTTTTCATTGTGTAGAGGGTCTGTGTTGTGCCACAGTATAACTAGGTTTAGTCTGATTTCATTTTCAATTAAAGCGATCAGCTTAATTCACTTTTCTTCCAGTTACTAACAAGGTAAATTTGATAATATTTCAGCCTTATTAAGAGTGTGTCCTTGCTTCTTGTAACTATTTAGGATACAGTTTTATTTCTCTGGGTTACTAAATGTGAATATACTTCTTGCCTTATTGTAGATAAGCAGCAGCCGAGCTCCAGTTGGTCAGTCTTTACTGAGAGCCTACTGTGTGTTGGAAAAAAGAGAGAAAGCAAATAGAGATACCAAAAAGAACATGCTGGTTTTGGAGTAGGAAGCTTAGAGTGGCAAAAGCATACTCTGCTTCAGAGAAGCAGAAGTTGAGCCTATATAGGATGGTTAGTGACAGATTGTAGAAGGCCATGGATGTTACATCCTAGAGTTTTTCCATTTTATCTTTAGGTGATAGAAAAAAAAAGAGTATAAAAAAATTTAAGTGATTCTATTGATAAAATACAAGAGAAATTGTGCTTATCCCCAAGTTTCTTAAAATTTAGAAATGAACAGTTAAAAAACATGCCTATAATCTGTTAACTCACTTCTGCAAATGGGCCATAGGGGGTGGGCAGGGCACTTCTGGGGTGGAGAGTGGGAGAAGGCAAGTGACTGGGTCTGATGTCCTTACAAACTAATGACAGACTGCCAAACAAACCAAATAATTTCTGCGAGCAGGAGTGTCACCTATCTATGGAATGCTTTTAATGAGATATACCCAATTGCATAGGGTTGCTTAGAGTAAACATACATTGAACCTATGGATTAATAGGGCATGGCTCCTTGGAAATGTCACATAAGGTATGAAATTATTTGGTTATATAAAACAGAGATGTTTTGGGGCACCTGGGTGGCTCAGTCAGTTAAGTGCCTGCCTTCTGCTCAGGTCATGTCCCTGAGGTCCTGGGATAAAGCCCCCGCCTTGGTCTCCCTGCTCAGTGGGGGAACCTGCTTCTGCCTCTCCCTCTGCCTCTCTGCCCTTGCATCCTTCCATGCTTGCTCTGTCTCACATTTTCTCTGTCTCTCTCTCTTGCTCTCAAATAAATAAGTAAAATCTTTAAAAAAAAAAAAACCCAGAGATGCTTTACAACCCAAATGTCATCTCTGGTTATTTAGGAACCTCATCTGTTAAACGGGGCCACGCCATGCTGGAGTGCTTGGTGTGCTGGGAGAAAGGGCCTGGTAGCCATGGTCGAGGCCCCAGAACTCTTGCTGCTTTACCTGTACCTCATGTTGATTTGTATTCTTGAAACTAATAGTAAGAGTTAATCTTAGGTAAGATCCCAATTCCTGTGAGTCTGATTGTATAATATGAACCTTTGCGTTACCTCAGGTAATACAGAATACTCATGAATATTCAAAATAGTAAAAAGATTTTCAACAGAATTGGAATTTTAGAAACAGAGAAAGGCCTTAACTGATTAAATCAATCTGTCCTGACCACCTTCCACCCTTATCCTTTAATTCCTTTCTTTTTATAGCTATGTCAGGAGAGCAGCATCTCTAGGTAGGGGTGAGGATAATAACAAGTCCATTTTGAGCTGTGTGGCCATCTTAGAGAATATGCTGTTTCTGGCAATGGGAGGGGGTGAGACAGAGATGGAGAGATCTCTATCAGCATTTGAAAGTGGGGAGATACTGTCTTTCAGGTGTTATATCTAGTCAAAGAAAAATACCACCAAATTCAGGAGTATTTAGAGAATTTGGTTGTTGGGACTGGAGGTCTCCCATATAAGACTAGCAGAGCCACTTATATAAATATCTATAGGAAATAAATTGAGCCCCTCTAGGTCTGGAGCTGGGAGGTTAGTATGTTATCCTACAAGCCAAGTATCAGACTATATACTCCACACACACTGTCAGAGAGAAAAGACCAAGTTGGATAGATTACTCCTTGATTGAGAATGAGGCAAAGAAAAGAAATAAAAGGAGTCCAGTTTTCCCAGCACCACTTATTGAAGAGACTGTCTTTTTTCCACTGGATGTTTTTTCCCTGCTTTATCAAAGATTACTTGCCCAAAGAGCCGAGAGTCCATTTCTGGGTTCTCTATTCTGTTCCATTAGTCTACGTGTCTGTTTTTGTGCCAGTACCATGCTGTCTTTTGATCACAGCCTTGTAGTACAGCTCAAAATCTGGCATTGTGATGCCCCCAGCTTTATTTTTCTTTTTCAACACTTCCTTGGCGATTCGGGGCCTTTTCTGGTTCCACACAAATTTAAGGGCTGCTTGTTCCAGTTCTTTGAAAAATGTCATTGGTATTTTGATCGGGATAGCATTGAAAGTGTAGATTGCACTGAGTAGCATAGATATTTTAACTATGTTAATTCTTCTGATCCATGAGCATGGAATATTTTTCCAACTTTTTGTGTCTTCTTCAATGTCTTTCAAGAGTGATTTTTAGTTTCTAGAATATAGATCCTTTATGTCTCTGGTTAAATTAATTCCAAGATAATGTATGATTTTTTGCTGCTATTGTAAATGGAATGGATTCCCTAATTACTCTTTCTTCAGTCTCATTGTTCATGTGTAGAAATGCAACTGATTTCTGAGCATTGATTTTTGTATCCCGCCACATTACTGAATTGCTCTATAAGTTCTAGTAGTTTGTGGGTGGATTCTTTTGGGGTTTCCATATAGAGTATCATGTCATCTGTGAAGAGAGATAGTTTGACTTCTTCTTTGCCGATTTGAATACCTTTTATCCCTTTTTGTTGTCTGATTGCTGTTGCAAGGACTTCTAGTACTATGTTGAATAATAATGGTGAGAGTGGGCATCCTTGTCGTGTTCCTGATCTTAAGGGAAAGGCTTCCAGCTTTTCCCCATTGAGAATGATATTCGCTGTAGGCTTTTCATAGATGGTTTTTATGAGATTGAGGAATGTATCCTCTATCCCTACACGCTGAAGGGTTTTAATCAGGAAAGAATGCTGTATTTTGTCAAATGCTTTTTCTGCATCAATTGAGAGGATCATATCGTTCTTGACTCTATTCTTGTTGATATGATGTATCACACTGATCGATTTGCGAATGTTGAGTCATGCTTGCATCCCAGGGATGAATCCCACTTGGTCATGATGGATAATCCTTTTAATGTCCTGTTGGATCCTATTAGCTAGGAACTTGTTGAGAATTTTGGCGTCCATATTCATCAGGGAAATTGGTCTGTAATTCTCCTTTCTGATGGGGTCTTTGCCTGGTTTGGGGATCAAGGTAATATTGCCCTCATAGAATGAGTTTGGTAGTTTTCCTTCTGTTTCTATTTTTTTGAAATAGCTTTAGGAAAATAGGTATTATTTCTTCTTTGAATGTTTGGTAGAATTCCCCAGGGAATCCATCAGGTCCTGATGTTTTGTTTTTTGGAAGGTTTTTAATCACTGTTTCAATCTCTTCATAATTAATTGGTCCATTTAAAAAAATCAATTTTTTCCTGTTTCAGTCTTGGTAATTTATAGGTTTCCAGGAAGGCCTCCATCTCTCCCAGGTTGCTTAATTTATTGGCATAAAGCTATTGATAAAAGTTTCTAATAATACTTCCTATTTCATTGGTGTTGCTTGTGACCTGTCCCTTTTCATTCATAATTGTATTAATTTCAGTCCTTTCTCTGTTCTTTTGGATAAGTCTTGCCAGTGGCTTATCTATTTTATTTATTCTTTCAAAGAACCAGCTTCTAGCTCTGCTGATCTGCTCTACTGTGCTCCTGGTTTCTAATTCATTGTTCTCTGATCTAATCTTGATCAACTGCTTTCTCATGCATGGATTAGGCCTGTTCTTCTGCTGCTGTTCCAGCTTCTTGAGGTGAGAAAATAAAAACTGCATTTTAGTTTTTTTCTATTCTTTTAAGTGAGGCTTGGATGGCTATGTATTTTCCCCTTAGGACTGCCTTTGCAGTGTCCCATAGTTTTTGGACCATTGTGTTTTCATTCTCGTTGGTCTCCATAAATTGTTTAAATTGATTTTTGATTTCCTAGTTTATCGAATCACTCTTGAGAAGAATGGTTCTTAGTCTCCAAGTGTTTGAGTTTCTTCCAAATTTTTCCTTGTGATTGACTTCCAATTTCAAAGCGTTGTGGTCTAAGATTATGCAGGGAATAATCTCAGTCTTTTGGTATCAGTTGAGACCTGTTTTGTGACGCAGAACATGGTCTATTCTGGAGAATGTTCCATGGACATTAGAATAGAATGAGTATTCTTTCGTTCTGGGGTGTAGTGTTCTATATCTGTGAGGTCCAACTCTTCTAGTATGGCATTCAAAGCTCTTGTTTCTTTGTTGATTTTCTGCTTAGGTGATCTATCTATTGCTGATAGTGGAGTGTTGAGGTCCCCTACTATAAACGTATTTGTATCTATATGTCTCTTTATTCTGGTTAAGAGTTGGCTTGTGTATCTTGCTGCTCCCCTGTTGGGGGCATAGATATTTATAATTGTCATATCCACTTGTTGGATACATTCTTTAAGAATAATATAGTGCCATTCTGTGTCTCTAACTACAGTCTTTAGTTTAAAATCCAATCTGTCTGATATGAGAATTGCTACGACAGCTTTCTTTTGAGGTCCATTGGCATGAAAGATGGTATTCCATCCCTTTACTTTCAGTCTGGAAGTATCTTTAGGTTCAAAATGAGTCTCTTGTAGACAGCAAATGGATGCCCATTTTATCCAATCTGCAACCATGTGGCGTTTTATGGGAGCATTTAGACCATTTACATTGGTACTGGTTATTGAGAGAGATGATTTTAATGATGCCATGTTGCCTGTAAAGTCTTTGTTTCTATAGATTGTGACTTTCTGTATCACTCTTGGGGCCTTTTTACCTTTATAGAACCCCCCTTAATATCTCATGTAGGGCTGATTTCATGGTTACGAAATCAGTCAGTGACTGGCGATTCTGGAAGGTCTTTATCTTTCCATCAATTCTGAATGACAGCCTTGTTGGATAAAGGATCCTTGGCTGCATTTTTCTCTGAAAGAGCTTTAAAAATGCCCCCCCCAACCCTTTCACTCATTCCAGGTCTGTGTAGACAGGTCTGATGTAATTCTGACAACTTTGCCTCAGTACATGAGAAATTTCTTTGCCCTGGCCGCTTTCAATACTGTATCCTTGGATCTAATATTTGGGAATTGCACTATGACGTGACGTGGCGTAGGATTGCCATGGTTGAGCTTGGGATGGGTCCTCTCTGCCTCTTGGACATGAATGCTTGTTTTCTTTGCTAGATTAGGGAAGTTTTCAGCTACAATTTGTTCAAATATCTCTTCTAGACCTCTGTTTTTCTCCATACCCTCGGGGATGCCGATGATTCTGACATTGGAACGTTTCATTGAGTCAGTAATCTCCCTTAACTCACATTTTTGGGATTGGATTTTTTTGAGCCAAGATTCTATTTTAGCTTTCTCTTCTACTAACCNTTTCTGTTTTAGCTTTCTCTTCTACCATCCCATCCTCCATTCACTGATTCGTTCTTCTGCCTCATTTACCCTGGCCGTCAGAGCATCTAGTTTAGACTGCATTTGATTCATAGCATTTTTAATTTCTGCCAGATTCGCTCTCATTTCCACCCTTAGAGATTCTATATTCTCATTAATATTTTCGTTAATATTTTTTTCAAGCCTACACATCATCTTGACCATTGTTACTGTGAACTCCATTTCTGATAATTTGGTTATATCCGTATCCATCAGTTCTGTGGCAGAGGCCAGAGACTCATTATCTTTTCTTTATGGGGGGGATTTCTCCTCCTCATCATACTGATGAGGAGAGGTTGCGGTGATGCCCAGAGCCCAAATTATTGACCAGGACCCAGGCAGTGTGCACTTGTTTTATGGGACCTTAGGGATGTGGGCTCCTTGATTTTTCAGCCTGCCTTCTGGGGGAGGGGACTGCCACTCTGATATTCAGGCAACCCTGTTTGGGTAGAGTTTCCCTGTCCCCTGCGAGGGGGGATGGGGATGGGCACACTGTGATTCGGTATTTCCAGGCTTTTGTTCTCTGGTGGCTTTCCCTGGCGGTTTGCTGTGGCTCTTCTGAGAGTCAGAGCAGCAGTGGCTAAATCCCAGCGTCTGTCTCAGAACAGAGGGATCGCAGTCCACTCTCTACTGAGATAATCTGGCCACTTTAACTCTGTTTCTGTTGGTGCTGCTAAACCCTACAGCATCCCAGGATGTGTGCCTCATACCCGGCTTCCCAGCCCTCACTTCCATGGCCACCACGTCTCTGTTCTTTGTGTTTCTAACACCGCCAGCCGCCAGCCACCAGCCCCCCCCCCCCCCCCGCCCCCCGCGCACTCCGGAGCTCCATTTCACTGTGGTTCGCGCCCACTCCGGAGCTCTGGTTTTCAGTCTGGTCGCACACGTTCCCCGGCTCACGGTCTCAGTCTGCTCTCTCATGGGTGCTGGTCCGTGAGTCAGCCCGCTCACCAGTGCAGGTGGCTACCGCTTCCCGGCGCCTGAACGTGACAGCTCACTCCCCCTTCTGTTTATCTTCCGATATGTGTGTGCGGATTCACGGCTCCCCACTTCGTACCTCAACACTCAGCGCTGGAGATGTTCATTTGTAGAGATCCAGATGTATCTTCCTGTCTCAGGCTGATTCCGTGGGTGTTCAGGATGGTCTGGTACCTCTCCAGCTCGACTCAGGGGACCAGCTGAAAAAGGGGACCCCTACTCCTCCGCCATCTTAACTCCCCTCCAGTTTCATCTTTTGAACAGGGAAATATATTAAAATCTGCTTGTTATGGTTTTGGGCTTGCCCGATTCAAAACAATAATTTACTTTAAAATTATTAATTTAAATATCAGTTCCACTTCAGTCAGCTTTGCCTAATGTTATTCATTAATATGCATACCATATCATCTTACTCTATAGTTATAAAATAAAAATCTAGCACTTTTGATATCTTTCCCCTTATTGCAGAATACAAAGTGTTTTTCATTCTAAAATGAACTGTCAGTTCACCTCTGCCGTTACTAGTGGTCTCTCATCTCTCCTATGTCTTTGTTCTATCAGCAGTAAGTTTCTTTTTCTTATATTTTCAATCTTTCCCTTTCCCTGGCTGCCTTCTACATGGTATGTCAAATTTCCTCTGTTCTTTTAAACTTTAAAAACAAAAGAAGACAAAACAAAAAACCAAACAACCCCCCCCCCGTGTCACCCAGTCTCTTCTCTTTCAAATAACTTATATACTCACTGTCTCCAATTTCTGGTCCCCCATTACCTTTAAACCATTCATGATTTTCAATCAGCTGTATGGATAGATGGTTGGAAGAATAGACATGATGATAGATAGATGATAGATAGATAGATAGATGATAGATAGATAGATAGATAGATAGATATAGATATAGATAGATAGATAGGTAGATAGATAGATAGATAGATAGATGATAGGTAGATAAATATAGTTAGGTAGATAGATATCAAGAACAGCCAGAGATGTAGATTTTGTTGTAATGATAGTTGAGATGAACATACAATGCTCTTGACTAAATGAGTTTCCAGTTATTTTCATGAAATTAATTTCAGTTGGAATTTTTCATTTATTTATGACTCTTTGATAACTATTTGTTTCAACCACTAGACTCATGTCTTTTATGTATACCTAATACAATGTACAGTGAATGCCACATAGTAGAAACTCACTATGTATTTGTTGAATGAAAAATGCATTTGTTGAATGCAATTGTTGAACTTAGTCAAATTCATTTTAGATGTGAAATAAGATGACAGAAAATAATTCAATAAATTTTACAGTATGGAGGTATCTGGTGATTCTAACCAGATCTGTTTCAGTGGTGAGTGTGAAATCCTGCAGTTTCCTTATTTAATAGGAAGTATGTGGATACTGCATATGTAATCAGTTTACTTGAGCAATTTGGCTGTAAAGTGGCAGCGAAAAATGGAGGCAATGGATGGGGTTAAATTTGAGCAGTTTATAAACTGGGATTGACAAGATGAAAGAGCAAAAATTCTTGTTCTTTCCCCAAAACCTATATTAAAATCTAACAATGTTTTGCCTAGAATACTGCAAACACTGTGTTTTAGTGATCTATCCATATCAACTACTCCTCTTGTCCTTCTGGAATATAGTCTCACATTGCTGAAGGAGTAATTTTTCCACTTCCATGTTTCAAACCTTCCAGTAACTTTCCATTAGCCTTAGGCTATTGACAACCTTCCTAAACATGTTCCACAAAGTTCTGTATCCTCTGATCTCTTCCCAACTTCCCAGCCCAATTTCTTTTGATTTTCCCTTATTTTCTTTGCTCTAGTAACACTAGCCATTTTCAGGAAAGGTCAGCAAAAGTACCACTTTCTCTGGTACTTCTTCCTAATTTCTCTGAAGAACTCTCATTGCATTATGTGGTTATTTTATAGCAATTAACACACTTATAAGTTTATTTGTATGATTGTTTGATTAATATCTGAGTCTTCCACATGCTGGAAGCTCTAGGAGTGGAAGGGTTATGTCTCTTTTTGATCACTATTGTATTTCCAGTGCCTAGCATGATGTATTACAAAGAATAAATAAATATATATTGACTGAAAAATGAACAATAGTCTTTGAAAAGCTGGTGAGGGACAGATACCAAAACACTTCTACAAGAATTGGACTTTATTAAAAAAAAAAAAAAAGAAAAGATTCACGTTGTCACTTGTAACAGGAGGAAAGAAAAATATGGAGGCAGATACAAATTATTGTGTAGATTTGTGGTTGGAAGATAATGACATTTTTGTCTAATGATTTCTCTTAAGTATGAGGCAATTGTATGTACTAAACTGGTGGAACGTGGGAAATTTGTGGAGAGAAATTAAAGTATGAAGTCATCATCTTATAAAAGGGAAAGGCAAACTTTCTTGAAACCTGAGGTAGGAGTGAAGAAATGAACGTTCCTATTGCCAGTTTGGATGTCCTCTTTTTCAATCTCTTTCTGCCTCACTCTTTCTCCACGTGTTTTAAATGGGTGATTAAATCATAACATGCTTTTGTTTCTGTCTTTCGTCCTTATCGTTCGTTCTTCGTATTCTTTCTTAAGATGTTAGACATTTATGTCACTGCCACTGTTTTGCTAAGTAAATCTCATATCCCTGATCCCAAACCTGAATTTGGTTTCTAAATGTTCTGTAGAAGAAACAAGCTTCATGTTTTTGTCAGAAAATAATCTGTTAGAATAACAATTTTTATAAAATAGGACTAAAAGGAAAAAACAAAGTCAAAGGATCTTAAGGCTTTTTGACTAGCAAATAGTGGAATTATAGACTAAATTTAGGTAGAGAACAGATAGTGAGTTAATTAGCATAATGTATAAATAACAATTTAGGTGTGCAAATTTTATTTTCTGTTAAGAATGTTTCTAACAAATACAACTTTCTATCAAAAAGGAAGTAAGTAAATGAAATGTCCCATAAAAATATGTAAGAAAAACTTTTTACGAAAGCACAAAAGAAAAAAAAGCCTATAGGAAATAAAAATAAAGCATAAGTAAGAAGAGTAGAGTATCACAAGGGAGCTTTCTTCTTTCCAGCAAATAAAATAGCCCCAAACTCTATTTCCTTATGATAAAATAGAGTAGGTATTAGCATCGAAGGGACCTTAACCCTACAAGCTAAATGCTCTTTGTCTGTTGTGTCTTTATAGTAACTGGTATGTATGTAGTCTTCAAAAAACTTCCTTATCACAAAATAAAAATTATTAAAAAAAAAAACTTCCCTATCTTTTTTAACAAAGGGTAGCAACTAGTTTAGTAGTTATATTCTCATCAGTGCTTATAAAGACAATCTTTTTAATCTTTTTCATTACGAGAAATGTCAAGGTTTTTCATTACTCTTTTGGCTTTGGCTTACTATTTTCAGAAACAACTTTAACCACAATTGAAAAAAACATATTTTGGGACACATACACACACATTACATATACATATTTTATTTATTTTCACATGTTGACACCATCTTGAAACCATAAGAATTGCATTATTTTTTGTTCTGTTTTTCTCATTCTTCCCCAACTGTATTTCCAAATATATTTTGTGTATTTCCTTTCTGATATCCTAAGAGATTAACTTTGCTGCATTTCCTTGAAAAATGTATCTTAAATAACATTTCTTCAGCATTATTGACACATATAAGCAAATTCTTATTGTCAGTATTATAAAATGTTACAGAATATTAATTTCCATAATTCTTATTATGTTACCAGGTCCAGAAGACAGTTTTCAATTTTTGTCTTGCCCTAGTCTGTTAGTCTCCTTTTAAACATGAGGTCTGAGTGATCAGCAATGTATGAATATTATTCTTTACCTATGGCACAAACACCCTCACCTTTTACTGGCTAGGATAAAATTAAGAGCCGTATTATAAGGTAAACTGCTTTCTGTTTCTTATGTCAACAGTAAAAAGTGGATAAAATAAAAAATAAAAATTCAACACTGTCCATATCGCTTATCAGTATTAAACTTAAAATGTTATTCAAGATTTTCTGTGGTTAGGGATCTATTTTCCTTTGCACCTTATCTTCTACAATTCCCATTCGTGTCTCTGTTGCCTTAACCTAATTGTGTGATCCCAAAATGTGCTCCATATATTACATCTCTAATTCTTTTGCTGCCATTTTCCTCCTGGCTATTTCCCACATCTCTGCATATCAAAATGTACCTCCTTCATGGTTGGTTCCAAGAAGTTCCAACCTTAAAAATACATTTCTTTTAGGTGACACTTTCATATAGTCTTTTAAAAATACCTTCTGATTACAGGGACAGTATACTTCCTATTTACATTGCAATCTTTGATTTGGTAGGAATTTTAATGAAGATGTGATATAATTGGAGAAGAATTGACTTTTAGAATGAGGAGATAATTATCTCATTTAAAGAAAGTATGCGCAATCATATCACTATGTGCCTTCTGTGTTGTTGAATGTTTGAAGATTTTTTTTTTTTTGTCACAGCATTAGGGTCTCTTTATAATTAAGACAAGTTAGACACTGAGTTTTGGATCTGAAGTGTCAGTTGAAACCATTACATGAAAATAACCTCTCAAGCCTTTTTTTTTGAACAAGCTGAAATTTCTTTACTCTTTTTTTAATTATGTTTTAATTAACAATTTCTTATGGCAACATAATTTGAGAGAAGTTTTGTAATTGTCTCCGATATGCCTCAGGATGGACCAATTGCTTAAGCAGAGATAGACCCAGCCTTTTAGGATGAAACAGGTATCGTGAAATCGCAATGCTTAAAGACTTGATAAGCAACAGTGCTTATGTTGTAATAATGTTTGCTGTAATTTTTAAATCCATTTTGAAATATGTGTATAAGTATATACACAAGTCAATGTTGCATACACAATGAATACTATTATTATGAATGAGTGAAAGGATTATTGAATAAAATCCAAAAGGTTTTTTTAAAAGATTTTATTTATTCATTTGAGAAATAGAAAGAGAGAGAGAGGGGCGCCTGGGTGGCACAGCGGTTAAGCGTCTGCCTTCGGCTCAGGGAGTGATCCCGGCATTGTGGGATCGAGCCCCACATCAGGCTCCTCTGCTGTGAGCCTGCTTCTTCCTCTCCCTCTCCCCCTGCTTGTGTTCCCTCTCTCGCTGGCTGTCTCTATCTCTGTCGAATAAATAAATAAAATCTTTTAAAAAAAAGAAAGGGGGGGATGGGAAGAGGGAGGGGGAGAGAATCTCAGGCAGACTCCATGCTGAGTGCAGAGCTGAATGTGGGGCTTGATTTCATGACACTGAGATGATGACCTAAGCAGAAATCAGGAGTTGGACACTTAACTGTCAGAGCCACACAGGCACCCCTAAAATGCCAATTTTTCTATCCAAAATGTTTACCTTGAAAAAGAGACTGAGAATTGTCATTGGACAAATGGAATTGCTGATTTTGGCCAAAGATAATGCTATATTCAGTAAGACTGTGATTTCATGGAAAACAACTGAACCATTAATTAAAAATGATGTCAGCATGTAGGATACTGTGCAAATTTAAATATACCTGTTGATATGAATTGGGATGGAGGTATGACATGCTAAGGAAGAAAAGACAAATAGTCCAGACACACCAGAAGCTCCTCTAGGTTTCCTATAATATAAAAATGGTTCTGTGTATTTTCCTTGATCCAGAATAAATGTATGGAAATAATGTTGGCTCTATTAATAATGGATTAAATGGAGGATATAGTTTTCTTACAAAGCATGAAGGCAAGAAATAGGCTATTATTGGTGTTACTTCTCAATTCACTGGGCTGGCATCTTTTTGGTTATCTTGGGCCTTTTTCCTATGATACAAGATACTACCTCCAAGCATCACATCACATTCTCACAACAGATTCAAAGGCAGGAAGCAGGAGAAGGGATGGTTTGAGTAAATGCTTCTTATGTGTCTGCTATTTTTATCAAGGAACAAGAGCTTTCCTACACCATAGAAAACTTACCTTCTATTTCATTGACCAGAACAATGGGTTGGGTCATCACTTGCTGTGAATAAAAAGAGGTTAGAAAAATTAGTATCTGGAAGAAGAGGACAGGATGATCATGACTAGCTTAAACCAATTATGATTATTCCTTGGCATGAGTCACTATGCAGTCTTGAAAAAAATTAACAAGTAAGCAGCAGAAAATGGAAATTGGACTTTATCTAACATTGTCAATGACAAAAATATAAACTGAAAAACTAGATGTTCTGTGCAGTTGCCAAATCTTGAAGAAGTTTTATCTTGAATTAATTAATAAACAAAAATATGCATTCCCAGAAAGAATTATGTAATGACTGAATACAATTGGGAGGGCAGTATAATATACGGATGGCTAAAGATTGCAAATAAATTTCTCTTAATTTTCAGAGAAAAAAAGATGTTTTTTGTTGATATCAAAGTTTGTAAAGAAAAAAAAATCCTGAAGTATATTTGTTGTCATTTGACTGGGCACCAAGAGGTTTTATAGGGTGGCAATATTTTGCAGCTTAGCTTTGCAAGCGTATAAACTGGGTTTCATCAGTCAATATGGAGATTAGATATTCCTTTTAAATTCACTGGAGAGAGATTTATAATCCAGTATGCCAAATAATTCCTTTATAATCAGACATTTTTCTTTCTAGTGAAAAGACAATGAGCATCCTCTAACATAAATGTGCATTCTTGATATAAATGTGCCTAGGCATCTGAATTTAGTACTTAAAACAGTATTTGGTACAAATGGAATTAGGAAGGCAAGTAGTCTTGAGCAATATTCCTTATAGGCAGGGAAGAGTCTGAAATATCTATCATAGCAGAGTGTGTCTAATTAGTAATAGGATTATTTGGGTCTGCCAGAGAATGCATTTTAAAGGGCTTGAATGTTGATGAACATGGATTACCAAAGCTTGTTTTAGGACTCGCTTTTTTCCACATTTCATTTCTAAATATGACCCTTTGCTGATATTTCAATCTTTCCTTAGCTATGTTAATCTTATTGACTAAACTAGTTAATAGACTGATCCCATGAGCATACAAGATATTCCTTCCCCATTTTATGTAGTACCAAGTAGTGTACATTTCACAGGGTAATCTTTATCCCTATGTTGTTACAGATCAATTTACTTTCTTTCACACATATTAAATATACTTGAGATTGAAGAATGAGAGGTGAGAATAATTCAGAGAAAAGATCAAAAATGTAGGAGAGATGAAAGAAAAAGGAGAATTTTAGGGTTACCACTGAGAAAACTCAGGGAAAATAAGGGCCAGTCAGTTAATATTTGACCAGAGAAGCAAGGTGAGGTAGATAATGAGAGTGATCATTAAAGTCAATGAGGATGGGGAATAAGAACTAATTTGGGATTGGGAAGAGAATATAGAAACAATAGATGACACAGCAGGAATTAAGTTTTTTTTGACAATAAAGCATTGAGAGAGTTAAATAAGCTAAAGATCATTTTTCCTCTGTTGGCAGAAAAGAGAGGTTGCGACATAGGATAGAAAGCAAGGGAGTCGGGGGTGCCTGAGTGGCTTAGTTGTTAGGCATGTGCCTTTGGGTCAGGGTGTGTTCCTGGCATTCTGGGATCGAGCCCCACATCAGGGTCCTCCGCTGGGACCCTGCTTCTTCCTCTCCCACTCTGCCTGCTTGTGTTCCCTCTCTCACTGGCTGTCTCTCTCTCTCTGTCAAATAGATAAATAAAATATTAAAAAAAAAAGAAAGCAAGGGAATCAGGAAATTGTATTAGAATAAATTTTATCATTAAGTTACAATCAAATCGGTTGTATAAATCTTTATTTTTGGTGTTACACTTGGTGAAGTACTCGCTTGAGCATACCAGGAATATCCCAGAATTGGGATTGTGAATTGGAAAAAATAAGAGTTCCAACATAAAACCTTATACAAGCCACACTTCACCACAAGAAGCTCAAAGGATACACGTTTCGGCAGAATAGACAGGGATACATCCTATTAGAATTGTTCGGCTAGTGTTGGAATTTTTCCCATATCCCTTAAGGAAAAGATATTTGGGTGGTGGCAGTGATTGGCAGTTTCTCCAAGGTGAGATCTACCAAGCTGAGAATTTCTGAGTGAGGGCTTTCTGAGCCTCTGGTACTCACATCCACATCACCGAAATCTCCAGCATAATCCCATGTAGTTGCAAAGACAGCTGTGGTAAGGTGTACCATCTAGATCTTATTTGAGGTTCTGGGTGGAATCTGTTACTTTGCCATTAGCCCCATGTTGCTGTGTTTTGCCCTGGATTGTATAATAATGACCAGATCCTGCTCTGTTCACTGCAGTAATATAAAAATGACTCATTATGGGCAAACTATGTTTTCTCCTTTCTTGTGCAAAAAATTCAATGGAAGGGGTCCAGGGGAGACCAAGCATAGCAGGTCTATCACCCTATTTTATCTAATTTCACCTTTTCCCATCACAAGCACTTAAGTTATTTACCATTTCCAGAGCTATAATGAATCTGAGAGATGGAAATCAATACAGTGAGCATGAAAAATCAGACAGATGTGGTGAATACCATGTTTTAAATTTTATTAGTTTTCAGTTGTGTTTAAGAAAGTCAGTGTTGGGAAAGAGATTAAGAACCAGAAAACCAGTTGACTTGACCCTGTACCTGTGCTTTCTTCAGTTGCTTACAACACTTGTATTGAAATTGTTAACTTCCGTATGGATTTTTATTTTTCATGTTTTGATTTAAGATTCAGATTATCTTTCTGCCTAAATATAAATAAGACAAAAGTATAGTGGTAGATTGGCTACCACTATATTCTTATAAAGTTCTGATATAAAGAGTGAAAGAAAACAGCTACTTATTGGTTCCTTCTCATATTTTATCTTGTGCGATCCTTCTACCCAATATGGTTAGCCCTTGTATGACCTTCAGTTTAAAGCTAAGAATACAGAAGCACAGAGAGAGCCTGTGACTGACTGCCTGTGGTGACTAGAATCAGGTACCCTAATTTTAAAGTCTGCTTTCTTTCTACAATATTACCACATCATTGTATCTACTGTAGTAACTTGAATGGCTCATTCCTATATGTCAATTCATTAACCTTAGATCCTTTGTAAGGAAGTTACAGAAATACCAAGGAAGTTGATTATAACAAGTTCCTACTTTTATAGGGTCCCCAGGACATATGGATTCTCTTAATTTCCTACCAGAGAGATAGAGCTAGCTCCAGTGTCTTTGCAGTTGGTGATGCTGTCACTCATGAAGAGGCCTTCCTGTACTTAGCCAACTATATGTCAGTGTGGCTTCACATTCAGATCTTGAAATTTACTTGTTCTATTCTGAAAGCATGTGAATGTTCAGTTTAAGAAAAGTGTAGAGGCATCTTGCTCAGAAAACAGATCCTGTGAAAAACCCAAACATTTCTTACAGAGGAAGCTTATAATTTAGTTTTCCACATAAGAGAAATGTTTTAATATTACACATGATAAAAAAAAATAGAGGTAGAAGCAATCCACACTTAAGGAGGGTGAGGAAACATGAGGCATAAAGCATCTGTTAGTCTATCAAATCAACTGAAGGATACAGCATCTAAAAAAAAAAAGGTTTTGTGAGATGAGTGTGAAAACCTTGAAAATAAAAAGAGCCTAAAAATTGAAGCAAGTTCTGCATCTGCAGGTAATAGTGCACACAGCTCATGAGACCTTTTGCCACACCATTATTAAGTTGAGTTATCAGTTGTGCTCCAGTAACTGATATTTCTTTTTACAACTTTGTTTTAAGAATAGCTGTTCTAAAAATTTATCCAACTTTTTTGCCATCATTAATTCTCAGGATAAAGCTAGATAAAAGGTCATTGCACATAATTCGTAGGCAATGTCAACATGATTCAGACTTGCTTCTTATATATTGTTTTTGTTGGAGGCTATAATTTGGATCAAACAAGAAAATATTCTGGATAGGAATTGCATTAGAAAAAATTAAGCAATTTGATCACTGTAGTAGTGTTTGAAAGTTTAAAATTTATTAAAAATACATTAAATGATGAGGGGCACCCGGGTGGCACAGCAGTTAAGCATCTGCCTTCAGCTCAGGGAGTGATCCTGGCGTTATGGGATCGAGCCCCACATCACGCTCCTCCGCTATGAGCCTGCTTCTTCCGCTCCCACTCCCCCTGCTTGTGTTCCCTCTCTCGCTGGCTGTCTCTATCTCTGTCAAATAAATAAATAAATAAAATCTTTAAAAATATATATATTAAATGATGAAAATGTAACAATGTTGATTTGCCTTTCTTCTCAGACCAATAAAAAGTAAAGCTTTTTAAATTGCTTCCTTTAAGACAATGAACATAGATGAGTCTCCATTTTAAGAAATTTGTCTATCTTCTGAGAAACAAACTGAGGGCTTCAGAGGGGAGGGGGGTGTGGAATGGGATAGACTGGTGATGGGTAGTAAGGAGGGCACGTATTGCATGTTGCACTGGGTGTTATACGCAACTAATGAATCATCGAACTTTACATCAGAAACCAAGGATGTACTGTATGGTGACTAACATAATATAACAAAATATTAAAATATTAAATAAAAGAAAAAAGAGAAATTTGTCTATCTAGAAATATGGACCTTCATAAAGATAAACTAAGGAATGATCACTGACTTTACTTAAAGGAGACCCCATGTCACTTCTTTAACTACTGCATTTTTCTTACTCATTTATGCCTTAATCCAGGAAATTTAAAAAATAAATAAATTCCCTCGCTACTCTTAATCTAAGAGTGGAGTTAGTATTCTTATATTAATTGATACTAAATTAATCTATATGATGAATTTTATTAGAATATTGGCTTACATTATCTTTATATCTGTGTTTCACCAAGCCAGATCAGCCTGGGGACGGGGAAGAATTAGGGTTCCACACTTACAGTAATAAACATTTTCCAGATAATTCTCTTCACCCCTAATGTAAGTCCTTGAGGCCTCCTCTATATTTTTTTCAGTGTGTACAAGAGATTTCTCAGGAGTGTTTAGTGAGGGCTCTTCTCAACCTCAGTCTAATTCTTAGGGACCCGACATCAGGAAGCTTCCTGTGGAAGCCTTGTCACCAGTCCTGATTTTTATGATACTCCTATCCCCATTGCCTAGCTTTATGAGAATAGGAGTTTTCCAATGGAAAAATAAGAGAAACAAATAATGTTCTTCATCACATAATTAATTTAACATCTTGTGCTTTGTATTTTCAAATATAACCATTTCTCTTAAAGTCCGAGTGTTCCTATGTTAAACACAACTAGGGATATAGATTAATTAGGAAACATGATTTGCATCCTGCCCTTGTGTCTCAAGATATATGCTGCAGACCTCTTACATCAGAGACTCAGTGATACTTACTAAAATGCAGATTCGTTGGCCCCGTAACAGACTGACTCTATCAACAGGTCTGCAATGGAGCCTGAAATCTGGTTTCTTAAGAATCTTACCAAGTGATTGCATAAGCAGGCAGGTGTTGGGAATGTCTGCACTTATGCAGGCCACATCTGATAGTAACTGGATTATGACAAAAAACCTGGTAGTGTTTATCAGCAGGGTTATTCTATTTTAATGGCTTTGTGTTTTGTTGGAAATACAACTAGGTGATAGGAATGTGTAAAAAATATGTGGTAGTGAGAAAAAAACAAGCCATTGCTCTTGAGCAAACATAAGAAAACTGTTAAAGACTGGGTGTCTTAGGGATATTTAGCCTCTGGATCTGATATTTAGTTTTTATAGCTTCTTTTTGTTATAAAAACATTTTATTATTTAAATATTTCAGGAAAAATAACTTTTTTTTGGTCTAAAATTTCCTTGTCCTTAATTCCTTTTTTAAACTAGTTTTATTAGAAAATACATAGAATGGTTACATGAATATTTTTATTTTTTTGAGGTGCTGTAGAAACTCTCGTGTTATAGTAGAGCAGGCTGTGTGCTATTTATTTACCACTCATACACCTATGAGATACTTGTTATTATTCTCATTTCATAGGTAAATGAACAGAGCCTCAAAGAGGTTAATTAACCTGACCAAAATCACACAGCAAATAAGAGGTAAAGCAAACACTGATTTCAGGCTGCCTGGCTCCAAGTCCAAGGGATTTTCTATGACATCATGCTCCTCTCTTGAAAGAGCATACTTGGTTTTTTCTCCTTAAAATTGTCATTCTTGTCTTCTGTACCCCGTAAGCATCATGAAAATCTACAAATGGTGTTCTTTAAAGACAGGTTGGTCAAATGCTTTTTATGGCAGTACTCTTTTAAATGGGAATTCTAAGAACAAGCTCATAAAGCACATTGTTGTGTATGTCTGTGTGTGTGTTCTATGTTACAAAGTGAATGAGGGATAATTATGCTATGAGCAGTTATTGTCTGAATGGCAAATAAACTGTTCATTCTGTCACTCATGTGCTCCTTCCCTCGTGATATTTACATCTTTTGCTACAACATTCCAAGTGGAAAGTGCATGTCAGGCTAGTTATACAAGCATGCCTTTTCCATTTTAAAAGCATATGTGGAACTCTGCAAGTAATCTACCACAGACTACTAAAATTTTCTGAGATTTGAGCCTTCTGCACTATTCCAATTAAAGTGGATCTTTCTCTCCACCATGGGAATTGCACTGTATAACTGATTACCAAGCACATCATGTAAACGGCTCTTAGAAACTGCAAACAGCGCATTATGGAGAATGCACCTTATTAACAAAGGTCATATTAGAATTTCACCCTGGTAACTAATCGCGTCAAATGTACAGTACATCAATAGACACATAGACTAGGAAGCAACGTTTTCCAATTAAGTGAATCAGTTTGACCTTCTGAACTATAAATAAACCTCAGCAACAGCTCCTGATTAGGCTTAAGGAGTCTGACTTCCACTGCAAACAAATGCCTCAGAACTTAAGCATACTTAGAAAGTTAATCCTGTAAAGAGTCAATGAACAGATTTAAAGTTTCGGCATTAATGCCTTGGACCTGAGTTTCCTCCAATTTCTGCAGTGCAGGCAGAATGGGAATGTATTCTTCTGAATAGATAAACAAGCTTTGAATTAGTTTTTCCCCTCCTTCAGGATAACTAATTTAACAGAGGTGAACCCATTTTCAAAACAGAATAAAATAAATATTTGCTTCCCTAAGTAATTACAGGGGTTGGGTTGGGTAAGTTTCTGCCCCTACAAGAATATATGCAGTGAACTATACTCAGTGTAAACTTAAAGTACTCCGTAAAAAACAGATTTTGAACCTTGTTTATTTGTATTTGATGTCTACCCTTGAACTATTTCAAAACCCATTCATCTGATTTAGATCTGAAATGAAAATCCAATCCAGTTCTTTAATTTAGCAACATTGTTCTTGGTAATAGAACTGACACTGCTGACCCTCCTTTAAAAGAGACCACCCTTGAGGGTTTTCTCTAGTGTTGGAAATGGATTTTCATAACATTTCTGGTCTCAGTTTTCTTACCTGTAAAATGAAAGACTTAAACTAAATAAGATTTAAGACTCTTATAGCTGAATTTCTTTGTATTTATGTTCATACATAGGTAGCAAAGGCTCAGACATTGTTTAACTAGCCCAGATATAAGTGATTCATTTTCAACATTATTCTCTGTAAGTTTTTTCGGACTTTGTGGGAAAGAGATGATAAATAAGTAAGAATGTAAATTCCTACAAATTGAAAGAAATAATGGCTAGTAAATTTTCCTATTAGCAAGACAAGAGATTTAATAATTAAGGAGACAAGCTCACTTTACATAATGATCACTGTACAATTTTTGAGAAAGCTTTGAATAGCTATGTGGTCTCTTTAAATGAAAGTAAAAAATCCTAGCATAAGGCCCTGGCTGCTGATAGAAGATAATAGGGACTGGGTTTCTTCATACCATTTCTTCTTTTATAGGAACACTAAAAACAACAAACCGTATTTAGAAACCTCCCATGTAAAATCCCACTATTTAAATTTATAATCTCTTCACTTACTGGATTTAGTGATTTCAATGATTTCAAGGCAGGAGTGGAGGAGGGGAGAAATACCTCCTTGAACTATAAGGTTCAAGAGTATGCATTTCAAGTTTTGCAGACGGGTAACATGAGGTTGATCAATTGTACAGTCGTTGGTTTTCAGGGCATACAAAATTGGCCTGCATCACGTGAAGTTAGAGATTGAATATTTTATTTCACTGGTGTAATGGTTGGAAAATGAGCTCATCGTCTAATATTCTAGGGTGAAATCTTGGCTCTTGATAACATTTTTCCTTCTAATTTTGTACATATAAGTGCAAAAGTACTTGCAATAACATGCAGAGATGGCTGAAGTGAAATTAGAAAGTGGGAAATATTTCTCTAATTTGTTCTTTATGTGCCTTTCCTGTGTCCATGGGAACTCTTTTATCCTCTGCATACCACTGTTTTTCCTCAAAGAAATAGCATCAAAGAAGGACATCTGACAGGTAGATTCACACAGAAGGTCTTATGACTTAATAAGTCATTCTTTCCAGAAGAATTAATATTTTAATGTAGTATTTAATATTTAATATACTTAAAAGACAGAGGATTAACTGAAGTGACTGAATCTCTATTAATGATATCCTACTTGAATTGAGGAGATATTTCTAATCAAACAAATCTTCTGGATGCTCTTATTCTGTAAGATAGACATGTGGCTATTATTCTTTTTCTCACAAGGCTGTGAGAAGCTGCTCAGATGATGTAAACTCATGAGGGTTAGCATTTTTTTCATTTTATTTGCTGCTTTTCCCCAGCACCTTGAACAATGCCTTCCACAGACTAGTCGTTCGGTATCTTCACTATCCTTTGCCAAAATGCAGGCATGTTAACTCAAGGCCCTCAGGACTGTAGAGATCTGGCTGTGAAGTTAATTATATTGGGAAGTCCACATTTAAGTGGGAATTGGCTACAGAAGAGTAATGGGCAGATGTGGTAGAGAGTTCACTGGCTTACCAAAACTGTTTTCTCTTCCTTCTGAGCAGATAGCTAGACTACATTTCCCAGCTTCCCTTGCATTTAGATGTGACCATGTGACTGGATTTTAGCCTCTTGAAAGTAGGCTGAAGTGATTTGAACAACTGCCAGTCCTAGCTCATTAAAACCTCCTGTATGATTCTTTATAGTTCCTCTTGCCCAATTTGCCAGCTGAAAGAGAATCCACGCAACACTTCAAGCCCTAGGGACAGCTGGATTCTGAATGATGCTATGGAAAACCCCCTGATGAACAGGAACATGTGTGTTGGAGTTTGTATGAGGGAGAGATACACTTTTATTTTACTGAGACATCATGGCTTTTATTTGTGGAAAGGGAGAAGAGAAAACCATTCAGAAATGGAGTGGTGAAGCAAGATAGGGCAGCAGGAAGGAGCAAAGCCAGAAGGAATGGGAATGTGGTTGAAACATTGGCAACTGGGGGTGATGAGAAGTTAGCAAGTAAGTAATTTGGGATCAGAGTCTGATTCTAGGAAATAAATGATATGAAGTGGAGTCACTGACTGGAAACTATTGATATTGGGAAATTTTAATATCTTGGGCCAGAGTATTTCTTTGAAGTTAATAGGTATTACTTAAGCATATCCCTAACTAGCTATGATTGTCATCATTCTACCAAACAAAAGAATATTGCATGGCCTTGTTGCCTAACAGTTCTCTCACTAGAAAAAAGCTTCTCCCAGACCCTGTTTCTAGCTAACACTGAAGTAGTTTTCCTCTCATCCTTCAAAATTTTAATTAACACTTACTTTGTCCCTGAGCTTTTCATATTCGATGAGAATGTATTTTCATAGGCTATTAATTTCTCAGTGTCTCCACCTGTTGCATTTAACTTGTCTGGTTTATGCATTTATGGGAAAAAAACAGTGTAATAATTTTTTATTCCTCTGCTAACATATTTCAATGACATTTTGGGGCTACTTTTTAAAAGTTTCTCTACTTAGATTTTAATCTCTATATGTTCCCATCAAACTCAACCACCACCTCCCCAGGAGAGTGTTCCCTAATACTCTACCCAGCAGACTTGGTTGTTGATCCCACTTATGTTTTTTTTTTAATTTTTTTATTTATTTTTTTTAAAGATTTTATTTATTTATTTGACAGAGATAGAGACAGCCAGAGAGAGAGGGAACACAAGCAGAGGGAGTGGGAGAGGAAGAAGCAGGCTCACAGCAGAGGAGCCCGATGTGGGGCTCGATCCCATAACACCAGGATCACACCCTGAGCCGAAGGCAGACACTTAACAACTGAGCCACCTAGGCACCCTAAGACAGATATTTTATGAGAATGGGGCATTGGTATCCTGACATAGGATTTGAAACCAAAATTTGATCCTTATACCCTACCTGCTGCACTTCTCAGCAAAAAGAAAAAAAGATGGAAAGTAAAAAAAAAGAATGTGGTGAGGTGCACAGTCCAGTTGGAAGTCAACCCCTTGATGCTTAATTCTTTCTTTCTTTCTTTCTTTCTTTCTTTCTTTCTTTCTTTCTTTCTTTCTTCCTTCTTTCTTTTCTTCTTTTTCTTTCTTTCTCTCTCTCTCCCTCCCTTTCTCTCTTTCTTTCTTTCTCTCTTTCTTTCTTCTTTCTTTCTTTCTTTTTGGATACTGGAACCTTCTGCAATATTAGATTGAAAGTTCACTGCTGTTTACGATACGGAATAAACCTCAGTTCCTCAAGGTGCCAGCCAAATGCTTTTGAAGAAGAGGAAGTCAAAGGTAAGTTTGTCCCATGTAACTAGTTATGTCAGGATATAGTCAAGAAGCATCTCTCTGCACTTTAAGATGCAAAAGCACCATGAATTCTGAGAGGCTTTCCCATGAAGGCAAAGGCAAGAATGTTCCTTTGAGTCAAATACTTGTCTGTGCTCCCATGGGTAGCTCAGGTTTGTCATAGGTTTCTTTCTCTTGTTTTATTTTGTTTCCTTTGAGGTATTAGGATTCTACAAAGTTGAATCAGGTTCACAGTGGCAAGTTCCCCAGAACAAGAGGAAATTGTTTCAGCTAACTCTGCCTTTGGGGCAATTTTTACTGAAGAACAGCCATTAATTAATCTTGGGACAATAAAACCCTTTTCCTGTCCTATCTCCAGTTAATAATGCATGACCAGAAGTTGTGTTCTAACTGTAAATCAGGGCAAATAAAACATACCACAAACTTATTTTCCTCTCAAGTCCAATAGCTTGATATGTGTGTTGCTTTAATATTCCCACTTGGGGCTACACATCTAATGTTATCTTTGAAAATGTGCTAACAAGCCTGAAAGTATTAGGGCTTTTTAATACATTTTTATTACAACAGAGGATTTTGAAAAATGAAATCTGATGCTTCTTAGAACATAATGTGAAAACAAAATAAGAAATAAGAATATGGCGATAGAATTTATGCCACATGGTGGAATTGTCTTAATTCATTATCTCTCATTTATGATATGACTATTTTTATGTTGCTAAGATGTTTTTAATAAGTTTTTTTTTCCTCCAATGGATTTTATATTCAAACTGAGCTCTGGAAGGGGAGCTTAGAAGACCCAATAATAATGTGTGAAGACCTCTGGCATTGCTTTAAAAAATCTAAGACTTTAGGAATAATATTGACGTGTGAAGCTCTAAAATATCTTCTCTAGAATTTTAGAACTCTGGGGAGAATTAGCGAGTTGGAAATTAACTCATCGTTCAGATGCATAATAGTCTGGTTCAAACAAAATGGGCTTCTTTAAAAATATCTGCCTTAAAAAATTGCTGGGAATAATGAGTTATAAATTCATAAATTTTCCATAACAAGAAACATGAGGCCATACTGAATATTCTACTCCAGCGCAGACCAGTTAAGCTACTAAATGCCTTTGACATGGGATGAATTACTGAATTCCATTGAGACTTGTTTCACACAATAAAATGCAAAAATTGAATTAGACCTGTGTTTTTAAAAACTTAACCCAAGAGTCCACTAGGGTTTTATAGACAGGTATCTGGGGACTTTGTGAGGAGAAAACTGGTGTGGTATTAGGATCTAAATTGGATAGCCAACTGCCATAATGGGAATTAATGTAAGTTGTGCAGATCCCATACCTCTGAAGATTCTAGGAATGAGCAACAACAACAACAACAAAGCCTTATGATAAGCCTAATGGTTTTCTCCTTACCTTAAGAAATAGACATTCATCAGAAAGCTACAGAAAGTGCACCTTAGTAAAAGTGAGGGTAAATCAGATTGTTTATCCTAAGCCTAGTCATCTTCAGAGATGACATCAGGATGGAAAACACTATGGGTAACTTGCAGTGGTTTCCCTGGGAGGGGCTTCTATGTATCCTAATAGGGGAAGCATTTAGCAGTAACAGAGGCCTGCACTATGGCGCTTGTGGTATATGATATTTCAGGAACTTCAGGGGAATAATTTGGGCAGGACTGGAAATATTGGGGCAATAATCTGCACGAAAAAATAGCAACGGTAGCAGGAATTCAATCTACCAGAAATAGAGATGCAAACTCCAATTGTACTGATTTAAACAAGCACTTCCAGTGACAATGGTGATGGTAACAACTATGGCAGTCGATCATTTGTTATTTTACAAGAATTTTCCCAAAGATGGAAGTAAAGTGTTTTTTCTTGCAGAATTCATATATTAGTATATCATTCTGCTTTGACTTATAACAGAGGAATGAGTTTGGCAACTGAAAGAGCTTGTTGATCTAACAAAATTTAAAATTAGCTATGTTTCTACATAACAATCTTATTTTTTATTTTTTAAAATTAAAAGGAAAACAATTCTCTATTGTAAGTGGGCTAGTTAAGTTGATATGTAATATTGTTCTTTGTATCATCTGCCATATATTTATAGGACAAAAATCAGATTGCTGCATTCACAATATAAATGTACAAGTATCTTCATTATTATATGAATCACTGTATAATAACTAATAATTACTTATTGTGATAATTAATTTTATGTGTCAACTTGACTGGATCAGGGATGCCCCGATATCTGGTTAAACATTATTTCTGAGTGTGTCTGTGAGGGTGATTCCAGAAGAGATTAGCATTTGAGTGGTGGACTGAGTAAAGGGTCTATCTTCCGCAATATGGGTGGGCTGCGTCCAGAGCACTGAGGGCCTGAATAGAACAAAAATGTGGAGGAAGGAAGGATTCTGTCTCTCTCTCTCTCTCCCTCCCTCCCTCCCTCCCCCATGACTTTTTGGTCATTGATCATCTCCTGCCCTTGGAATTCCTGGTTCTCGGGCTTTTAGACTCAGACTAGAATCTATACCATTGGCTTTCTAGCCATCAGGACTTCTAACTACACCATTGGCCTTACTGGGTCTCCAGCTTGCAGAATGCAGATTATGAACTGCTCGGCCTTCATAATTTTGTGAGCCAATACCTTATAGTAAGTCCCCCCCCCCGGTCTCTCTCTCTCTATATATATATATTTTAAAAATATATATATATATATTTTTTTTTTACTTGAGTCTTCAAATGCTAAGTTTACTGAAAAGATTTTCCTGCTTATGTTAACTATGTCAGGAAACTGATAGAAATCGGAAAAAGAAGAAGAAAATTTGGGAGTTGATTATTAAATATTTTCAGTCTTTTTCTAAAGAGTTCATTCTACTGAAGTGAATGAGATGGGACATTCTGTTATTTGTACAAGAAATCTAAACATACACACTAGGAAAAAAGATAGCACTTTGTTTATTTATTTTATTGAACTCTCCAGTATAAAATCAATTTTACTTTTCATCCATTCGCTGTAGCATAGCCAGTGAGCTCCTTGTTCTTTTTTTATCTGTACCCAGTGTAACTGCACTTATTCTGGAATCGCGTTTTTAAGATTGGCATTTGTTTATAAAGGATTAGTCATAAGTGACTAAAACATAAAAAACATAAGTTTTTTTTTTTTTTTTTAAATGTGAGCATTTATTTGGCACCTGAAGGCAATATAAAATCCTGGCAGTGGGAAGTGGAAAGGTTCTATCACCTAAATACTTCCATGATACTGACCCAAGGGCAGGACTCAGCAACAAGTCAACAAAACCCCTGGCTCACGGAACAAGTATTTGTTTCTGTTTCTTTGGAGAACACTGACGAATACATTTATCATCAATAAACACAAAATAAACATTGCATATATATAAATTATCATAATTATAAGTAGTTATAAATTATCAGCCAGTTGTTTGGCCAATTATTTTTGAGCGAGTGTTTTCTATTATTGTTATGGAAATTTTTGTCAGTACAAAAATTACCTGCTGTTAAATTTTGATGAGTTTATCATATTCATATTAATTTTAATTGTTACACATTTTAAAATAATTTCTAAGCTATTACATATTGTTTTACCCACATGTCAGGATAAAAAGATAAGTTTTAGAAAATAAAATGGAGGGGCGCCTGGGTGGCACAGCGGTTAAGCGTCTGCCTTCTGCTCAGGGTGTGATCCTGGCGTTATGGGATCGAGCCCCACATCAGGCTCCTCTGCTGTGAGCCTGCTTCTTCCTCTCCCACTCCTCCTGTTTGTGTTCCCTCTCTCGCGGGCTGTCTCTCTCTCTGTCAAATAAATAAATAAAATCTTTAAAAAAAAAAGAAAAAAAGAAAATAAAATGGAAAGCCTTCAGAGAAATAAATGAAAGAAAATCTTTTGCATTATTTGAAAACATTTTTGAAGAAGTAAACAGAATGCTATAAAAAGATTTCAGAGCTATTAGTCTTAGTATAGTGTGGCACAAATATGTCACTGATAAAAAAGGATGTGAATTTAGCCTCTACCTCCATGTGAACCATAAGCGATTAATTTCAAGAAAAACTGGGATAAAATATACTTGAAGAATCCATTAAACCAAATATATTTTCTGAAGATTTGGTTACTTGATAATGTAATTTGAATATTAAGCAATGGAAAAATTTTAAATTATCAAATGACAGAACAGACTTCAGAAGCATTAATGATTTCTTCTAAATTGCTAAAGATATACCAGATCCTTGTTACTTCATTACCAATCAACGTATTCTATATATGTTTTTTTCTATATTGCAAATTAGGCAGGGATGGAAAATATTTAACTTAAGAATGAGAAGGGACAAAACATAGCCAGCATTTATCAAATGGTCTTGGCAAACATGAAAAGAGTGAGAGAGTGTTAAGTATTCCAAACTGAAATCCAGCAAACGATTGAAGCTTCCTCAATAGAGAGTAAATTAGCATAAGAAGAATATTGGCAGTCTCTTTGATCAAATTTTATACAGTTAGTTTTTGCCCAGGCAATGACTGGTATTTAGAGGACAATCCAAGAAGCTCTATGATATATCATAGATTTTCTTCTGTTACAAAAAGTCTATGAAAATGAACATTTGAGTTCTTTTATCCAATAAAAGATATAAAATTGTCCTGCTTTACCACAGTTTCACTTTCAGTTGTTTTCAGTTACTAGTGATCAACTGTGGTCCAGAAGCACATGATCCTCCTTCTGACATATGGTCAGGAGGTCAGCAGTAGCCTAACACTATGACACAATGCCTACATCATTCCCCTCACTTCATCTCATCATGTAGACATTTTATCATCTCACAACATCACAAGAAGAAGGGTGAGTACAGTACAATGAGATATTTTGAGAGAGGACTGCATTACATAACTTTTATTACTCTCCTGGTTTCATGCATCCACTTGGGCTCTTGGAATGTGTTGCTTGTGGATAAGGGAGGACTATTGTAATCATAGAACAATATTCTTGGAAGATTATTTAAAGGAAAAAAAACGTAATCTGGACATAAAAATATAATTTGAGATGTTAGAGGCATAACAATACTGTACATATAATTGAAAGAGAGAATGGATAGAAGATGATCATAATGGTTAAAGATATTTTACATTTCTTATTCTGTTCATTATCTAAATTTGGTGGTAAACAATGAGGTAAAAATACTTATTAATTCTGATACATTATAAGAATTTTTCAGTGTGAGGAAATGTTGAAAGATACTATAAATGAATTTTTATTCATTTTTTATTTTATTCATTTTTTATTCATTATTTATAAACTCCATAAGTTTGCAACCATTGTCACAAAGGCAATGAGAAAGTTGAATTGGTGATTTTGGGCCACAGAATACATGTTAGAGGATCCTATTCTAATGGTCTTTTAGAAATTGTTGCTGTATTAATGAAGATCTAGATTCTGTGATGAAAAACAAAGATATACTTTAAAAATAGATACTTTTAGAATTTATTTGCTCTTTACTAATGATATTTTAAGCAAAACTGATGTCATAGGCAAAATGATACATGAACAAAAGTCAATGTATAATAGTTCTGCAACCATTGAAGAGATTATGAAATTCTTTGAAGAATACAAATTGTTGATGTTCATGAAAATATTATTGATGCTAAACAAATTGCAGACTAGAGTATTGACACCACCCTCTCTAATGCCAAACCACAGTAGAAATAGAATAAAGGAGACTCATTTTGAGTGTGAATCTCAACAATCAGCACATCTATGATTCAGACATAATCTCAAAATAAATTTTTTCTCATGTCAAATGCAATTTTTTCCTTACACGAAGTTTACTATGTTGAAAGAATTAGATTTTATACATTTAACATGGCATATATATTTAGTAATGAAATTGACTGATGTACATAGTAAGAAATGCAGTATTTATGAAGCCTCTGTTTTTGAAGAACTAAAATGCTTAAATTTTATTAAACCTAATGCAGCTTTCATTAAAATTTTAAAATATATTTGGACACAAATTTGCTAGATAATATAAAATATATTAAAAATTACTTAAGGTCCACTCTGTCACATGACTCAAATCCATTTTTTTTAAGTAGAAAACAAATATTGGAGCAAGTATGCTTGGAAATTGTAATAAACACTTATTCCCATGAAAACAAGGAGCATAACTCTGTTACAACAAATTATTATATCCTAAGTGAACTTAAACTTTTAATAATTACAAGTTCAAATTTGTTATATTATTTTCAATTTTGATTTATAGAATTTGTACAGGATGGCTGTATGTTTCTTATCATTGTTCTTATTTAAAAAAACTACTAACTTTCACCCCTTTCTTCAACTTGAACAAAGTGGGAGGGCTTTTTGTTTTGTTTTGTTAATTTCCTCAAACCCAGTCTGCTCCAGTTCTCCTCTTCACATTTCAGGAGCCTTCTCTGGGGGACTTGGATCATAGAATTTTTTTTTAAGTCATAGGATAGAAGAGATGATGTAAAGTAAGTTTCCATCAGATGAAGGGATGAAGGAGAAAGTGCTGTGCTTCGTAAATGGGGCCAGAAGACGGGTGACTAGGAGAACTTTGCCTGAGACCACCATGGCAATGAGCAGGGAGAGGGGAGTTGATTTAGAAGCAGAAAATAGAATATTTGATTTTTAAAATGTACTGTGTATTTCCCAAACAACGTCAACAACAACAAATGTCCAAAAACACTGTTTTAAAATTGAGATAGACTAGGTAGTGTTAGTGCCAAATTGAAGGTTCCATCACCCTGCCTCCTTTCTTCTCACCACTGAGCAGAAATGAGGAATCTGGATTAGAGATTGGATCAGTTTCTGGTAAAAACACAAATTACGTATTTGAGCCATCCAAATTGTAGTGTATGACTTTAAACTCATGCTGCAATAACATTTATTTAACACCTATTGTTCTTTAAAGATGCTCTAAATCTTGTATATCCTTTCAATAAATGTTAATAAAAATTTATGAAGTAGGTTTAAAGAGATTAAGCATATGCCCAGGTCATAAAGAAATACTTGCCCTACCAAACCTTTGTGCTCTTTGGACTTTACATATAAAAAGAATTATAATTATTTCTGGAGAAAGAAAAACAGATGAAAGTGAAGGGGAGGGGGAGAAAAAGATGCCAGGCAGAGAGAGGGAGGGAGGGAAGGAAGGAAGGAAGAAAGGTCGAAAGAGAGGGAGGGAAGCAAAAAGGAAGGAAGGAAATGATCCCACTACTTGGGTTTAGAAGTATAAATATTAATGAGAAAGATGTGAAGATATTGGAACCTCTCAAATTACTGTCCACTCAGCCAAAGCAAATGATAACGGGAGAGGAAGAAAAAGGAGAAGATATTCCCAAAGGATAAAGAGATTGTAAGGGAGTGATTGGATCCTAAAAGTGAGCTTTATATTTCTTTTGTTCTATAATTAGATTCTATTGTACGAGAGAACTTGTAGACAGAATATTAGAGAGTAGCTTTTAAGAATTATAAAGACTAAGATAAATGCCACAAAAAGAGGTTGGAAATTGTAATTCCAATTTTCACCATGGTAATATGGTCTAGAGAGAATAGCATTATCAAATGGGTTTATCACAGATGATGGTGTCCAAACAGTGATGATGGCTATCTTGATTTTAAACTGGAGGAAAAAGCTTAACACAGAAACAATGAGTTTGTCTCAACACTGATAATGGTCTACATTTTATACCAATGACTTATATGGGAAGACATTTTTGAATTTGCAAATTATACAAAACTGAGAGAGAAGTAGAACATTGCCTGGTAAAAACTAGAGGCAAGTTGATGTCAGTATGTTGCTGTGATAAATATGGAAAGATAAAGTATAAACCATTCTGTAGTCTATTTTAAAACATCACAAAACTTCGCAAGTTATAGATGAGAGCTATGAAGCTTAGACCAGATGACCTAAAGCTCAATATGAATTGTTATTGTAATGTGGCTATTGGTAAATCTACCTTGAGCTTAGACTTATTAAAAAAGGTACATTACCTTAAAAGAGGAAATGCCATGACTAGTTGTGTTTACTACTCTTTCAAAGAGACAGAGGAAAACAAGCAAAGGGTAGATTTGGAGAGAGTGACCAGTCCAGGGTTATAGAGCATTGCAGGCTCTTAAGAAGCCAAGCATCATGTCACATTGCCTTCTATTATTATTTAAAAGCCTATGTGGTGAAAAGCCAACACACTCAGTAGGAGCTCAAGTTCTGTGGAAATAGTGTTAGTGGATAGAAATTGCAGGGCACCTGATTTTTTACTTAATATCAGGCAGTATTTCTCATAATCACAATTGCTTAAATGAGCCATTTCAGAAGGTATTGGTTTCCCATCACTGGAGGTCTTCAAATAGAAGTTTAATGACCAGTTGGGGGAGTGTATTTATCATTTGTCACTTGTTCCCAAAGCAGTGTTTAGGACACATTACCCACCAACAAATTCTTATTGAACAAATGATTGAATAGAAAGAAGTTATTTATAACTAACATTTATGGAGTCCTCATTATTGGTCAGGCAGAGTTAATTTTTCAAAACTTTATAGGAAGGGGCAGTTACTATTTAATTTCTGCAGTTCAGAGAAATGAAGGTAACACAGGGAAAGAAAAGGGAAGTGAGTGGAAGAGGTAGAGTTCTAATTGTGGTATATAAGTCTCCTGAGACTGTGTCAAGTTTCAGAAGGTGGCTAACTTAAAAAAATCTGGAAGTTTCTTTCACCCAACACATTCATAACACTGTTATTAATTAAGCAAGGAGGCCATTAGACTGAGGTGTTTCTAATACCTTAGCAGCCTTTGTAAGCAAACCCAAACCTAAGCCTATAAATGCCTCAAGGTTGAGAAATCAAAACACAAGAACAACCAATCACAGCCAGCTAGACTTTTCCAAACAAGGCTAATGCTTAAACTGTAGCCAATCAAACCATTTCCTTGCTTTGCTTTTTCCTTTCTTCTGTGAAAGTCTCTCCCCTAGCCTTTGTCAGTGGGATGCTCCAACCACTTCCAGCTTGGCACTGCCTGATTGGAATTGGCTTCTGCTCAGATAAACAAACTCTTCAAATGTATAAGATATTTACTTCATCTTGTAACAATGCCAATAGGAAGGGCTTGAATTTACACACAGTACATTAGATCCAATTTGTTTACTCTATTTGTTAACATAAAAATGGAGGTGTAGGGATTTGGTCTCTGAGACAATTAAATATGTTATGGGAATTTTAATTAATTTGCAGGAAAAAGCACAGGAAGACAGCCAGGCAGACTAGTACAGTGCCTGAGTTTGAGTAGCTGGAGGCCAGGGTGGCTCTGGGGCTTTAAGATTTTGGATGCCTAGAAGTGTATGGAGATGGTGGAAGGTGGAGCCTTTAACAGATTGCACTATTTTGCAGTTTTGTCTGGTTTAAACTGCTGGTTACATTTTGAGGATTAATGCAGAGTGCCAGCTCTTGGGGCCAGATTTAATGCCTTACTAATATCTATATCCTCCGGGCCTTGCACGGTGACTTTCAGCATTGCACAAAGAATATGGTCAAGACAGAATAAATATGTGGCGAAACCACTGTCTCTGGGGCAGCTGGAATGGTGCTGGTATTAATTTGTAATTTGCTAATAACAAGTCCTTGCTTGTTATGGTAATTACAAAATTTACTAGTAGCTTATCTTTAAGGTTTACCTCAAGTTTTGTTATGGAAAGTACTGCATGACCTACTTCTATAGCTACCTTTGTTTGTTATCTTTTAAATTATTTATCACTCTCTGTGTGCCTTTTATAACACCACTATGACAGATTCTAATGATCTGTTTAATTATCTGCACGGTCCTCCTCTGCTCTCTGCCAGTTCCTTGACTCTGAATTCCTGTAGGATGTAGTAACCATGCTACTCCTCTGAATTACCCTCAATGCCTAGTAAAGTGCTTAGCAGGTAATTAATGCTCTGAAAGCAAAAATTGCACCCAGTGAAGTTAAACAGGCAAGAAGACTTTATTTGAAGCTATTGCAATAGAAGAGAGGCCAAACTTCAGTCTGAGCTCAACTCTGCTGAAACAGAAGTTTGGAGAGTTTTTAAGAGCTGGGTGGAGGGATTGCAGGTAAAGTTTCTCCTGTCTTCAGGGCAGGAAATGGTTTTATAGCTTAGAGGTAGGTGCCTGCCTAAGTGAGGCTCCTACCCTCCCACAAAAACTGGAAAATAGTGTTGCTATTTTCCTTTGTAATTATATTTCAAAGGCATGGCTCCATGGTTCTTGAGAAAGACATTCCTGGGTTGTAAAATTAGCAAGTTGCTTTTGAAAAGATTTCAAAGGTTAGAAAAAGCATTTATAACTGCAAACTTCCTGAAGTAAATTCTGTAAGTAAAGGGAGTTCAAGGGCCCAGAGTCAGGAAGACACTTGTCTAAAGTTTAGTCAAGCTGAGGGGAACATAAAGGCCACCTTGGTTTGTGCTGTGAAAATTTGCTGGATGAATGAACAAAGTAATAATAGACCTTATTTATAAATATAAACTTTATAATTTATTTCTCAGGATCTTAATTTAAATGTGTAGTTTTAAAAAGTAATATAAGTTAAGGCCAATTAAAATAAGCCTTCTTTTAGCTCTGTTGCTTATTCGATACTTCATTGTACAGAATATGCCACACCCTGCAAGATAACACGTGGTGAATATGCATAATGTTTTAAAAAATTAAAAAGACTCCAAAAACTTTTCAGCTGGAAGCATATCTTATAAATCATTTCCTGCAGTGCAGTATACAATAATATATTAAATGACTTTAAAAAATATATTTCTTCAGAAGCTGTTGTATTTTCAACATTTTTGTTTATTCTCAAATCAAAAGCATTACATCAGACTCTGAAACATGATGTATAAACTCTCTGTGGTAGCTGTGGCTATAAAATAGGAATAAAAATGCTTTCTCTTCCTACCTTGATGGCTTGTTTATGAGGAGCAAATGAGAATATAAAAGCTCTTTAGAACCATAAAATAACTGTAGAAATGCAAGGAATTATTAAAATGAATAATGAACATATAAAGTCAATTTTGAAGGTATTTTTATTTTCTTTAACAACAATATCTGAAAATGTAATAAGATATGGAGACTCAGGCCATCTCCTAAGACATGGAAAATAATATCTGGTAACCATTACCTTAAGATAATTGGTAAGTCTGAGTTAGTGGTATGTTTAAATATTGGATTTTTAACAATAACTACAGTTAAAAACACTTCAAATATACTGATTAATAATCTCCCAAGACCTGATTTCTAGAAGAGTGATTATCAAGGAGATAGTATTGAAAGCTGGTTAAGATTACAGACTTTATTTGGATTCGAGTAGTCTGTGTTCAAACCTCAGGGCTTCCACGTCCCAAGTCTATAATCTTGAACAGGTTATATGAACTCTTTAAGCCTCTGGTTTGTCATCTGTGAAACAGGAAAAATATCTACCTGCTATGACTGTGAGGATCAAATAGGATGGAGTATGTAAGGCTTTTGGCATAGTGATTACTCACAGGAAGCTCTCACAAATTGTAGAAAATACACAGATGTACATACAAGCATATATATATATATATATATATATATATATATTCCTAACTTGTGTAGATTAACTTTGGTTTAATGTCATTGGAACTTCCAGGGGTCTTGAAATAATTCATTTAAAAAAATTAAAATGGTAGTATTTTTCTTATAATCCTTATTATACAGTTACTTTAGATATAAATCTTTTGTTTTTGCAGAATTTTCTGTTAGTGAAGAAATTTTTGCAAGTCTCTTATAATATATCATTAATTTTAAGTTGCTCTAGAAATAAAGACATTTTACCAAACTGTATCAGGAGAATGTATCACAGGTGCTGGAGTACAGAAGCAATAATGCTGAATTGGAGTTTTTGAGACTTAGGTTTTTCATTTGCCATCTGTCTTTGGGAAAGTCACTCATTTTCGAGAATCCCAGTTTACTGATCTGTAACCATTTAGATAATTAAAACCACCTTGAAAGGATTATTGTAAAGATCAAAAGAGGTAATGCATTTAAAAACACTTTGCAGAAGTTGAGAACTTGTTTGAGCCATCCCACAGAGAAAGGATGGGCCCTCATCCAAAATTTGGTTTGGATGTCAAGACTGATACCAATAGGGTATGAAACAGTTTGTGTCTCACAGAATGGGGTTTCCTGAGGAGAGCAGGATAGACTCTCTGGCTGAAAATGGCTTGAGAAAGCAGGAAAAAAAGACTGGCATGGGGTTTTTATGGTGTTTAGGACCTGGGCTAGGGTGAGGGTCCCATGGCATCAAATGCAAGAACGCCTGGTTTTCTTTCTTATCAGCTCATCCAGATGGGGGCAGAAGGGGAGGAGGAGAGGTAGGTCTTAAAAACTATCAGCAACCAAACTTCAAAAATAGAGCCAAACTTTGCCACAGTACAAATTATGGATTTATTTTTAAACTGTGGCCAGTATGGTGGTGTTGGTTGCTGTCCATCAGCCTCTTCCTTTCCTCTTTATTGACACAACAGATCTCCCACAATAGAGGCAGAAACTGTAACCCACCAATGGGACCTGAGACAAAGTGTGCAGAGGGGCTATTAGGGATGATTTTGTTCTCCAAAACAGGAATGCGTAGGAGTTAAATGCTTTGTTTCTTTATCATCAGGATTTTTTTTGTGATTCGAAGCTATAATTGAATAATAGATTTCAGCATTATTCAGGAACATATCAGCATGAATCCAAAATATCCAGTGTTCCGAAAGGTCTAACCTGAGCAACGTAGGATAAAAGTAAGTAAATGGAGACAAATATGATGTTTCTTAGTGATATCAACTCATTTCAATAACAGTGCCTACCTCCTGGTAGTCAAAGGTCTAATTGTCAATAATAAAGTACTTTGATTAATAAAAATACAATCAGGGGCTCCTGGGTGGCACAGCGGTTAAGCGTCTGCCTTCGACTCAGGGCGTGATCCTGGCGTTATGGGATCGAGCCCCACATCAGGCTCCTCCGCTATGAGCCTGCTTCTTCCTCTCTCACTCCCCCTGCTTGTGTTCCCTCTCTCGCTGGCTGTCTCTATCTCTGTTGAATAAATAAATAAAATCTTAAAAAAAAAATAAAAATACAATCAATTTCTAGCCACTTAATAAATGACTTTGTTGACTAAATACAAAATTTTGAATTATGGAGTCTCTGAGTAAAGAATTCATGGTAGTGATCAGTTTAGATATACTGATTTAAAGTGACTCCTTTAGGAGTAAGCATTTTAAAAGGAGACTGTAATAGGGAGAATCAAATGGCTCTCTAAAGATGCCATGCCAAAAATCCAGAACCTGTGAATATATTACATTATGTGGCAAAACAGACTTTCTGGTCAGTGAGAGAGAGTTTTAGGTGGGAAGTCTCGCATTCTTCAAGGTGTTAACACAGATTTTGCTGTCTAATCTTCATACCCATTATCTTAACCTTGAAGCCTTGGGCAAAAATAATTGTATATAACTGGCTTAATGTTTTTTTTTCCTCCTGCAAGTCTTAATGAGGTGTCATCATGGTGAGATAACTATTGAATATCTGACAGTTTTCCAACCAAATATTGTTGTCTACATTCTCAAGACCCTATTGCAGCAGTTATAGCTTATTAATGATAGAAGATAACATTCACCCATCTTCTCCATGGGCTCTGAAATTCTTTTGTACAACAGCGTGCATAGTTCTTATGGAATTATTTTAATGTATTGAGGAGAAAACTATTATTTTCCTCTTTGCTTAGAGGCAAGGAAAGTAAAAGTTGTAGATTCTTCTTTGTTCTTAATCTGACATCAGCTTTTGTTTATTTTTTAATGTTGGTTATTAGAATTATACAAGTGATAAGTAAAAAATTTCAATGAGGGTTTTTTTTTTTTTAATTTTCAAGTATTCCTTCTATTTCAGAATTCTGTTTTTTTCCTTCCACCTTCCCCATTATCTCTTTTTTCTGTGGTACATTTGAGGTAGAAATATTGAAAGTTGAAAGGCTGTTTTAATTGTTGGTGGATGTAGCTTCTAATGGGTATCTTTTGACAATACCACTATGTAAAGCTAATAAAAATGATAACGCATCATCATATATCTTAAGATTATATGCTTATTACTCTATCCAAGGACCCTTAATCTAGACACTATGAGGAAAAATCAAGAAATCCAACTTTTTTCCTTTTCTTAATTCTCCCTTTCTTAATTACAAGGCAACATTTCTGCAGTAAGTGTTTGGAAAACTGTATGTGTGTTCTCATATGAATAAATAGGAAACAAGCCAGGCTCACTTCTTCCTGAGAAATGGTCCCTTTCTCAGAGACCCTTTCAAAGCATGTATTGATTATTTTATGGTTATATAGGCAGCCATGCATAGCTGAAACATGATCATATAAAGTCTGTTTCTTAGATACACAGTTTTTGCCAGTAAATTGCAATTCTGAAACCACATCTGTAAGTTACTGTATCTATCTTAGAATACCATAAAATCTGACATCTTGTTTCATCATTTTTGGTTACTTATTCCTTGCTTTATAACCCTTATCATTAACAATGAAATGAAGAAATCAACAGATTTTCCCTACAAAACCCATAAATCTTATGAGCTTAGGTTTCCCAGGTATATTCTGAGAGAATTTATGCCGAAATGACAAACTTGGCAAGTCCAGGTTATGTCAAAGATATATGTAAAGGAAATCTTTCCAATATTTTACTATTGAGTGATAATGTTGCACTCCTTGTGAACTTTAGACTTCTATTACTGTTAATTGCCATGTGTCCTGTGTAAGAATCAAAGTATCAACACTATATTGGTATCTTTAAATTCAGAAAATGCTGCATACTTTTAGAAGCCATATTTCCTAGTCTTCACCTTCTAAGGAGATTTTTATATTTTGATTCCAACACATACCATAAGATACCATTTTGGTATATCTGAATAATATATCCCAATGTTTAAGTGGTGGGAAATGACTCCACGTAGCTCATTTAATAATTTAATCCATGGCATATCTAAATTGTGCAGTTGGCATGCTGCATTACATTACATCTGTTTTAAGCGAACACAAAATCTGAGTAAATATAGACCTGTTGTAACCACTGAAGAACATTATTATATTCCCAGGAATAAAACTGACTCACAGAGACAGAATATGTATTTTGGAAAAGAGTGCTCTTATAATTCTAATCTGATAAAGCAATACAGTTAAGTTCCACCGCAGTGGAACTTACTTAACTCATTTCTCTCTTATAACAAAGTTACTCGTTTAACGTGTCTGTCTTCTCTACTAGAATACCACTAATTGAAGGGTATGTCATATGTATTTAAAAGCAAAGAACAGGTATTAAATATAATACTGTGGAATTAAATTGAATAATGTAGAAGAGGAGAGAGAAAAATGGCGAAAGTTTAAAAAAGTAGACCAAAGCCCATTTGTGTTACTTTCCATTGGTGCTTTATGGTGCAAAAGACCATCAAAAGAAATTGAAGGTAGTTACAACCACCTCACTCGCTTATGGATAAGTCTCGTCTCTGGCAATTTCAACCATACAGACTCCAGACTCACTGGATGTCTGCTTTTCTGGGACCATCTCTTTGGAGAAATGGCCCCTCCTTCATTCTTGGTCTATGAGGTTAATGTGGGGTTGATCTGACCTCCTGGTTCTAGGTATAAAAATGTCCTATGCAGGCCTATGCAACCACAGCACCTTAGGGATGGCTTCAGGAGCACATGACTCAAGCCAAATTGATAGGAATCACACTCATAGGATTATGTTAGCACTACTGGAAAATAATGTCCCTTTCTTTCCTGGAATTGTTACTTTTCCAAAAATTTAAGCCTAGAGCTGCCAGGGGTTATCTTTGCCACCTCATAGGAAAATTTTAGCCCAGAAATAAGCCAACACAGGAGAAAAATGAGAAGAATGATAGAAAGAGATACACTGATAACTTGTTTAGATAACCCACCGAATTCAGCAACCCCTCTAGCCATTTGTACCCCTGAACTTTAGACTTATGACATTTGCAAATATAAGAAAACTGGCCAATGTAATAAATAAGAAATGAGCTTATTCTTTCCAAATATCAGACCCTAATATGTGGAATGTGCTGAATAGAGATAGATTGAATGGTGATGGGGAGTTCCTTTCCAAGGCTGGCATATTTTTATATACATAAGAGGAGTAGTTGCCAAACAGCCATCTATTTTAGATAAAATGTCAAAACGTGTCTTTCAAGGTTGGTATTTTAGATTCCTGAAATTGCCAGAATGTGTATAGTTTCAGATAAATGTGACTGGTTAGAACAAACATCATTCATAGGTGATGATTTGGGAGCTAGAGGCAGTAATTGGATAAAAACTATTACCCTTTGTGGATGGAGTGATTTTACTTCTTTTTTTTTTAACCTCTTCTCCATTTTTATTGAAAAATAATTGACATACATCTCTGTATAAGTTTATGGTATACAGCATGCTTTGATAGAGCTGAGTAGTTTCTCTCTAAACCTAGGGCTAACCACACTGTATTTGCATATTTTTCTCTTCCAGTATTAAATTCAGTAAAGTAATCAGCAGCCAAAAGTATTAAAAGGAGATCCATTCTTTACTCAGTATTTCTCAAAGAATGTCAACTCTAGTTTTTACCCAAGGCAATAGTTCTTAAAATTATTTTCCATAGCAGATGCCCTCAAAGCTTCTCTTCAAGCTCCATTTTTCCTTCCACACCAAAAAAATACCCCTCCAAATCCAGCTGAACTCGGCTTTTTCGCCAGTCCTGTCACCTTCCTGGACCTATGGCTTTCTTTCCTTTCTTCTTTAATACAATGTCTTCCAGTTCAGGGCGACTCTAAAGTGGTGTGCAGATGCATGCCATGCCAGAAATGTGGGCTGCCAACAGCAATGAGGAAAATCCAGAAATTGAGAGGAAACATTTAGAACCTTTTATAGCATATTGAGAGAGTCGTTTTGTTGTTTGGTGAATCTAGTAACAAAACATGGGCTTGATTTTTGCCTTTTTAAAAAATTTCACTTTTATATTATTATATTTTATTTGTATTTAAAAAATATGTTGGTCTGTGATAGATTGTGTAGGGTAGGAGGAAACTGGTCTTTTATCAGAACTAGTTGGAGAAACATTGTTCTTGTTTCTTCCTGGGTTGATAATCAATGTCTTTAACTACTTTTGCAAAACAAACACCATCCAATCAGAATAGAGGCCCAACACAAACAATATTTTTTTGGCTTCTGAATGGGCATTTGTCTGCATATTTCTCTGCCTCTAGTCCTAGAGGTCGCCCTTTTCTGACTCCCCCAATCCGGTAAAACCGCTCAGGAACAAAGCAAGTCTTTATATAATGGGGACAGCAGGAGAGGCCAAGAAGCCAAAGGCAGTTCTCTTTTGCAGCCTGCTATGTCAAAGTGATTAACCTGAAGGAAACTTCAATTTAAGCTAGATTACTTTTCATGTATCTATTATTATCCTAGTTCATTTGATTGTGTCTGGTTTTAGAGTAAAAATCCCACAAACACTGCAGCTATTGCTGTACTTTTAATACAAACATGCAATGTAGTCTACTTTAAAGTTTCTTTAATGCTTTATTGAGCTGTTAATTTCTTAGATGGCACTGTTTCTAAAAATAAAATGTTTATGACATAACTTTCCTGGAAGATATATATTTGTAAGGCCATTCGCATCCCATTTTGCAAATGGCTTCAAGTTGGCTTTTTGCCCCCCTTTTGTTTTCTAAAGGTATTTCCTTGGTACCTACATACTTTGCTTCCTTAAGGCTTTTATTATACAGGAAATACTTTGCATTATTTAGAAAGCATCTGAAAATAACATGGTTAGCCACTCTCCTTCTCACATCAGTAATGTCTCTTCTTTTTGCTCACATTATCCTTAGATTTCAAATATTGAGTTGTACTCCTTGCCTGTGATAAGCTGATCATTTTATGAGAAAAGTAGACTGTATAAACCATTCTCTACTCGCACACACTGGTAACATCTTTCTGTTTCTGGGCAAACCCATTCATATCTACTGCTTCAAATGTTATCACTATTTGGGTAGCTCTCAATCATTCTCCTTGTTGACAATTTGAATTTTCAAGGGCCCGATGAATCCCTTTGCTTGTGTATACATGGATTCCTTAAATACAGTACAGTTGAAATGAAATGGATTTCTTACATCCACCCTCATTCTTATCCTTAATGAAATAATCTACTTTTTTTTTTAAGGTCATTATTTTTACTAGTGGTAACATCAATCTGCCGCGTGCCTGAAATACAATAATTTACTCTTCTCCCTGTCTCCTTTACCTGATTAGTCACAAAATCTTGATTTTTCCTCAAACATGTCTTTTGTATTTTTTCCTCTCTTTCCTCTTTATACTTCTAGTCCTTTTGGCTTGCACTTTACCTCTTGCTTTTAATTTCTTGCCTCTCAATTTCATTAGCCAGACTGCCACTGGGATTTTCTTCCTAAATCACAAGTTGGTTCATAATAACCTTTCCCCATCTCAAAAATCTTCCAGTTTTCTGCTACTTGCAGAATAAATTCAAACTCTTTAGCATGAAATTTAGTGCCTTTCAAGATATGCAGTTTAATATAAATCAAAACCGCAGTGAATTCAGTGTATTACCCATAACGAAGACTTACCATGTCACATGTCTCTATCACTTAGAATACTTTTCTTTCCAATCCTTTTCTTACATGTCATTGTCTTCCTAGACTTTCAAGGCTTTACATGAAATGCCTTCTTATCCTGGTACACAAGAGGCTCATTCCTGTGAAATCCTGGGGAAATTGGTTTGGATCTCTATTTTGCTTTGGTTTTATTATGAATATAGTGCCGTTTTATCACAGATTCATTTAACTTACTCAATCTCTATATATGCGCTCAGAATCTCAATAGTACTGTTGAATTCATCTCTGCCTGCTTTCTTTTCAAAGAAAGCATGAGTTAAGAGTCATGGATCTTAAGTTCCACTTGTGGATCTCAGTTCCCACAGGCTTTTGATGGGGGCATTGTGCTGAGTTATGGCCTGATGTGGCCCTAGTTTGGAAGGATATAGCATTTTTTGGTGTGCATTTTAGCAATGTCCCAAAATGCTAGGCCAATGATAAAGAAGCATTTCTCAATAGGTCATTCCTTCTCTGACTGTGCTGGACTAATTAAGAGATGTATGTTTATTTCTAGCGTGGCATTTCCCTAAGGAGATTTTTCAAAAATTGAAAAAGCAGCAAATCTGCAAATTTTTAGGTTTTATACTTTTAGCTGTAGAGTTTGAACTTCCTAAGGGACTGTATATGTCATTTGTTTCCCTTTTAGCATGTATCACAGTGCTCTACTCATAGTATTTGATGCATGCTCTTTAAACTGAATTTATTTAGACTTTGTCTAAACAGCATGGGTCTCATAGAGATGGCAAATAGTCTCAAGCAGTTAGGATTCTTTGTTCTGCTGTCTTTGTTAGGGTGGGAATTCTATATATTCTCTCCTTTAACACTTCATGATCAATTGAAATATTCTTCAGGAAACCCTTACTACAGCTTTTGTGAATTACTGGAATGGGGAGAAATCTTAACTTCCAGCTCTAGTAAATAAAAGTGCTGGGGTGATGTGATTGAATTTGCTTGAAATGCAAGGAGAATAAAGTTCACCTCAGTCTTCCAAAGAATCAGAAAACAGGGCTATGTAGCTCCCAAATGTGGTGAATTCAAACTCACCAATTATAGCTGTGCCTGTCAGGCATAGTCAGTCTGTTTAGTTTGATAGAAGAAAAGAGTGGTTTAATGTAGTTACACGAATATGCTTATTATATAACATATAATATACATTACATTATAAATGTATACACTCTTATGTAGTATTATACATTACATTATTCATGTAAGTACATTCTCTCTATATATAACATTATCACATCTCAGTAATAACATACTCTCCTTTTCTTTGATGTTGTGACATTTTAATGCTGTTGCAGGAAAAGATGACACAGTCTTCTACAAGTTGTAACATTTCAATTTTACACTTTGGAGGTTTCATCTTTTGATGGAATCCCTTTTATAATCTGACTAATGTCAGGTTATGTTGTCTCTCATTACCACCTTTGATCATCCTTTCTGCAGAGCAAGGATAATGTCATCCTCATCATTAAGCTCTGGAAGAATTTCCTGCTGGTTTTTTAGATAATCACAATATTTTTCATTTTATCAAATGTATGAAAGGAGTTTCTACTTCTCTCTTCTTATTTCTTATTTTGAGTGTTTGGGTGGAGGTGAAAGAGAGGTTGTAAAATAAGTATCCTGAATAGAGCAACCTTAACTGTATGTCTAAGTTATATTTTCTCCTAGTAGTATTGTCTTATGTGTTTTCTAGATAGGCCTCTGCCTGGAAATGAGGCTTTGAATTTAAATATTTATCTAAATTATCATATTTCAAGTAGATTTTTAAATCTCATCAGCATTTTTAAAATGTAATAGCTAAGTACAATAACTATCAGGAATCTAGCCTAAAACTGGAAGCTTATGGTTTTTAGTGTTTGGCCTGCTGTTCTGCCTAATATTTTCTACCACCAATCACATTTTAATAAAATTACTGAGAACATATTAGGTTTTTTTATACTCATGCTATTTTGGTGTTGCTTTTGGTAGAGCTTTTCCATAATTGAAATATGATAACTATTATATGAAATTGTTTCTTATATCAAATCATGTCTGCTGTGCTTGTGTCAATGTCAAAGGAATATGATTAGTATCAGACTGTTTTAGAATGACAGTGGGATCTGAATAATTAGTTGGCTGCAAAAAGGTCAGCTTGACCACTTCCACAAACATTTAGGAAGGCACATTATGTTTCAGTCATAAAGTACTTCACCATAGCTTTAATTATTTATTTCTTACCACCATTATGAGGTCAGTAAGAATTATCTTTATTACTATGATTCTATGATTAGAAGAGTTGAAGGATATGGAAATAGATGGAAACTGTGGTTGAGCCACCTACCCAAAGTTATAACCAAGGTCACAGATACAATACAAATCTGAAATTACATGTTTAACTCCCTGTTGTTTCATTGTTCAATCAAAGGAGGCAGATTACTTCTTCCATGTGGTGTGTTTGTAGTTTTTCAGCCTGGATCAAAACAATATCTTATATAGCACTTTTAAATTTCATCTCATCCAGTCATTCAGCAAGTATTTCTTCAGTGCCTACTATGTGAACTATACTATGAAGGAGTGTGTATATCACAATGTCACATTTTCTGTCCCCAAGAAGCTTCATATACACAATTCATCTTAACATAAGACACAGAGGAGAGAAAGACACATAATAACTTTGAAAGGAAACATTGGATCAAAGATCAAAGGGTAGGCATTGATTTTCCTTCCAAGTATCTCTTAAAACTATTCTTGCCTTTCAAGTTCAGCTATAGGCCTGTGGTGAAGCGTGTAGCCACCTGGACAATCAAATGACTTGGCATACTTTTAAATTGATAATCTTTAAATATTTGTGAAACAGTTGAGTGGATAAGAAAATTAATTTCCCATTTACTAAAGGTATAAATCTTTTTTAGTTTCAAAATAAGCTATTTATAATATGTCAGGATGAATGAATCTTGGTTCACAATCTCGGATGTGAGATTTGATGTTTAAAAATTTTCAAATCTTTCATTTAATTTCTTCTTTTGAGTACTTGGTTACTACTGTACTGATGAAAAACTTTGGGCCTTCCAGGAGTTGCCACTTTCCCAGGGTTTTGCATGGTGACAAGAGAAGGATAGAGGATATTAGATTTTCACGTACCGCTGCAACCTGAGTATTAATAAAAGAAATGGAGAAAAAAGTAAAGCAAAGTGTGCACAGATTAATATCTCAGAATATTATATCAGCTATATTCTCTTTCAGTAAATTGTTGTATAGTCATGCAAGTTTCTTACTTAGGCTTTTTTTCTCAGAGCTGTCCAAGAAGATCAGGCACAATTTTTTTTTAAAGATTTTATTTATTTATGTGACAGAGATAGAGACAGCCAGTGAGAGAGGGAACACAAGCAGGGGGAGTGGGAGAGGAAGAAGCAGGCTCACAGCAGAGGAGCCTGATGTGGGGCTCGATCCCATAATGCCGGGATCACGCCCTGAGCCGAAGGCAGACGCTTAACTGCTGTGCCACCCAGGTGCCCCAGGCACAATTTTTTTTTTTGTTCTAAAGAATAACTGCCATGCTTTGGAAGTTGGGTAGGGTTGAGTAGGTTCCTCATCAGGAGATGCAGCCCCATAGCCCCATGAGATTATTTTTCCCAGCACTGGGCCTCTAAGGTCACCTAACTTTCTAAAGCTCAGAGACAGGCAAGTAGAATGCCCCTTGTAAGACTGGAAGGTAAACAGCTATCTCTAGTTTATGCCAACCATGTGGAAATTTTATGTGCCAAGCTGACAATGGTGTTATCACTCACCAAATCCCCTACCCTTATCTTTCTTTTCTTCTTTCTTTTTCTTTTTCCTTCCTTCCTTCCTTCCTTCCTTCCTTCCTTCCTTCCTTCCTTCCTTCCTCCCAAAGAGAGAGAGAGTGAGTAGAGGGGAGGGGCAGAGGAAGAAGAAGAGAGAGAATCCCAGGCAGGCTCCACACTCAGTGCAGACCCTGATGCAAGGCTCAATCTCATGACACCGAGATCATGACCAGAGCTGAAATAAAAAATCAGCCACCTAACTGACTGAACCACCCAGGCACCTTTACCATTATCTCTTTCTTCTCAGACTTATAATTTTCTACCTAGTCTTTGTATGTCTGAGACTAACACATCACCTCATACTCCCTCATCTCTGTTTAAGTTTGCCCACAAAGAGCCCTGGAAAAAATGGAGAGCCTCCAAGCAAGTAACCAAGTCCTTATACCTCCATGTTTCCATCATGGGTGGGTGTTTCTGCCTCTGTCACCATTATCTGTTATATGTGGAGAAATTAGAGCAAAATGGGACTAGATACTTATGGAATAGAGAGGCTCCATTCCTGATTCGACTCTGGATTGCTGAGATCATCCCTATGGTCCTTAACTTCCACATCACTAGTTGTGCCCTCCCAAGCCCTGTGTACAATCCATTATGCAATGTTCTACTCCACAGGCAAGTCAAAGAGCACCCAATCCATTTTTCTAATTGCTAGTTGCTGCCCTAGAATGTTCACCCTCTAAGGTCAGGCAGCTCTCTTTGGAACTTTCCTACATAGATTTTCTTTTTCAACACAGCCTCCTTGCTGGTTGTGCCATAGGCATGTCTTTATCGTGTTCCAGGCCAGTTTTGTTAGAACACAACTGGTGACTCTAGCACTCCTCAAGAAATTTCCTCATCTCCATTGTGTAAATCTCATTCTGCAAGCTCAAGTTTTCAGTAAATACAGCTTCTCCATTCTCAATCACTCAAGTACATTTTTGGCCCAAGGCTGGCAGAAAATTCAACATTCGTCTCTCCTGGGGATTTAACCATCTAACTTATAAGGAATATCAGAACCTTTAAGGAACTTAGAGGAAATTAAATGGGAATCCCTGTAGGTAACTGAGAAGTGTGAATGACCCTGTTTAACTGACTCCTTCAGATAGTCCCGAGCCATTCTATGGTGTGTAAAAAATCTTTTATAAAAATGGGTCTTGCCACTTCTCTGAAGAAATATCCCCTACATTCACAATTAATAAATTCAGAATCCACAAATCTCAGTGTCTCTCTCTGTATCTCCAATTTCTGGCATTAACACTTACCTATATCAAGAAATCCTGTTTCCTGGGAGAAAAAAAAAACATAGGACGAAAGAAAATACCATGAGTAAGATCTGAAATATTTTCTAGATACATGCACACCCAACTAAACATGATTTTGTCTCATTTCAATCTTTTCTGTTACTTTCATTCATCAGATATACAGGAAATGAAATGACCACCGACTTCCTTTTTTCTTTTGTCTTTTGTTTGTTTGTCTGTTTCCCTTGTTAGCTAGGTTTCCCTTCTTCAAAGGTTTTGGTTTCTCTTTGGTATGCTTTGATAATTTATAACAAAATTTCTTTAGAGGAATATCAAAGGTCGTAATTTAGATAATAAGATAGATCTTTCAATTTGTGCTGTATCCCCTCTTGTTTTATAATTTCAGTTGATCACAATTTTGGACTTAAGGTTTCATGGCTGGATGTTTGACTTATAGTTGCATCCCCCAATTTGAACATCTGACCTGAAACAAACAAATGAACAAACAATATTCTGGATAAATACAAGAGTCACTGAAAATTGCTACTCTCTAATTCAGAAGGAGCAAGATCAATGTGCATCTTGCCATTTTGTTAATTATGTCATAAATCTTTTCTATTTAACTTGCATCATATTAACTGTCCAATGATTATTTTAGCACCTTTATTTTGTTATCTCAGGCATTTGCCTGACTGGTCCATCCTGCAATCTGAATGTTTGGTCCACCCTCATATCTTGCTTGGACCACTGTAATAGCCATTAGTCTCCTGCCTCTGGTCTTGCTTTATTCCAGTCATTCAACCAAAGTGTCGCCAGAGGTATGCATCTAAAATTCAAATCTAAGCATGTTACCCTCTTGCTTAAAACCCTTCAGTAATGTCCCAGAATCAATGAGAATGAACTACATAAGCTACCTGCTTAGATTCCTCTAGAATGTCTTTAAAAGTTCAGAATACCAGGCTTTGCTGTACAAGTACTGACTGAGAATTTCTGGTGGGACTGGGAAGTCTCTGGTGGGATTTGGAAATTTGCATTTGCATTTGAACAAGAACCCAGGGAAATTCTTCTTCCTGATAAAGTTTAAGAATCACAAGTTTCAAGGCAGTAAAAAAAAAAGTCATTAAATATGATTGCCTTGCTCATACTTTGACTATTATTATGAACACTCTATTCAAGCCATGCTTGATTACTTGTATTTCCCTATTTCTTTTATGCCTTCTTGCTTTTTCACAAGCCATTCCTTCTTTCTTGAATCCCCATTCTTTTCTTTTTATCTGGGTAATTCCTACTTGTTCTATCAGAGGCAGTTGGAACAATTCTTTATCTATAAAGCCTTCCTTGACCTCCCACCTGCCACAGAGAACCATTCTCACCCTTCTAGGTGCTCTTATCACACTTAATAAATACTATCATTACAGTGAGAAAGAGTTCAAGTTGAAGTTAGAGGGCAGCTGCAAGCATTGCGGCCAAAGACAGGGCATGAACTAATGCACCTGACTCTTTTAAGTGAGGGTGGTAACTATATTTTATCCGTTTTTGATATCATTCACTACAATGGCGGTCATATAAAAGGCATTCAGTAATTTTTTGAATATATTAAAAATAAACGTGTAGTAGGAAATATGATTGGACTTTATCTGTTTAAGTCAAAGCTGAAGAAAAAGTCAGAAAATGCATTCTAGTCTAAAGATAGCTACCAAAAATCAGCGCTGTATTTCTTCTCAGGGACCTTACTAAGTGCTGTAGAAATCAGTTCTTTTACCATTCACCACCTTAACCTTACTTCCTGCCCACTAAGAAGTGTAGGGAGGCAGGAGATTAAAAAGTGTGGTTATCAGTTGGGGTGCCTGGGTGGCTCAGTCAGTTAAGCATCTGCCTTTGGCTCAGGTCATGATCCCAGGACCCTGGGATCAAGCCCCATGTCCGGGGCTCCCTGCTCAGCGGGGGAGCCTGCTTCTCCCTCTTCTTTTGCCCCTCCCTCTCCCTCAGTACTTCCCCTCCCACCACCCCTCCTCCTCCACTCCTGCTCTTTCTCTTGCTTTCTCTCTCTCTCTCTCTCAAATAAATAAATAAATAAAATCTTTATTTAAAAAAAGTGTGTTATCAGCATTATTGGCCTCATGGGAAATGAATTGTGGATGGTGAGAAGCTTTTCTACCGTAAGGATGAAAGGTAGGCACTCTGCCACCGATTCAAATGATGGGGACACTTTAAAAGAATCACTCACATACTTTTACTACAACAATTGAAGTTCTTCCTTATTTGAATATACACTTGGGCAGTGGATTTCTGACTTTCCCTCTGTCTTTCTGAGCAGAGGAAAAGAATTGGAGAGGAGGGGCAGGGCAGGGTGGGGTGAGTATGAAGCAGTCTGCATGCTCATTGGCATGGTAAGGATGTGTGAATTTTTGTGTCAAGTGTTCAGTGGGGAAAGTTTTTAGCCATATTTGTGGGAACCAGCCCAGGAGGACTGATGGCCAAGGAAGATGACTTTACATAAGGTGGATGGCTAGCGGTAGAAGATGGAAGATTGTGGTGAAAGAGGAAGAGCTTGAACACCCCTATTCAGGAACTGTGAAGTGGAGGGATGCTCTGAGACAAGAGTGCCTCAGAGGGAGACACACCTGGCACACAGTGGACATCAGGCAACGTTGGCCAGAAAAGCAGCGTAGCCACTACAGAGAGAATTTCAGCTATTCACAGTTAAGTACGTGGATGTTCACCCTTTTCCTTTCTGCTTATTTTCATTATTAGAGGAACTACTTCCTGGAAGAGGGAAGAAAAGGAAGGACTGAAAAAGAAGACATATCTTATTTTAATTAGTGTTCCTAAAGTCACAATTGTAGTGAACAATGGGAAAGATGAAGGCTTTAACTAGGTTATCATGTGTAATTTTAAACTGAGTTGGACTAACTATATATTCAACAATGTCTGGAAAGCTACAGAAGCTTCCTAGATTGATCATTAAAAAACTGCTTTCTGTTGGGGAATAGGAATTCAACAGAACATTTTGGAAGGAAGTAATGAAAGAAAAATAAACCATTTTATATTTTATTTACTTTATTTGTTTCTTAGAGAGAGAGAAAGGAGAGCGCATGAGCAGGTGGGGAGGGCCATAGGGAGAGGGAAAGAGAGAATCTTAGGCAGACTCCACCCCCAGCACAGAGCCCAAGGCAGGTGTCCCTCTCAGGAGCCTGAGATCATGACCTCAGCTGAAGTCAAGTCTGACACTTAACCAACCGAGCCACCCAGGTTCCCCACCACTTTATCTATTATATCATCAAGTTGAGCTCTCTTTTAAAAATCCAGTTTACTTGAATGAAAATAATGAGCCCTAGAAGGCAACGGGAGTTCACCAAGGGCTAGTTATGTCTCAGTAATAAAATTTCACTTTCTAAAAAGTGTTTCTAGAGATTTGGAACTACCCAAGTCCAATCAAGATGAACAAGGAAGCCTCGGGATAAGAATGGAGATAACAAAAACAGTTTGTACAAGTATCTAAGGGAATTGAAGTGTCAACCAGAGTGCAGTGGTGTTATATTGAGTTTAGAAAAGAGAAAATCAAAACAAAATTTTTGGTCAATTTTTACTTGGTGTTCCGCATTCAAGAAAGGCATTGCATTTGAAGTAGAAGTTAAGAGTTTTGCACGACTCTGGCTAAGTTAATTCCAAGGTAACGCATGGTTTTTGGTGTTATTGTAAATGGGATGGATTCCCTAATTTCTCTTTCTTCAGTCTCGTTATTCGTGTATAGAAATGCAACTGATTTCTGGGCATTGATTTTGTATCCTGCCACCTTACTGAATTGTTCTATAACTTCTAATAGTTTGGGAGTGGATTCCTTTGGGTTTTCCATATAGAGTATCATGTCATCTGCAAAGAGAGACAGTTTGACTTCTTCTTTGCCGATTTGGATACCTTTGATCCCTTTTTGTCTTCTGATTGCTGTTGCAAGGACTTCTAGTACTATGTTGAATAATAGTGGCGAGAGTGGGCATCCTTGTCGTGTTCCTGATCTTAAGGGAAAGGCTTCCAGCTTTTCCCCATTGAGAATAATGCTTGCAGTAGGCTTTTCATAGATGGCTTTTATGAGATTGAGAAATGTACCCTCTATTCCTACACTCTGAAGGGTTTTAATCAGGAAAGGATGCTGTATTTTGTCAAATGCTTTTTCTGCATCAATTGAGAGGATCATATGGTTCTTGAGTCTTTTCTTGTTGATATGATGTATCACATTGATTGATTTGCGAGTGTTGAACCATGCTTGCATCCCAGGTATGAATCCCACTTGGTCATGATGGATAATCCTTTTAATGTACTGTTGGATTCTATTAGCAAGGATCTTGTTGAGGATTTTGGCATCCATATTCATTAGAGAAATCGGTCTGTAATTCTCCTTTTTGAGGGGGTCTTTGCCTGGTTTGGGGATCAAGGTAATATTAGCCTCATAGAATGAGTTTGGTAGCTTTCCTTCTGTTTCTATTTTTTGAAATAGCTTTAGGAGAATAGGTATTATTTCTTCTTTGAATGTTTGGTAGAATTCCCCAGGAAAACCGTCTGGGCCTGGAGTTTTATTATTTGGAAGGTTGTTTATCACTGACTCAATTTCTTCATAGTTAATTGGCCTATTTAAGAAATCTATTTCTTCCTGTTTCAGTCTTGGTAGTTTATAGGTTTCCAGGAAGGCCTCCATCTCTTCCAGATTGTTTAGTTTTTTGGCATATAGCTGTTGATAAAAGTTTCTAATAATCCTTGCAATTTCAATGGTGCTGGTCGTGACCTCTCCCTTTTCAGTCATAATTTTAATAATCTCAGTCCTTTCTCTTTGTTTTTGGACAAGTTTTGCCAGTGGTCTATCAATTTTATGGATTCTCTCAAAGAACCAGCTTCTAGTCCTGTTGATCTGCTCTACTGTGGTTCTGGTCTCTAATTCATTGATTTCTGCTCTAATCTTGGTCAACTCCTTCCTTGTCAGTGGGTTAGGCCTGTCCCTCTGTTGCTGTTCCAGTTTCTTGAGGTGAGAATATAGAAACTGCATTTTAGATTTTTCTATTCTTTTGAGTGAGGCTTGGATGGCTATGTATTTCCCCCTTAGGACTGCCTTTGCAGTATCCCATAGGTTTTGGACCGTTGTGTATTCATTCTCGTTGGTCTCCATAAATTGTTTAATTTGTTTTTTGATTTCCTGGTTTATCGAGTCATTCTTGAGCAGGATGGTTCTTAGCCTCCAAGTGTTTGAGTTTCTTCCAGGTTTTTCCTTGTGGTTGAGTTCCAATTTCAGAGCGTTGTGGTCTGAGAATATGCAGGGGATAATTTCAATCTTTTGGTATTGGCTGAGACCTGTTTTGTGTCCCAGAGCATGATCTATTCTTGAGAATGTTCCATGGGCATTTGAATAGAATGAGTATTCTTTGGTTCTGGGGTGTAGTGTTCTATATATATCTATGAGGTCCAACTCGTCGAGTATGGCATTCAAAGCCTTTGATTCTTTGCTTAGTTTTTGCCAGGGTGTTCTGTCTATTTCTGATAGTGGGGTGTTGAGGTCCCCTACTATTACTGTGTTCTTATCTATATGTCTCTTTATTTTGGTTAAGAGTTGGCTTGTGTATCTTGCTGCTCCCCTGTTGGGGGCATATATATTAATAATTGTCATATCCACTTGTTGAATACTTCCTTTAAGAATAATATAGTGCCCTTCTGTATCTCTCTCTATGGCCTCTAGTTTAAAATCCAGTCTATCTGATATGAGAATTGCTACTCCAGCTTTCTTTTGAGGTCCATTTGCGTGGAAGATGGTACTCCATCCCCTTACTCTAAGTCTGAATGCATCTTTGGGTTCAAAATGAGTCTCTTGTAGACAGCAAATGGATGGGTCATGTCTTTTTATCCAATCTGCAACCCTGTGGCGTTTTATGGGAGAGTTTAAGCCATTTAGATTGATAGAGATTATTGACAGATATGATTTTAATGATGCCATTTCTCTTTAAAGTCTTTGTATCGGTTGTGACTTGCTGCTCTGTATCACTCTTGGGGCCTTTTTACCTTTATAGAGCCCCCCTTAATATCTCCTGTAGGGCTGGTTTCGTGGTTACGAAATTGGTTAATGATTGGCGATTTTGGAACGTCTTTATTTCTCCATCAATTCTGAATGACAGCTTTGCTGGATAAAGGATCCTTGGCTGCATGTTTTTCTCTGAAAGAGCTTTAAAAATGCCCCCCCAAGCCTTTCTCTCATTCCAGGTCTCTGTAGACAGGTCTGACGTAATCCTGATACCTTTGCCTTGGTACGTGAGAAATTTCTTTGCCCTGGCCGCTTTCAATACTGTATCCTTGGATCTAATATTTGCGAATTGCACTATGACATGCCGTGGCGTAGGTTTGTCCTGGTTGAGCTTGGATGGGGTCCTCTCTGCCTCTTGGACACGAATGCTTGTTTCCCTTGCTAGATTAGGGAAGTTTTCAGCTACAATTTGTTCAAATATCTCTTCTAGACCTCTGTTTTTCTCCACCCCTTCAGGGATGCCGATGATTCTGACATTGGATCGTTTCATAGAGTCAGTAATCTCCCGTAATCTACATTCGTGGGCGTGGATTTTTTTAAGACCAGCTTCTATTTTCGTTTTTTCTTCTACTAACCCATCCTCCAATTCGCTAANGGGGGTGGGGGAATGGGATAGACTGGTGATGGGTAGTAAGGAGGGCACGTATTGCATGGTGCACTGGGTGTTATACGCAACTAATGAAGCATCAAACTTTACATCGGAATCTGGGGATGTACTGTATGGTGATTAACATAATATAATAAAATAAAATTAAAAAAAAAGAGTTTTGCACGAAATAGGAAATTTCTAGGTTGGGCTTTGATGTCAGACAGAACTGAATGTGCATTCTGGATCCACCCCCTAAAGCATTGAGATTTTCTCTTGACTTCAGATTTGTTCTGGGTAAGTGAAAATAACACCACCACCCAGTTTGGATTTGTTGTGCAAATAAATGAAATTGTATATACACATAATATGATATCTGACACAGTGTAAACCCTGATAAGTGTGAATTTCTTTCCTCCTAAGAGGAGTGTTTTCCACTGCTGGAAACAGTATTAGTTCCTCACATTTTCTAATCGATGAAGCCTCTTTCAAAAATGTCCAACTTCTTTAACCTCACACCTCAAGCTACGTTTACATGATAAATTCTGTCTTCCAGGTGCTTTGATTCTGATAATGGGTGATTTGAATGGAGATACCAGTGTAGCTAGGTTTATGAAATCCAGAGTTCTATTCTGTGTTAATGAAGCATCATTCTTCCTGTGTTTGGTTACTCACACCCTGACTCGATTCCCCAAAGCCTTACCAGTTCCTGGTGACATGATCAAACTAGGTTTCGGGATTAGCAAAGCTGGAGGCTAGCCCTTAGAAAGTGGTGACCACTTACAGGGATGATTTCCCACTCCATAGACCCACGATTTTCATGTGTCACATTGCTACTGCCTCTCTCAAAATGTTCTGTGGAACCGCATTATGGCCTTAAGAATAGACAGTTTTGGAAACAAGGCAACTTTAGAATGTGTCATGAAACTACAGCTATAATACAGGAGTGCACAAAATGGCAAGCTCATCAGGCAGGATAGTTAGGCAGATTAAACAGCAGGTACGCTCCTCTCCTCAGGGCAGAAAATGACATGAAACTGCGAGCAAGGCATTAAGGAAAAAGGTTCACAGTGGTAAAAAATTGTTAGCCACCTGCCAATTCAGCACAGCAGCAGGTGCACATGTTAAATGTCCACACAACCAAAATGAGTTGTTTAAAGCTTTTGCATAGTTATAATGTCACTTTTTGCCCTTTGAAAAGAAGACAATGCTGGAGTGCATTATGTGTTGTAAGTCTTTGTCTTGAGAAGAAATACTAATTTTATTTCTTAAATTGAAGATAAAATATTTTTGAAAATCTGAATAAATCTATGGACATAGATTTTTATAATAAACTTCCAAAATCTAACCTTTTACCTCCATTACAACATTCTGAAGTGATTAGGAATTATTTGGTTAGCTCTGCTATTAATTTGGTTTCTTATACAAAAATAATTACTTTTATCCAATTGCTGCTTGATTATAATCTTTGTGGTTTGCTGATGACAAGGTTTATTACAAATGTTACTTGCAAAGCTAGGCTTTCTGAGATGCCCCTGGGATTACATGTTTGGCCCTTGTCTGGTTGGACTTGTTTGCATTCATGTCAGAAATTATCATGGTATCTGACACTCAATAAATATTTTTTCAATTAGTTCATTAATTATATTGTTTAATACATTTAGGGCATGGCTTTAGGAGGATAAAACAATTTGAGTTGAAAAAAGTTCATAAACTCATAGTTGTTTAGTTTTGGAAAAGATGTCAAAGGCCATCTCTTTTGTCTCCTTTATTTAAAAAGCAAGAAAATGAGGACCAAGAAGGTGAAATAACTTGTATAATATTTTTGGCTAATCATTAAACAATCCAAATATAAAAATAGTTTTTTATGTCAATATAGAACAAGCATATATTCATTACTGTACTAGAAAACTTAAATATTCAAAGAACTTTAGATAATCTTTTTTTTTACATCTTTAATTCATTTGTGGATGACACAATTCTCTGATTTCCATTGGTGATTTGTAATACCAGCACAGCAACCACTTAACCTCAACTGAGTAATAGTCTAAACTTTTCTTTGGTATTTTCACTAAGATAATGTCTTATAATAAATATACCTCTATATTCACAGCTACTGTGAATAAGATATGTCTAATATTAAAAAATAGACTCTTAAAACTTTAAAATATTTACATTCTGGCCCTCTGCAGAAAGTTTGCTGACCCTGCTCTAAACTTTGAGAAATATACCTGTGAGATCTTCTCATTTCTTTCTTGGCTTCCAAATAAAGTTTATCTAAGTTAGTTTCTTTTTCAAGCTTCTAACTTGGGCTTGTGAAACCAGGTCAGAACTAGAAAAAGGATCTCAATAATCAAGTGACAAATATTTGAATAATCCATTAATAATCTATCAGATGTGACCTAATTTTATAATATCAGGAACATAAATATATTAATTGTTTCATCATTCATTCAGTAAATTATTTGGGTTTTTTTGAGAACCTGATTTATGCTGGGAACTGTGGTTTTTCAGTGGTATCTTTTATATAGCTTATATTTTCCTGGAGTGATTAATCAATAAGTGGTCACATAAATAAGTTAGTTTTGATAGTAATCTATGTTTTGAAAAAAAAGTAAACCAGAAGTAGAGCTAGAGGCTTGAGAAAGGTATTTTTACCAACATTTATTAAATGACTACAATGTGCCAGGTAATGTTCTGTGCAGTTTATACATACATTAACTCACTGAAAGTTATCAACCATCCTATGGGGTAGATACAATTAAACCCATTTGATACATGAGGAAACTGAAACAAAGAGGTCTGTACTTGCTGAAAGTCACCCAGCTGACTTACGGTTGAAGCCAGGATTTGACTCTAGGAAGTACAAACTTAGAATTGAGCACTTCCCTGGGTGATCAGTGATTTCTCTGAGTTTACTTATTGAATGAGAACATGGATCAAGCCATTAAAAACTCCTTGTGGAAGAGAGTTCTAGGCCAAAGAAATAGCAAGATTATGGGATGGGGGCTGAAATAAACTAGGGCTGTTTGAATACTAAAAAGTAGTGTGTCTATAGCAGGAATTAGGGTGGAAATAGTAGGAAATGATCTCAAACTATAGATTAGCATATAGGCCATGGAAAAGAACTTAGGTTTGATTTTAGGTATGATGGCTTTTTACCAGGAAATGACTTGTTACGATTTATGTTGTAAAAAGACTGTAGGAAGACGAGGAGACGCAAGATATGGAAGAGCCTGCCAGTTGTCTGCCCAGTATTTGTTTTCTCTCTCTCTCTCTTTTTTTTTCTGCCCCATTTTTTTCAGGTAGCAATGCACACAGTAAAAATTATATTTCTCAGTTCCTCTTGCGGCTTGAAGTGGTCATGTAGCTGCTATGGCCAATAAGAGAGAAATAGAAGTCTCTTAGTGGGACTTTGGGAAAAAGCTCTCTACATGGAGCTGACTCAGCCAACAGCAGTTTTCCCTTCTCCTCTTGCTGCTTCTTCCTCCCCAGAACACAGAAGTAAAGGATGGAGATGAAAGGACCAAATTGCAACTGTAAGGAGATCGAGGGTGTAAGCAATGATTCAAGGATGTCTGAGGGACAAAATGGCTCAGGGAGTATGAACTATTATTGCATAGGACCTGGACTATTACATTCCACTTTTAGTTTCATGAGAGAAAAATCAGCTCCAATTTTATCTAAGTCACTCTTATTTGAGTTATTTTTCAATATGCAGCCAAACTCCTTCCTTAAATTGAAAATAGAGAGAAGTCAGAGGGTTATCAAAGTAGTTCAAATGAAAGACAGTGTTTTGGACACAGTGGTATTTATGGAGCTGGTAATTCAATGTAATGCTGGCTTGGAGAATGCACTGTGTAAATATTTATTTGAAAGAAACACTGCATGAATGAATAAATAAATAATTTTCTAAAATGATAATTAAAGTAGTTAAAAGACCACAACACTAGAATTCACCCCGATTGCAATCATGTTAGAATATATATAATAGAGGGGCTCCTGGGTGGCTCAGTCGTTAAGTGTCTGCCTTCGGCTCAGGGCGTGATCCCGGCATTATGGGATCAAGCCCCACATCAGGCTCCTCTGCTGAGAGCCTGCTTCTTCCTCTCCCACTCTCCCTGCTTGTGTTCCCTCTCTCGCTGGCTGTCTCTCTCTCTCTGTCAAATAAATAAATAAATAAATAAATAAATAAATAAATAAATATCTTTAAAAAAATTAAAAAAATTAAAAAAGAATATATATATAATAGGGTCGCCTGGGTGGCTCAGTCATTAAGCGTCTGCCTTTGTCTCAGGTCATGATCTCAGGGTCCTGGGATTGAGCCCCGCATCGAGCCCGCAACGGACTCCCTGCTCAGCGGGAATCCTGCTTCTCCCTCTCCCACTGCCCCTGCTTGTGTTCCCTTTCTCGCTGTGTCTGTCTAATAAATAAAATCTATAAGAAAAAGAATATATATAATAAGTTAAATAGTATATAAAAGGGAAAAGAGTTATGCCAATCTTATATTAATGCCTTTCTAATTAAAATAAATAAATGACTAAAAAATTAAATTTAGCTTTTTAAGTTTCATTTGGTCATAGGTTCATTTGGAAGGGAAAGCAAACTTAATCCATCTAGACTACCATTATAGGCAGCTTTCCAGAGACAGATCAACATTTAAATCCTATCTGATGGATTGAAACTATGCCTTTTCTGAACGCTAAGCAGACAAAGTCCTTATCTCTTCTCTCCCAATCTTTCCTGCTTTCCCAATCCATAAGACACATTTGCCAGAATGAAAGTTTGGGTGGTTACATTAAGGACTTTTTAATCCCCCTTTTGGTAGTCAGTGTAATCTCATCCACTATGTGCTTCATACATTAGGGGATTCTCTAGACTGAGGGAGATATTCAGTAGCAGCGGTGGCTGATGCATTGGGTAATTTAGAGATGAAGCCACCCGACAGCTGATTCTTCAGTGACTTCACTGCTCCTGACAGAGGCAAAAGAAAATGCTGAAGTTGTCAGTCCACTTCTATTTTTTATGAGCAGATTTTGTACTTTTTGGAGCTATGGGATGCAGGTGCATTGAGGAATGAACTTCATGTGCCAGTCTGCAAAGCAATCCTTGCTCTTTCTTGTGATAGGAGTAGCACTAGTGGAACATTTTTCACCTGAGGATGGCAAAGCACCTCATTAAAATAGATTTATTAAACCTCCAGGGCCATCTGTAGAAAAGGGATGGTCAGCTGTTATTTATCAAGATGGCAAACCTGGGCAAAAAGGAATCCAAGTGACTAGCTTACAGTATCAATATTTGGCAAACTTTATATGCTTTCTGCCCTGGTTTTATCACTGAGGTCAGCACAACCATGTGGCATATTGGTATTTTAAACACCAGTAGGTAGGCAAGTAAGGGGGAAATGCTAGATACAGATCTTTCAACTTGTATACTATTGACCTTGTGGGGCAGATGATTCTTTACTGTGGGATGGAGTTGGGGGTTGTCTGATGTGTTACAGGATGTTTAACAGCATCCCTGACCCCACTGGATGGCAGTAGCATCCCCCATTGTAACCACCAAAAAATGTCTCTGGATGTTGCCAGTGTCCCATGGGGAACAATATGCCCACCTTCCCATTGTTAAGAACCACTGTGTTTGATGTAAACTGAAAAAGAGGCATAAAAACACATCTAGATTCTAGAATTGATACTTCAGAAGAGGACCCAGGTTTTCGTATAGAATGTCTGAAGGTAAGATGCAAACACAAGCTCGATTTAAGCAAGCATTGTAATAAAACAGAAGGTTCAGAGCTCATAAAGTTTTCAGGTGGCAAGCAATACTACAGCCATTGGAGCAGGGAAGAGTGATTTAATTTGAGTGATCCACTCATTCAGCCAAAGTGGAAGAAAGCTTACAAAAGATGAGTGAAGTCTTAGAGCCTTACAAAACAGACTGGGATAGAGACCTGGGTAAGTCAGTCAAGAAATAGTGGCATAAAATGAACCAACAGAGTGGGTTGAAAGCTTTCCATGTTACTTCTAACTGTGCCAGTTGGTGACTTCTGAGGCTGAATACATCTCATGAACTGCTAAGGGAAGGGGTGGTGCTGAGACTACCAGGGAAAGATTCTGATACTTACTGAGAGGAACAGGGGGGAGCAGGGGTGATCATTGATCAGCTTCATCCCCTTCATAATTCCTGATTAGTTGCCAGATAGTCATCTATCCCCTGAGTCTGCTTTAAATTCTGAATCTACAATAACAAAGAAATAGTAATTTTTTAATATTTAAGTATCATTTAAACATTTAAAAAATAGTAACCATAAGAAGCATTACTACTGTTGATCTTGTCATCTAGTATGTGGGGTGGGCAATCCATTTCATTCTGTGTGACTGATTGTGAGTTTTTTGAAAGCACTAAAAGTGTTTTTTACCATAGTAAGATATACTTAGACCAGCTTAGAATTTATATGGGATATGGTAATTTTTATAATAATCTGTCATTCATTAATTCATCCATCCATCCATCCATCCATCCATCCATCCATCCAAATGAACTACAAACATTTTTTGAGCATTTATTGGTGTTAGGCACACAACAAACACATCCAACTATGGGGCATGCAAATGTAAATAAATGTGGTCCCTGACCTCAAGTAGATCCCAGAATCTTAGAGATAAAATATTTAATTGTGACAATATTAGTTCATGCCATTGGCAACACAGTACAGGTAGCCATGACAAAGACATAATATTTCCATTAAAACTTGAAGAATGACTGCTATTTCACTGGATGAAAACATAGATTTTAGGACATGGCAGTCAAGACCCACAGAGAATACAAGGTGTGAAAGATCTCCTGATCAGAGAACAGGAGCACAATTGACGTGAGCAGTTGGAGTGAAGCCTAGAAAAATGGCCACGGGCGAGTTTGTGAATATTCTTATTCGATATGCTAAGTGATGTAGGCTTTGACTTTTCAGCAGAGGACTTTTACAGCAGTGGAATGACTTGACCAGGTTTGTGTTTTGGAAAGATCACTCAGAAGGCAGTGGGGAAGATTTATTAGACTTCACACACATTAGTAGCAGCGAGATCAAGGGAGACCTATTAGCCTGGCTGCTGCATGGGTGGATGTGACAAATAATGGTGACCTGAACTGAGTCAGTGACAACGGGATGGAGTAAAGGGAATTGTTCTGAGATATGTTTAGGTAGTAGGAGTAAATGGATTTGGTAATTGGGTTGATTTAATGTAAAGATGTTAGAAACTGAGGAATGAAGGACTGGTGTTTACTGAGCCTGCCTTTAGGTCTACATGATCTACCCATAAAGAGTTTGGCATTATAAATAATCACCCAGGATTTTTTTTTTGAGGGGGGGATATTTTTGCCGTGTGTGTGTGTGCATGTGTGTGTGTGTGTGTGTTTCTTTCCTTAACTTTGATTTAGGGTGTTTCTTTTGGTTTTGTTCTAGGCTCAGCACTCATTTTCTCTCGACTATCTGGAAATAGGACCATTGACCTCTCCCAAGCTTCTTGGCTCAAACTTTAACATGAATACTTGTTATCCACTCAAAAAGAGTTATGGCAAGTTTTTATATTGGATGACTGGATTAATATAGATTCTTCATGCATGAGTGAATATCCAGTTGCAGATGTCTAATACCAGTTACAGATTTATCTGGTAGCTTAAGAATCAGTACAGGGAAAATGTAAATATGAGTATTCTCAAGTTCTATATTTGGCCACTGAAGTCATTAGCATGAAAATGATCTTGAGAGACAAGTCTATAGAATAAGGGAAGATCAAAGATAGAAATTAGGAAAGACATATTTTAAGGCTTTGTAAAGAGGTAGGGTAAAATGCTGGATGAAGAGGGAATTGATAAGGAAGTTAGGAAGAGAACTATATCCTGAGGTCAAGAGGGAAAATAATTCTTAAGAAGACAGCAGTGCCTCTGAGAGATCAAGCAAAGTAATAAATTAAAAATGCCCACCAGATTCTGAAATTAAGAAGTACCCAAATATATTATCAAAAAACATTTTCTTAAGTTATAAAGGCAGAAGTCTTCTCCGGATTAAGAAGGGAATGGTAAGTGAGAAAGTGAAGAAAATAAGTATAGTTTGTTCATTCAAGAACTTGTGCTATATAGTGAATTACAGAGCAAGGATTATGCTATGAAAGGAACATATGACCCCCCAAAATATATTTCAGTGGAAAAGAATAAGTATGTTCAAGTGCTAAGAAGAAAAGTGCAGAGTACAAGAGAAAGGGGGTGTCATCAATCAGGCTGGGTCCCAGAAGGAGCAGTAGGGAAATGAGATCTTTTGGGGCTATCTATCCGGGAGGTGAGGTGGGGAATCTCTTCTTTTGAGACATGAATGAGGAAGAGAAAGAATCGGTATGGGGAAAACTAGTAGGTCCGTAGATAGGAAATAGATTAGTGTGGATGTGGTAGGAGGGAAATTGATGGAATTCATGTCTCATAGCCTTTTAGATTCTCAGAAGTGTATTGGGCAAGATAATTTGCTAAGATTGAAAGAAACAGACTAAAATGGTCTTGTAAAAATATAATAAGGGCCTAAAAAACAAAACAAAACAAAACAAAACAAAACAAAAAAAAGAGGGATGTTAGAGGGAAGAGCTTAGAGAGAAGTAAAAGGAAGCTTTATTGAAATTGTTTAGTTGAGGCTGTGTATATCTATATACATATATATATATACATACATATATATATATATATACATCAAATATATATATATTTGAGGGGGGTCAAATCATAGTTCAATAGCATAGTTGCAGAAATTGAAATATTTGTTGGTTAGGTCTTGGAATGGTAATTAGCAGTATGAATTCTTCAGAATGACAAAGAAAATGAAGGAAGGGGGATTAAACTTTAGCCTCTAATCTACTGATCAGCTTTACTCACATTACCTCATTTAGTCATCACAAAGTTGTTCAGAGGCAGACATTATTTCTCTTGTATGGAATAAGAATCTAAAGTTGAAAAATCCTAGTGACTTAGAGAAAGTCACAAGTTCTAAATGGCAGAAACGGAATTTTAACCTAGGTATGTATTATTTTATATTCAGTGCTTTTAACCAAATTTTGCTAGGTAAGAATTAGGAATGATCTGAAATCATCAAGCAGTGAGTCTAGATGGAGTGAAGAAAGCAGATGAAACATAGACATGGGCTTTTGAAGGAAGAGACTAAAGAAGAGTCAAAGGAAAGGGTAATTAAGTATCATTGAATAATTGATACATTTGGGAGTACCCACATAACCACAGGGAATGTAAAAGAAGAGAAGCTATAGCCAGAAAGTGGGAATTAGAAGGTTGAGATTTCAAAGATGAAGAACATCCAAATGATAGAGCATCCTCATGTGAGGTCCTAAGACTCCTTCCTTAAATTGTAAAGCTGCATTATGCTGGATTCTATATGTCAAGGGACAGGGATATTGGGGTGTTGATTAAGTTAAACGGTTAACCATGTGAAAGCTGAAGTGGTCCTAATGATGGAAGAACTTAGGTTGGCAAAGAGGATGAACCTCATAATTGAGGTATCAGAGAGATAAAGTATAAAATTCTCTGCCGCTGTTAGATGTTACCTGTGCAAACTTAATTTTGCTAAGTATTGAAAGACAAGAGCCTCAAGAATAGATGGAGAATAATTCTATTTTGTGTTTAACCAGCCTTTACTTTCAATCAAATTTCTACTCCTAGTTAAGTTTGCCTTAACCCCCCCCAAATTACACTTTTTTTGTAGTCTTCTAATATATTTTGTCTAAACCTAGAAACATTGTTTTCAGCATTAATACATTATTTATAAGTCTCTTTAGTTCACTTCAGGTAACAAGTGAAAATTTGAAAAATCTCTCTGTTTTCTTGTCCCTCCCAATTCATTTTGAAGTCTAGGATAATGGACTAGATTAATCCTGCTCAATTTATAGCACTGCATTATTAACCAAAACTGCTTTTCTTTTCTTTTTTTTAAGTCTAATTATGTCTCAACAAACCATAGGTAAATGGTTTTATGATAGGGGCTTTATGCTAAGTCAAGTCACTGACAAGGAATAAAATCTCTGTGCTTCTAGTTACGGTATTTCCCATTATTATTAGAGAAGAAGGTAATTTTTCTAGTGGGTTCCAAGGATATGAAAAGTGTTTTTAATTTTTCTTTAATGGCATCAGAAAAGGGGAACACTAAAACCAATCATAAAAGTCTACTAGTAGCCCTAAAAAGAGCTTCCTGTGTAGAAGAATGAACCCTAAGCTTATGTCAGTTAGTTGCCTTTCACCATGTGCTCCTTCAGGGCCAACACACATAACTTTAACATAGTTATTTTTGTATCATCCATCATCACATCATCATTATCTGTGAATGCCTTCTGGAAGTCAGCTCCTGCCAGAAGAACTAATGCTACCACTAATAATGTAAAGTATGATATCACAAATTCATTTGGCAAATGGCACTTATAATGGGAGTAAAGTTTTATCTTTTACAGAGAACACATTAATAGCATCTTTCCTTATGCAAAGAGGATGCTTTTAATCTCTAATCTATTAGTAATTCTCATGTGTGCCCTATAGGTTCATTTTGTTCTTTGGATTTGATCTTTTTTTTTTTTTAACCTAGTCTTATTCAATATATTTTTGAAAGGTGCTATAGCAGGCCATTTTTATCACCATTCTTGAAAATACTGCTTCTTCAGATTTTGTTTGGTTTCCTTTTGTGTTGCTAATTACAAGGTTAGATGAAAAAGAACCAAGTTGGTGAATTAAAGAGCAGAAGGCTAAGTTTGGAGATTTACAATTTTCTTCTTACATTATTGTAAAAGTAATGGGGATAAAAATCAGTGCTTTGGGTTGTAAATATATGAAGTAACATTTCAATTTCAAACCCATGTAACCGTTGTGGGGCACCTTGAAGTATGGAAGGGGGCAACGCCAGTAATTAAATCAGAGTAGCAGTGCAGGGTAAATCCAGGATTGTCCTACATAAACCACATGCATGGTTACCCCGCTTTTATGCTCCTTACCCCATTCCATGCTATTTTTCATGGTCATTTATGACACTGATTTATCTGTTTTTGGTGGATTGAAAGCTACCTGAACTGGTGTTATTTCTCTCTCACTCCGTTGTATTTCCCACAGTGATTTGTGTGTAGTATGTCTTCCAAAAGGTGGTTTCCCAATAAATGATGAATGTTTGAAGTAGATAGGAGCACCCTCTACTACAGTGTGACCAAGATATAGTTTCACATCAAAGAGCAGCTTCTGACATCCTGCCTCTTTCATGTGTGCAATAATACCTTTAGAATTCTTATTACCCTCCAGAGCCTTATCCTAATTTTTTTATCATTAGCTCATTTAAAAATAAAATTTCTGTATTTTGTTATCTGTAATTATATATATGTTCCGCTTAGCTTCCAGTTGTGGAGTGTATGACGTCCCATCCCAAATTCACCCAATTACTCAAAATCAAATCCTTCATAATCTCTCTGAAACATTTTCATTCTCTTTTCTCAGCTATAACTGATTCAATTTACAAAGAAATTACAAGGGAAGAAATACTTATTTTTCAATTCCATTTGAAAATTTCCTGAAATTTAGACTTTAGAAGAAAAGAAAATCATCTTAAATATTACTTAGGTAAACTACCCCACTTTTGGATGCTAGGATCCTGCAAATTAAAATCACTTGTCCTAGGTCAAAAGGAGCAGAAAAGAGACTTATGTCAATAAATCATGTACGTTTGTATTTTCAGGCTGTGTATGTGGATTGTAAAGATTTCCTAATTGGAAAAAAGAAGAAGAAGAAGGAGAAGAATCTTTTTGTCTAGTGTATCACCTACAAAGATAAAAAGTTTGACTATAGTGGTTTAACCAAATAAAAGCTAATGTTTCTTAGATAAGTCTGCAAATAAATGTATAATGATGACATGGGAGCTTTAAAACATCCATATTTCTGGCTCCTACTGTTTTTCTGTTCCACTGTCTCTTTCTGTTCTACTGTCTCTAACCTGTGGTTTAATTCTCCTGACTTCCTCATAATCTCAAAACATCTACCCAATTTACAGATTTCCACCTAATTTTCAGGCAGGAAGAAGGGGAAGGAATAAGGAGGAAGGATAGTACCTATATTTGGAAGGCAAAACATTCCCAGAAAGTCTCTGGGAGACTTGGGTTGAATCTCATTGGCCACTGATGGCTATAAAGACAGCATGGGGCCTGTAGGCTATTTGGTTTTTAAACTGGCACATTACCACTCCAAAAAACCCACAGTAATTTCCTAAAATGGAAAAGGAAGAAATAAGTGTTCATTAAGCATCCAGCAGTGTTTGCTACAATTTGTTTAAATAGAAAGGGAATTTTTGGAAGTATCTTGGTATCTCTGCTTTAATCAGAACCAGACTCAAACCATGTGACCAGGAGTGACACCCAAGAAAATCTCAGTGTCATTCTGGTATAGACATCATTGTCACTACTTGACACCACCATCTCACAATGCAGGGACTTGATAATTACCCACTCTATACTGCTTTCCTCAAGGGGCTAGACCCAAGCATGCCTGACTTGCAACTTATTTTCCTGCAAACATTTGTTTTTCATATTGATTATCTGCAAAACTTATATACCTGCTGATTTAATTTAATAAATTCAGTCAAAGTTGGTTGGTAATGATTGAAGATGACATGAAGCTATTTTGTTATGTTACCAGGTTTGATGTCATTTTTACATCACAGTTTCCTCCGTGCTTTTATGCAAGGAAATTAGTAATGTGCAGTATTTATGTTCCACTGCAAGGCATTAGTGAAGAGACATTTTAGGAAACAGATTCTTTCCTAAAATCCCTGAAAGAGCATTAAGCACGGAGTTAACCTTGGTCATGTGACTTATATGGAAAGAGCACATGGTTTTGATTTTGGGAGTCAGAAGCTTTAGATTAATATTCAGACAGGACTACCGTAATGTGACCTTGGCCAAGTGTCTACAATCAGTGTTTCACAGGTAAAATGGAGGAAGTAAGTCTTCCTCAAAGGGTTGCTCTGAAGGTTAGTACCAACTATGTGTTTGATGACACTGTCATAAACTGTAATGGGCTCCATGCCCTTTACATGCTCGATTTTATTAGTAAAAGATAAAAAGAAGTAAATTTAAAAACAGATGCTCACCTTTCTCTAAAGGACAGCTCTGTCAGTCTTCAAGCTTTGTTTTAAACCCTAGATGCCTCCTTCTGCTCCCTCTGCTGAAATCAGTTAACATTTCTGTGTTTCAACTTCTTCATTGGTAACATAGAGATAGAATTAGTTGCTTCTTGTTATCACAAAAAGGATATGGTTAAATTAGTGTTTAAGAATAAAAAAAGGTAGGAGCACCTGAGTACTTAGTTTGTTGAGCAAATGACTCTTGATTTTGGCTCAGGTCATGATCTCAGTGTCCTGAGAGAGAGCCCCACGTTGGATCTGTGTTCAGCATGGAGTCTGCTTGAAATTCTCTCTTCCTCTGCCTCTGCCCCTCCTTGCCCTCCCTGCGTACTCTCAGAATAAAATAAAATAAAATAAAATAAAATAAAATAAAATAAAATAAAATAAAGTAAAATAAATAAATAAATAAATAAATAAATAAATAGTGCCTGGGTGGCTCAGTCAGTTAAGCATCTGCCTTCAACTCAGGTCATGATCCCGGGGTCCTGGGATTGAGCCCAGCATCAGGCCCCCTGCTCAGTGGGAAGCCTGCTTCTCCCTCTTCCTCCCCCCACCCAAATAAATAAATTAATTAAGTAAGTCTTAAAACAAAGAATAAAAAAAAGGTAAACCTACTAGTTTCCTAGCAGCTGCATAGAAAAGAGTGATTACAGTGGGAGAAGAGAACAATACTGGGAGAAGAGAACAATACCAGGAGAACAGAACAAAACATTCCTGGCCAAAGCAAAGATCAAGGACATATACTAGGAAAAAAACTGATGTGACAGATTGGTAAAGGGAGAATGCTATAAAGCCTTATAGGGTAGACTCAGTGGCTTTACTATCAGCCAGAGAAACTGGCAGTACAGCAGAACAACATCTCCCTTCACTGTATTACAGGTATGGGTTTCCAGAACTGGTTAGACATCTTGTATGTAACCTTCACTTGGCTGCAATGAGCTGAAAGTAAAAGAGAGAATAGGCTGTCTTTGCCATTTTATGCAGTCTTCTTTTGATGGCTTTTCATATTTCCTCCTTCAAGGTCAGTATACCTAATTCATAAAAATAGAGGTCATATTTAAAAAGGCAATGTGCTCAGTGTAGAGGGAGGCAGGGTTCTGTTTCCTCCTGCTCCTCATCCACCACAATTTTAGGAGCTCAGCATCATTGGCTTCTCTTTCTTCTACCTTGGCTCTATTAGATCAAAGTCTGATCTTTTGGAACATTAGGATGGTCTGGGTGCCTTATGTATGTGACCCAACTTAGGAGATCCTTCGTCATATATTATAGCAAACAAAGATTGACAGGGGATGATTTCTAGTGATTTGAGAAGATTATAGTATCATAGTTTGATTGTGAGCTTCCTGATGTTTTTTTTACAGCTTTACAGACAGAAATGAAGAATGGCAGTAATGTCTTTGTTGCACGTTATCTATTGTTGAGTGCCTACTATGTATGTATATGACATGTTGTGAAAAGCATTAATGCTACTATCTTTTTATATTTTCATTATGATTCTATAATGTAGATACTGCCCCTTTGCAGATAAGGAAGCTGAGACTCAAAGAAGAGCAGTCACCCAAAGTTATACAAATAATACATGTTGGAAACAGGGTTTAAACCCATGTTTGGGTGACTCCAACATTTCTATAGCTAATGACTACATATACTGCCAGTTAGAATATCTTTTCCATCAACCACCAAAAATACAACAAACAAAAAAGTCCAATAGTTCCAGGAAGGTGTTACCATGTTCCTTGGAGAAAAATATTCCTCTCTATATTTCTGGGGAAAGTATGCCGCCAAACAAACATCAAACAACCACTGGCATGTATGCAAATTCAGTTACTGATTGAGATTAGAAAGCAAAGTAGGTTGACTTATCTAAAGAGTCAACAGTATTTGATATGAATGCTGTCAAGAACTCAGAAATCTAACCTTCATCACTGAAAAATAAGCCTTTTCAAAAAACAATCCTTGTAGGAGGGCAGCATTTTGGCATAAAAGAGATTGGCATTTAGAGCACCCACATGAAATAGAAGGTAGTAAAAGTGAAAAAAAAAAGCAGAGAAGATACTGCAAATTATTCTTGTGTGTGTGTTTCATGAAAGAAACCACTGCTCATTATACCAGCAAAACATTTTTAATTAGGGGTCTGTTAATCTTCAATATTCAATGATCTATAAACCATTCCAAATTGCATTTAGTTATAAATAAACTGAATCTTCTCAGACTTTGACTCCTTTCAATTGACTCAGCATGATGAAGATTGCCCTTAGATGTTGCTGCAGTATCTAAGGCAGATTAAAGGTTCCACTGCGTTTTTAATCCATTGTTTTTTCTAGTTTTGACTTTTCAAATATTTTCTGAAGAGCTGTGACTACCTCCTAATGTACAGGAGGTACATTAACCAGTGGTTTTATTATAAAACCAGTGGTTTCATAACAAGTCCCACAAAGTGTATGAAAAAGCAGGAGGTAAACTGCTCCATGCCATGCCCCAGAAGCAATTTGCATCATATTTGAGGCTACCTGACTCCACCAGTGAATGAGATACTCAAAAAAGATTTCTCAGCCTTTGACATTTTAGAAGCTGTAGAACAGCTGAAGGCTGGAGTGTCATTAACAGATGAGATTTGTTCAAGTTACCACGTTTTCCTATTCTACCCAGTTTAATTGGCATGTCAGGCTATGGATCCATCCTGTGATAAAAGGCCAAATGTCTACTGATTCTCCCAGCCTGACTGGTGAGTTTTAAGGGGCTCTGGAGTTGCTTATAGACAACGAGACAGACCATTCAGTGAACCTTGCTACTGAAGTTGACAAAGAAGCAGACTGAGTGTAGGGAAGAGTATTTCCACGTGCATTATTCTAGTTGTCAGACATACTATCAAAAGAGACTTAGAGGAGATGTGGGGCTTATGTAATGGCTTTTTTTTCTTTTTCCTTTTTTTTCTCCTTTCTTTCTCTTTTTCCTCCCTTGAGAATAGAGCAATTAAATGTAACAATAAACTCCAAACGTTCTTGGATAAGACAAGATTTCAGTTTATGAAATAGAAAAATAAAACTGTTATAGAAAGGAGAAAAATTCATTTCTAGTGAAAAAAATATATATATCCTGAAATCAGGGTTTTTGTTTGTTTCTGTTTTTGGGTTTTTTGGCTGTGCTAACACTCTCTCAGACAGTATACCCTTCCTGTTGTTTGTGTTCTGTAATGTCTGCTGTTGAATCTGATGTGGCTTGGTTGGTTGTTTTGACCCATCATATCTGCCACAAGATATTTAAGTGATAGCGTCGAACTGTTATAAAGAACCAAAAGAGATATATCAAGTGGCATAGGTCAGAGACACATTTCTTTTTCAGGAAATGGGCTAGAAGGTAAGGACAATAGGGATTTCTGGAAACACTAGGAAATGCATCTGAAATATCTCTGCATCCTGGGCCATTTGACCAGTTACAGAAGAGGTAGTTGGAGGCTGTCATGAGTTCAGGTGATTGAAGGAAAGGATGAACAAATGCCAGTAAAAGACTCTAGGATTGCATCACCACAAGGTCAACATTAAATGCCTTTTAATAGCTCTGATTCAGTCACCTCTCCCATTTCCAGAAACTTAACTTCTTATTAAATGATGTATAGGAGCATACATCTTTCTTTTGGGGAATGGTTAACTGTTTTTATCCCACTAAGCTTATGAGCTGATGCCATTCCAGCTTTATCTTGTAGTACTTCTTTTTACATTTCTTTATGCTTTCATTCTTTGTTCCAGTCAAACCAATTTCTTGGTTGCTACCTGGACATGTCTTCTGTTTCTGTCATTTCTCAGGCTGTTCCGTCAATCCATATGCCCTTTCTTCCATTTTATTCCATCTGTTAGATCCTGGCTAAAGTGGTCCCTCTTTTCTAAAGCCTTTTCTGATGTTCCCAGCCAAAAGAAGTCTCCCTTTCCCTTGAATTTCTCTTGTGCTTTTTCTCTCTATAATAGAATTAATATTTTACCTTATATCATGGTTATCTCCTCTACTTTAGAAGAATCTCCCTGAGTGACCCACACTAAAACTACACTACTCCCACACTGTCCTACTCTGAAACTACACTTTAAAATCTATCTATAATTGCTATCTTACCAATGGAAAACAATATAAGAAACTAATGAAGATTTTCCAAGATGTTCTTTTTATTTATATTTTATATTTTTAATGTTGCATAATGACATTCTGAAATAAGTGTATGGTAATGATGAAATAAAAGGTAGCTTAAGAGGAAGGAGTATCTAGTTAGGAAATTCTGTATACCTAGCATAAAATGTCAACCAGTAAGAATTCAATAAAATTTTAGTTATTTCGCATTATATTCATTAGTAAATTTATTGGAGAGATATCAGTTACAAGACATTTGTGGATGAGTTACTCAGAAACTGTAATATGCAGGGCAACAAGGCAGGGAAATGATCAGCTATCTCGGGTTTTTATAACCACGCATGATAGATATTATTATCACAGTTTACATATGATAAAACCAAACATTATGAAAAGTAAATGACTTGCTAAAGGGCATGTAGCAAATAAATATAGCCAACCATTCCAAAATCTGGCCTTACAAATGCTGATCTTCAAAACCAACAAGAGAAATCTCAGGAAGGGGTAAAGATGAGGCAGTTCCTGAGGAAGAAATACCTTCATCCTTCATTTATCAACTGGTCGGTTGATGAATTCACTCATTTGGCAAATATTTTTTTTAGATTTTATTTATTTATTTATTTATTTATTTGAGAGTGAGAAAGAGAGAGAGAGGTAGAGCCCAAGCAAGGTGGGGGAGAGGCAGAGGGAGAAGCAGACTCCCCACTGAGCAGGGAGCCGAAAGCATGGTGGGGCAGCATCCCAGGACCCTGGGATCATGACCTGAGCCAAAGGCAGATATATAACTGACTAAGCCACTCAGGTGCCCCTCATTTGACAAAAAAAATTTTTAATAATAATCTTATGTTATGTTACTCACCATACACTATATCCTTAGTTTTTGATGTAATGTTCCATGATTCATTATTTGCATATGATACCCAGTGCACCATGCAATATGTGCCCTCCTTAATACCCATCACTGGCCTATCCCAATCCCCCAACTCCCTCCCCTCTGAAGCCCTCAGTTTGTTTCCCAGAGCACAGTCTCTCATGGTTCATTCTCCCTTCTGTTTACCCCCCCTTCATTCTTCCCTTCCTTCTCCTACTGATCTTCCTATTTCTTGTGTTCCATAAATGAGTAAAACCATATGATAATTGTCTTTCTCTGCTTGACTTATTTCACTTAGCATAATCTCCTCCAGTGCTGTCCATGTTGCTGCAAATGTTCTGTAATCATTCTTTCTGATGGCTGTGTAATATTCCATTGTATATATCACATCTTTTTTTTTTTAAGATTTTATTTATTTATTTGACAGAGATAGAGACAGCCAGTGAGAGAGGGAACACAAGCAGGGGGAGTGGGAGAGGAAGAAGCAGGCTCATAGCGGAGGAGCCTGACGTGGGGCTCGATCCCACAATGCCGGGATCACGCCCTGAGCCGAAGGCAGATGCTTAACCGCTGCGCCACCCAGGCGCCCCTGGACCACATCTTCTTAAACCAGTCATTCGTTGAGGGGCATCTCGGCTCCTTCCATGATTTAGCTATTGTGGACAATGCTGTTATGAACATTGGGGTGCATATGGCCCCTCTCTTCACTACGTCTGTATCTTTGGGGTAAATGCCCAGTGGTGCAATTGCTGGATCATAGGGTAGCTCAATTTTTAAATTTTAAGGGACCTCCACACTGTTTTTCAAAGTGCCTGTACCAACTTGCACTCCCACCAACGGTGTAAGAGGGATGCCCTTTCTCCACATCCTCTCCAACATTTGTTGTTTCCTGCCTTGTCAATTTTTGCCATTCTAACTGGTGTAAGGTGTTATCTCAAGGTGGTTTTGATCTGAATTTCCCTGGTGGTTATGATTTTGAACATTTTTTCATGTGTCTGTTAGCCATTTGTATGTCTTCATTGGAAAAGTGCCTGTTCATATCTTCTGCCCATTTTTTGATTTGATTATTTGTTTCTCGTGTATTGAGTTTGAGAAGTTCTTTGTAGATCTTGTCTTTTTATCTGTAGTGTCCTTTGCAAATATCTTCTCCCATTCCGTGGGCTGCCTCTTAGTTTTTTTGACTGTTTCCTTGGATGTGCATAAGCTTTTTATCTTGATGAAGTCCCACAAGTTCATTTTTTCTTTTGTTTCTCTTCCCTTAGGAGATGTGTCATGAAAAAAGTTTCTGTGGCCAAAGTCAAAGAGGTTGCAGGATGGATTCCTGTCTCACATCGAAGTCTTTCATCCATTTGGAGTTTATCTTTGTGTATGGCATGAGAGAGTGGTCAAGTTTCATTCTTTTGCAAATAGCTGTCCAAGTTTCCCAGCAACATTTATTGAAGAGACTGTCTTTTTTCCACTGGATGTTTTTTCCTGCTTTGTCAAAGATGAGTTGCCCAAAGAGCCGAGGGTCCATTTCTGGAGTCTCTATCCTGTTCCATTGGTCTATGTGTCTGTTTTTGCGCCAGTACCATGCTGTCTTGGTGATCACAGCTTTGTAGTACAGCTTGAAATCCAGCAACGTGATGCCCCCAGCTTTGTTTTTCCTTTTCCCAAAAATTCCTTGGAGATTCGGGGCCTTTTCTGGTTCCACACAAATTTAAGGGCTGTTTGTTCCAGCTCTTTGAAAAATGTCATTGGTATTTTGATCGGGATGGCATTGAAAGTGTAGATTGCTCTGGGTAGCATAGATATTTTAACTATGGTAATTCTTCCTATCTATGAGCATGGAATATTTTTCCACCTTTTTGTGTCTTTTTCAATGTCTTTCAAGAGTGATTTGTAGTTTCTAGAATATAGATCCTTTACGTCTCTGGTTAAGTTAATTCAGAGATAACGTATGATTTTTGGTGCTATTGTAAATGGAATGGATTCCCTAATTTCTCTTTTTTTCAGTCTCATTGTCCCTTTATAGAAATTCAACTGATTTCTGAGCATTGATTTTGTATACCGCCACATTACTGACTTGCTCTATAACTTCTAGTAGTTTGGGGGTGGATTCTTTTGGGTGTTCCACATAGAGTATCATGTCATCTGCGAAGAGAGACAGTTTGACTTCTTCTTTGCCTATTTGGATACATTTTATCCCTTTTTGTTGTCTGATTGCTGTTGCAAGGACTTCTAGTAACATGTTGAATAATAATGGTGAGAGTGGGCATCCTTGTTGTGTTCCTGATCTTAAGGGAAGGGCTTTCAGCTTTTCCCCATTGAGAATGATATTCGCTGTAGGCGTTTTATAGATAGTTTTTATGAAATTGAGGAATGTAACCTCTATCCCTATACTCTGAAGGGTTTTAATCAGGAAAGGATGCTGTATTTTGTCAAATGCTTTTTCTGCATCAATTGAGAGGATCATATGGTTCTTGACTCTTTTCTCATTGATACAATCTATCACAATGTTTGATTTAAGGATGTTGAACCATGCTTGCATCCAAGGGATGAATCCCACTTGGTCTTGATGGATAATCCTTTTAATGTACTGTTGGATCCTATTAGCTAAGATTTTGTTGAGAATTTTGGCATCCATATTCATCAGGGAAATTGGTCTGTAATTCTCCTTTCTGAAGGGGTCTTTGCCTGGTTTGGGGATCAAGGTAATACTGGCCTCATAGAATGAGTTTGGTGTTTTCCTTCTATTTATATTTTTTGAAACAGCTTCAGGAGAATAGGTATTATTTCTTCTTTGAATGTTTGGTAGAATTCCCTGGGGAATCTGTCACGCCCTGGACTCTTGTATTATGGGAAGGTTTTTGATCAATGCTTCAATCTCTTCATAATTAATCAGTCTGTTTAAATAATCAGTTTCTTCCTGTTTCAGTCTTGGCAGTTTATAGGTTTCCAGGAAGGCATCCATTTCTTCCAGGTTGTTTAATTTTTTGGCATAAAATTGTTGATAAAAGTTTCGAATGATCCTTCCTATTTCATTGGTGTTGGTTGTTGTCTCTCCCCTTTCATTCATAATTTTATTAATTTGGGTCCTATCTCTATTCTTTTGAATAAGTCTGGCCAGTGGCTTGTCGATCTTATTTATTCTTTCAAAGAATCAGTTTCTAGTTCTGTTGATCTGCTCTACTGTGCTCCTGGTTTTGTAATTCATTGATCTCGGCTCTAATCTTGATTGCCTGCCTTCTCATGAGTAGGTTAGGCCTGTTCTTCTGTTCCAGCTTCTTGAGGTGAGATTATAAAAACTGCATTTTAGATTTTTCTATTCTTTTGAGTGAGGCTTGGTTGGCTATGTATTTTCCCCTTAGTACTGACTTTGAATTGTCCCATAGGTTTTGAAGTAATGTGTTTTCATTCTCATTGGTCTCCAAAAATTGTTTAAACTCATTTTTAATTTCCTGGTTTATTCAATCATTCTTGAGCAGGATGGTTCTTAGTTTCCAAGTGTTTGAGTTTCTTCCAAATTTTTCCTTGTGATTGAGTTCCAGTTTCAAAGCATTGTGGTCTGAGAATACGCAGGGAATAATCTCAGTTTTTTGGTATCGTTTGAGACCTGTTTTGTGACCCAGTATGTGGTCTATTCTGGAGAAAGTTCCATGTATGAGTATTCTGTTGTTCTGGGATGTAGTGTTCTGTATATATCTATGAGGTCCATCTGGTCCAGAATTCATTCAAGGCTCTTGTTTCTTTGTTGATTTTCTGCTTAGGTGATCTGTCTGTCACTGAGAGCGGAGTGTTGAGGTCCCCTACTATTAATGTATTATTATCTATATGTCTCTTTATTCTGGGTAAGAGTTGGCTTGTGTATCTAGCTGCTCCCCTCTTGGGGGCATACATATTTATAATTGTCATATCCACTTGTTGGATACATCATTTAAAATAATATAGGGTCCTTCTGTATCTCTAACAACAGGCTTTAGTTTAAAGTCTAATCTGTCTGATATGAGTATTGCTACCCCAGCTTTCTTTTGAGGTCCATTGCCATGAAAAATGGTTTTCCATCCCTTCACTTTCAGTCTGGATGTATCTTTAGGTTCAAAATTAGTCTCTTGTAGACAGCAAATGGATGGGCCATTTCTTTTTATCCAATCTGCAAACCTGTGGCATTTTATGGGAGCATTTAGGCCATTCACATTGAGAGTGATTATTGAGAGATGATTTTAATGATGTCATGTTGCCTGTGAAGTCTTTGTTTGACTTGTAATGGATTGTATGGATTGTAAATTTCTGTTCTGTATCACTCTTCGGGCCTTTTTACTTTTATAGAACCCCCCTTAATATCTCATGTAGGGCTGGTTTGGTGGTTATGCATTCCTTCAGCTTCTGCCGATCCTGAAAGGTCCTTATATCTCCATCAATTCTGAATGACAGCCTTGCTGGATAAAGGATCCTTGCCTGCATGTTCTTCTCAGATAGAGCTTTTAAAATACCCTGCCAAACCTTCCTAGCCTGCCAGGTCTCTGTAGACAGGTCTGATGTTATTCTGATATTTTTCCCTCTGTACATAAGGATTTTCTTCCCCCTGGCTGCTTTCAATAATGTATCCTTGGATCTAATATTCACGAATTGCACTATGATGTGACATGGTGTAGGTCTTCTCTCATTGCTTTTGGGAGGGATCCTCTCTGCCTCTTGGACACGAATGCTTGTTGCGTTTGCCAGATTAGGGAAATTCTCAGCTACAATTTGTTCACATATCTCTTCTAGACCTCTCTTTCTCTCTCCACCCCCTAGGGGATGCCGATGATTCTGACATTGGAACATTTCACTGAGTCAGTAATCTCCCGTAATTTACATTCTTGAGATTGGATTTTTTTTGAGCCAAGTTTCTGTTTTAACTTTCTCTTCTACCATCCCATCCTCCATTTCACTAATTCGTTCTTCTGCCTCATTTACCCTGGCTGTCAGAGCGCCTAGTTTAGACTGTATTTGATTCATAGCATTTTTAATTTCTGCCAGATTCGCTCTCATTTTCCACCCTTAGAGATTCTATATTCTCGTTAATATTTTTGTTAATATTTTTTTCAAGCCTACACATCATCTTGACCATTGTTACAGTGAACTCCATTTGTGATAATATGGTTATATCCATATCCATCAGTTCTGTGGCAGAGGCCAGAGACTCATTATCTTTTCTTTATGGGGGGGATTTCTCCTCCTCATCATTCTGATGAGGAGAGGTTGCGGTGATGCCCAGAGCCCAGATTATTGACCAGGACCCAGGCAGTGTGTACTCATTTTATAGGGACCTTAGGGATGTGGGCTTCTTGATTTCTCAGCCTGCCTTCTGGGGGAGGGGCCTGCCGCTCTGATATTGCAACCCTGTTTGGGTAGAGTTTCCCTGTCCCCTGTGAGGGGGGATGGGGATGGGCACGATGTGAACAGGTATTTCCGGGCTTCTGTTCTCTGGAGGCTTTCCCTGGCGGTTTTCTGTGGCTCTTCTGAGAGTCAGAGCAGCAGTGGCTGTATCCTAGCCTCTGTCTCAGAGCAGAGAGATCACAATCCGCTCTCCACTGAGCTCTCTTGGCCATTTTAACTCTGTTTCTGTTGGTGCTGCTAAAAGCCCTGCAGCGTCCTGGGTTGTGCACCCTACAGCCGGTGTCCCAGCCCTCACTTCCAGGGCCAGCGCATCTCTGTCCTTCGTGCTTCTAACACTGCCAGCTGCCCCGAGTTCACTGTTCTCTCTGAGCTCCCTGTTTCAGTGTGGTTCACACGTGCTCCAGCGATCCAGTTTTCAGTCTGGTTGCGCGGGTGCTCCTGAGCTCTCGGTTTCAGTCTAGTCAAGTGTGCGCTCTGGAGCTCCGGTTTTCAGTCTGGTTGTGAGCGTGTTCCCAGGCTCACGGTCTAAGTCTGCTTTCTTGGGCATGCAGGTCCGGGAGTCTGGCCGCCTCCCCTGTGCAGGTGGTTACTACTTCCTGGTGCCTGAGCACATTGGCCCCTTCTCCATTCCATTTATCTTTGATATCTGTGCATGGATTTACGGCTCCCCGTTTGGTACCTCAATACTCAGTGCTGGAGATGTTCATTTGTAGAGCTCCAGATGTATCTTCCTCCATCTCAGGCTGATTTTGTGGGTGTTCAGGATGGTTTGGTAGATACCCAGCTCGATTCAGGGGACCAGTTGAAGAAGGGCTCCCCTGCTCCTCCGCCATCTTTTCTCTTCCTTGCACAAAGTGGTCACTTTTCTGTTCATACAGTTGATGTTATTCTTTTCTTCATTCTCCAGTTGAGTTTGTAGGTTTTCAGAATGGTTTTATAGCTCTCTAGCTGAATTCCTGGGACCAGATGAAAACTAGGTCTCTTGCTCCTCCACCATCTTGAACTCTAAAAGCATTTGACAAATATTTTTGAGCCCATATTAGCTGCCATTCTAGAGGCTGGGATACAGCAGTGGACAAATATATTTGTTCACAAAAGCATTGCTGAATTTCTAGCTATCACATCTACATTTGAGGCAAAGGGAAGGAAAAAGAGACATGACATATTCTAGTCTCTCTCTTTTAAAGGAGTATTATTAGAAGTCAGTTTTAAACCTTTTTCTTATGGTTTGTTGGCCAGTACTTAACCACATTACCACCCCCATCTGTAAGGCAGGCTGAAGAATGTAGCTTTCAGTTACACACATTAATATTGCAACAACGTGTGTTTAGGGTTATATGTGTGTAGGAAAAAATATACAATGGCTATCGGTGGGCAGCTAGCTGGCTCTGACTCTCCTCTCCAAAACCACTATACACAGAATAACCAGAGTGATCTGTTAGTACCTGTCTGGCTATTTATTGAAATAGTCCAGGACCTGAAAAAGGATTCCCAGCCCATAGCTGGAATGCCTAACATTTCTTCTCTATTTTCTCCTCTTCTGTCTTCTCTTTCAGTCTCTTTCAAGTTCATCATAGCTTTATATATAAAGAGCCTGGCAATCCTGTTTTATTCATTATTCTCTTTTCAACTTAAATAAACTATACATATATCTGCATAAACACGGACAAACCAAGATGTTAGGGTAGATATACAAGAGATATAAATTATAGGAGAAAGGGAACTAAAATTTAAAAAAGGAATAAAAAATGATAACATACAAATGAAAAAGTCTAAGTTAGATTTAATTAATAGCCAAAGGATAGGACATTTTTATATTCAGTTGTTCAAGTCATTAAGAAGAAATAGAGAAGGATCCTATAATCAATATAATTAATTTATCTATTTTTTTTCAAAGAAGGAGATAAACAAAGGATTGCCCTATTTCCTGAATAACTCGTTATTTTAGCAAAAAATTTTTACTTGGAAAAATGGTGAGATTAAAAAAAAGTTACCTTTAAAAGTGAATGCCATAATAGCAGTACAGGAAATAGGAAATCTGAAGGTACTGAATGTCTTTTGGATGTTTAAGTTAATATCTCTCAGCAGCTGTTTCACTTTGTCTTGAGGAAACAGCTGGAAGTTCACAGGTTTAAAAGAAAAGATTTAGAGGAAAAAATAGAACCAAATAGACAAGTGTTGATCATTAACAACCAGCTACAGTTTATATTGCGTATTTTAAGATGGATTTAATTAAGCTGGTGGAGCAGTGTTCCTCAGGCCTTGCTAATTCACTAATAAAGCCCCCATCACTCCTAATTGTCTTGAACAGAGACAATTACTACAAAAATGAAACAGTTGCTGCTAAAGGGAAATTCAATGTTTCTTAAAAATAGCAACAATTGGACAATGTAAACAAATTTGTATAAGTCACTCACATGGAGTAACTAGCTTATCTGATTTAAATTTGGTCAAAGAACATGAAACATTAATAAAAGAAGCAATTAATATAGAATGACAGGAGTCATATATAAGTGTGTACATATATATGAAATAGATTCATTAACTGTATTCATACCAGCACTTCTATAATTGATTGCTTTATTAATTGTTTAATTAGATATCTCCTACCAAAGATAAAGGAGACACCAAGTGGCTTCTGAACAGATATTAAAAAACCAAATTAATGTACATGAAAAGTAATTGTGACAAAAAAGTTAAAAGCAAATAAACTGAACTAAATGTGCTTATTAAAAAGTGTTTCATAAGTATCTATGCTCTTGATAGCTATTGATGACAAATTTGGCCCTTCTAGCTAATGTAAAGAGGGAAATCTGGTAAGTCACATAGTTCACTGCCCATAAATTTAAGAGCAATTCAATATCTTAGGAAAGGCACAACTGTAATTAACCCTAAAATTAGGTATGAATTTCTTTTGAGGGTTTTCATATATAACTATGTGCTACATATAACAGATTGAACAGTATATTTATCAACATATTTCTAGAATGTTTCAAAATTAAGTTCCAATATATTTTAATGGGATCATATTAAAGCATGATTCAATAATCTATAATTAATCTAAAGTCTGTATATCAGTTTTCCACATATTTAACTTAAATGTAGGGATATATATATTTTAAAGATTTTATTTATTTATGTGACAGAGAGACAGCCAGCGAGAGAGGGAACACAGCAGGGGAGTGGGAGAGGAAGAAGCAGGCTCCCAGTGGAGGATCCCGATGTGGGACTCGATCCCAGAATGGCAGGATCACACCCTGAGCTGAAGGCAGACGCTTAACTACTGAGCTACCCAGGTACCCCATAAATGTAGGGGTATATTTTATACTAGTTGAAGAATGAATGAATTGTACCCACTGGGACAATTCACCCACAGATATTGGTTCCTTCAATTTATGCCATCAGAGATACTTGACAACAGATAAAGGGTATTCATAACCTATATATTGACCCTACTATTTATTAGTAATAAAAAATTAATAAATTTTTGAGTTGTTAAGCTTACTCACATCCTAATATTTGTTTACTGAATTCTTAATGGTTCTTACTGAATAGAGAAGTAAATGACCTGATGATTAGCCTTTGGGGAAGAAAGGGTGAGAAAAGCACACTCTTTTTAGCTACTTTGAACAAGAATCATTAGTTAAATTATACACCTTCTTATGTAGAGTAAAAATTCAAGTACAGACTAATTTTCCTGTAGTTAATGGATATTAGCAGTTGTACAAAATGGGGCCACAATGAATGGTGTTTGAATAAACACTTAATTTAAGGTGCATGTCCTCAAGGTTTTTAAAGTTTCTTTTACAATAAAAGGCACACAACCAAAAAGAGATATATAAAAATATTCTTGATATTTATAGAGTTAAATGGGTATTGAAATGTTAAAATATCTTCCTAATATGACTTGTAACTTTTTATAGCATTTCTTCTTCTCCATAGCAAACAAATGTCATAGAAGGGAATAAGTATATATGAAATGTCAGTGTGACTAGATTAATCCCTATTTATGTAATAAGTGTAGGTTATAAGGGCAGGCTCCTGGGTCATGCCTGACCCTTGATTTTTGCTCAGGTCATGATCTCAGGATTGTGAGATCAAGCCCTGATCTAGCTTGGGCCTGGGCACAGAGCCTACTTAAAATTCTCTCTCTTCCTCTCCCTCTGCCCCTCTCCCCCGCTCATGCCAGTGCTCGCATACGCTGTCTCTTTCTCAAAAAAAAAAAAAAAGTATAGGTTTGGATATTAGAATTGTAGCACATAATAATATAAACTTTGTCAAAAATCTGAAAAGTCTGAAAGAGTAAATTATTTTTTGTTGTATTAATAGAAGTCATGAATGTATTGTGTTTATCACTCAGGCTTCAGGGTGATGATAGAGGTGACTCATAAATGTCTTTCATTCACTCTACTAGACTCCTGTCTTCCCTACCTTCTCAATCAACAATTCTTAAGACCACAGTTCTTTGACCTGACAAAACCAGTCCATTGGCTCCTATATCTACTCTGATTCTACCAGTTGCCTCTATATTAACTTCCTTCATTTCCCAGCTTAAGATAAAATGTTCCAACACTTCACTCTTCTGTTGTTACCCTCAACTACCCTGTTTCACTGCCTACCAGTATGTGGACAACTTGAGTTGAAATGAATTAGTGAGTCAAGAAAGATAGTCTAGATACCAAGTCTAAATAGTCTAGATTGATCTTCCATTAAAAAATACTTACTGATCTATAGTTAGCTTTATAATGAATCAATAGTTATAATATTACAAATTGTATTTATTATATATTATGTTTTAGATTATATTCATATAACAATATTATACAAATATGCTATATATAATGTATATTAATTTCAGTTAGTTAATTTCTGCCTTTTACTATTTAATTTTTAAATAATATTATAACATATATATTAATATATTAAAAAGTTTTACATTCTTATTTGCTTATTATATGGAAATTTAAAATTTATCCTAAGCTTTTTTAAAACTACATGCTTTTTTCTTTTCAAATAATATATTATATTCCTTTCCTACTTCTCTGATGTTGTGTAATATTAGGCCAAAGCTTAGAATGTCTAAATTAAAATAAATCTTCTAGTTAGTATTATTTTGATAAAGAACTGGTTGTAAGATCCTTAAACCCTTCCCCCTAAATCTCATAAGATTAGAAAAGAACAATACGTGTGACTACAAATTTCTAAACTTCTTTTCTGATATTCTCTTTTTAGTCATGGGTCAAAAGCAGCACTTCTTTTACACAAATATATTTATGTTTAACTATAGTCCATATTTTAACTAATGAAAAGTCCTAGTATAGTGTAGAATTCTAAGTTCTTTATGGAATCCAAAATCATTTTGAAATCACTCAAAATGGTTTTGGAGTCACCTTTTCCCAGGACATCTCCAGTCTGCATAGCTAGCCCAGGCACACCCTTCTTTGGCCTGAATCTCCTATATAAGCTGACATTCTCAATTTTTACCTTCTTACCAAAGCTGCATTGTCAGTGGTGAATAATGCTTTCCCCAAGCTCAGTATATATTTTTTCCATTGTAATTCTAAATTGTCTTTGATCATGATTCCCATTTAAAAAAAATATATATTTTTGAGCATAGTATATCATGTAATCTAAGGGTACCATGATTGGAGTAATCGCTTCCGAGAACAAGTTAACAAGAAGATAAAGGGGCCAACCAAATGATTGTCCAAAGGAAAAGGACCCTTGGATCTTTTTCCTGATACCAAGGGAACTGATCAGGTGCAAATGGATGGGGATTCTGGACCCTTGGAACATTTATATACAGCACTTTGGCTTACAAAAAGGTTCTCAAGGAAAACACCTAAGTTTTAAGACCATTCTTCAAGATCAAATACATGGGCTTGCAAATGATTGAGAAAAGTAGTACTAAATGAAAGAAAATTGTGATATTTGTAATTGATACTTTCTTGATTCATCAAAGATCATTATTAAAATAATGACAAAAATAAATCAAGTGTAATCTATAATTAATATTTTTATTGTATCTAAGGGCTAGATAACTTGAGGAATAAACTCAAATACAAATGAATATGCAGACTTTCAAGACTGAATATAAATGAGAAGAAAACATTTCCACTTCTAGCATTAGGCTTTTAAATAAACTATTGCTGAAGCAGTCACAGTTGATATAACTGATGTATTAAACAATGGAATGAAAGCAGGTAAAACTGAGGGTGAAGCCGAGTGATTATGACTTTTAAACCTTTTTACACAAGCTAAAACAATAAAATAAATGTATCTCCTGAAGATGAAGACAGATGGATTCACCTGCGTGTCAATCTACTAGCCGAAATGAAAATACAGCTGCTTAACAATAAAAATTCTCCACAAAGGTATATATTTAATTTAAATTCAAGTTAGGCAACATACAGTGTAGTGTTAGTTTCAGAAGTAGAGTTTGGTGATTCATCACCTACATAGAACACCCAGTGTTCTTCACAACAAGTGCCCTCCTTAATGCACATCACCCATTTAGCCCATCCCTCCACCCACTTTCCCTCCAGCAACCCTCAGTTTGTTCTCTGTATTTAAGAGCTTCTTGTGGTTTGTCTTCCTCTCTGTTTTTACCTTATTTTATTTTTCCTTCCCTTCCCCTATGTTCATCTGTTTTGGTTCTTAAATTCCACATATGAATGAAATCATATAGTTGTCTTTCTCAGACTGACTTATTTTGCTTAGCATTATACACTCTAGTTTCATCTACATCCATGTCTTTGCAAATGGCAAGATTTCATTCTTTTTGATGGCTGAGTAATATTCGTGTGTGTGTGTGTGTGTGTACATATATCTTCTTTATCCGTTCATCAATCAGTGGATATTTGGGCTCTTTCTATATTTTGGCTATAGTTGATAGTGCTGCTATAAACATTGGTGTGCATGTGCCCCTTCATATCAGCATTTTTTTATCCTTTGGATAAATACCTAGTAGTACAATTGTTGGATTATAGGGTAGTACTGTTCTTAACTTTTTGAGGAATCTGCATGCTTTCCAGGGTAACTACACCAGTTTGCATTCCCACCAAAAATACAAAAGGGATCCCCTTTCTCCACATCTTTGCCAACATCTGTTGTTTCCTGAGTTGTTAATTTTTAGCCATTCTGACAGGTGTGAGGTGGTATCTTGTTGTGGTTTTGATTTGTATTTCCCTGATGATGAGTGACATTGAGCATCTTTCATGTGTCTATTAATCTTCTTTGGAAAAGTGTCTATTCATATTTTCTGCCCATTTCCGAACTGGATTATTTGTTTTTTGGCTGTTGATTTTGATAAGTTCTTTATAGATTTTGGATACTAACACTTTATACAATATGTCATTTGCAAATATCTTCTCCCATTCCATCAGTTGCCTTATAGTTTTGTTGATGTTTCCTTCACTGTGCAGCTTTTTATCTTGATGAGGTCCCAATAGTTCATTTTTACTTTTATTTCCCTTACCTCTGGAGACATGTCTAGTAAAATGTTGCCATGGCTGAGGTCAAAGAGGTTGCCACCTGTGTTCTCCTTTAGGATTTTGATGGTTTCCTGTCTCACATTAAGGTCTTTCATCCATTTTGAATTTATTTTTGTGTGTGGTGTAAGAAAGTGGTCTAGTGTCATCCTTCTGCATGCCGCTCTCCAGTTTCCCCAACACAATTTGTTGAAAAGAGTGTCTTTTTTCCATTGGATATTCTTTCCTGCTTCATTGACAATTAGTTGGCTGTAGAATTGTGGGTCCATTTCTAGGTTCTCTATTCTGTAGCATTGATCTGTGTGTCTGTATATGTATCAGTACCATACTGTGTTGATGAGTACAGCTTTGTAATACAGGTTAAAGTCCAGAATTGTGATGCCTCCTGCTTTGCTTCTTTTTTTTTTCTTTTCAATATTAATTTGAGTATTCGGGGTCTTTTCTGTTTCCATAAATATTTTAGAATTATTGTTTTAGCTCTGTGAAAATGCTGGTGTTATTCTGATTGGGATTGCATTGAATGTGTAGATTGCTTTGGGTAGTGTAGACATTTTAATAATATTTATTCTTCCAATCCATGAACATGGAATGTTTTTCCATTTCTTTGTGTCTTCTTCAATTTCTTTCATAAGTGTTGTATAGTTTGCAGCATTAGAAGTTTGGTTGTAATGCTTTGGTTAAGTTTATTCCTAGGAATCCTAAGATTACTATCTTATGGTTTTTGGTGCAGTTGTAAATGGGATCGATGCCTTGATCTCTCTTTCGGCTGCTTCATTATTGGTGTACAGAGATGCAACAGACTTCTGTGCATTGATTTCATATCTTGTAACTTTGTTGAATTCCTGTATCAGTTCTAGCAATTTTTTGGTAGAGTCTTTCGTGTTTTCTATATAGTGTATCATGTCATCTGTGAAGAGTGAAAATTTGACTTCTTCCTTGCCGATTTGGATGCCTTTTATTTCTTTTTGTTGCCTGATTGCTGAGGCCAGGACTTCGAGTACTATGTTGAACAACAGAGTGAGAATGAACGTCCCTGTCCTATTCCTGACCATAGGGGGAAAAGCTACCAGTGTTTCCCATTGAGGATGATATTAGGGTCTTTTATATATGGCCTTAATGATGTTGAGGTGTGTTCCTTTCTTCAGAGTTTTTATCAAGAAATGATGCTGTATTTTGTCAAATGCTTTTTCTGGTTCCATTGAGAGGATCATGTGGTTCTTATCCTTTCTTTTATTAATGAGGTATATCACATTAATTGATTTGTGGATATTGAACTGCTCCTGCAGCCCAGGAATAAATCCCACTTGATCATGGTGAATTATCCTTTTACTGTACTGTTGGATCTGCTTAGCTAGTATATTGCTGAGAATTTTTGCATCTATGTTCATCAATGGTATTAGTCTGTAATTTGTGGGGTCTTTGTCTGGTTTAGGAATCAAGGTAATGGTGACCTCAAAGAACGAGTTTGAAAGGCTTTCTTCCATTTCTGTTTTGTGGAACAGCTTCAGCAGAATAGGTATTAATTCTTCTTCAAATGTTTGGTAGAGCTTCCCTGGGAAGCCATCTGGCCCGGGACTCTTGTCTGTTGGGAGATTTTGGATTACTGATTCAATTTCTTTGTTGGTTATGAGTCTGTTCAAATTTTTATTTCTTCCTGTTTCAATTGTGGAGGTTTATATGTTTCTAGGAATTTATCCATTTCTTCCAGATTGCCCAATTTGTTGGCATGTAATTGCTAATAATATGTTCTTATAATTGTTTGTGTTTCTTTGCCATTGGTTGTGATCTCTCCTCTTTTATTCATGATTTTATTTATTTGGGTCCTTTCTATTTTCTTTTTGATATATCTGGCTAGGGGTTTATCAATTTTGTGAATTCTTCCAAAGAACTAGCTGCAAGTTTCATTGATCTGTTCTATTGTTTTTTTTTAGTTTGTATATCTTTTATTTCTGCTCTAATCTTAATTATTTCCCTTCTTCTTCTGGTTTTAGGCTTTATTTGCTGTTCTTTTTCCAGCTCTTTTAGGTGTAAGGTTAGGTTGTACATTTGAGAATTTTCTTGCTTCTTGAGGAAGGCCTGTATTGCTATATACTTCCCTCTTAGGACCATTTTTGGTGTGTTCCAAAGGTTTTTTGGACTGTTGTGTTTTCATTTTCATTTGCTTCCATGTATTTTTTTGTTGTTGTTATTTCTTTTTTAATTTCCTGTTTGACCCATTCATTCTTTAGTGGAATGTTCTTTAACCTCCATGTATTGGTGGTCTTTCCAAATTTTTTCTTGTGGTTGACTTCAAGTTTCATAGCATTGTGGTCTGAAAATGTGCATGGTATGATATCAGTCTTTTTGTTCTGGTTCAGCCTGATTTGTGACTACAGTATGTGATCTATTCTGGAGAATGTTCCATGTGCACTCAAAAAGAATGTGTATTCTGCTGCTTTAGGATGAAATGCTCTGAATATGTCTGTTCTGTCCATCTGGTCCAGTATATCATTCAAAGGCATTGTTTCCTTGTTGATCTTCTACTTAGATAATCTGCCCATTGCTGTGAGTGGGGTGTTAAAGTCCCCTATTATTATTGTTTTATTATCAATGAGTTTCTTTATGTTTGTTATTAATTGATTTATATATTTGGCTGCTCCCTAGTTTGGGTCATGAACATTCACAATTGTTAGATCTTCTTTTTGGATAGACCCTTTATTATGATATAATTCCCTTCTTATCTCCTATTATAGTCTTTGGTTTAAAATCTAGTTTGTCTGATATGACTAGTCCAGCATTCTTTTGATGTTCATTAGCATGATAAATGCTTCTCTACCTCTTCACTTTCCTTCCCTTTCTTTCTTTCTTTCTTTCTTTCTTTCTTTCTTTCTTTGTCTCTTTCTCTCTCTGAGAGGAAGAATTAGGAGGGTGAGGGGCAGAGGGAGAGAGAGAATCTCAAGCAAAATCTGCACTGAGCATGGAACTGAACGTGGGGCTTGATCTCACGACCCTGAGATGATGACCTGAGCTGAAATCAAGAGTTAGACACTTAACCAGCTGAGCCAGCCATGCCCCCCTCTACCTCCTTGCCTTCAATCTGGATGTCTTTTTAGGTCTAAAATGAGTCTCTTGTATGCAGCATATTGATGGGTCTGTTTTTTTCCATTCTGATACTCTACGTCTTTTTGATTCATACAGAGTACTTACTGATAGTTAAGAATTTAATGCCATTGTATCACCTGTAAAGTCACTATTCCTGTAGATTTTCCCTGTTCCTTTCTAGTCTTTGTTGCTTTTGGTCCCTCTTTCCCACTGTAAGGGTCCCCTTTAGTATTTCTTGCAGAGCTAGTTTAGTGTTCACGAATTCCTTTTGTTTTTGCTTGTTTTGGAAACTCTTCAGAAAAGTGTTTTTTAATTGAAAATCTATGCCTCGTATTAATGAATAACAGAATACATTTGAAATCTTTTTCAGAGTAAAACAGAAATTAATAGTAAACAAATGTAAATAGACATATGGAGACATATGTACACATTCTCAAAAACCTGAAGAACAGAGGAGCACCTCAGTTGGTTAAGCATCTGCCTTCGGCTCAGGTCATGAAGCCAGGCTCCTGGGTTCAAGCCCTGCAGTGGGCTCCCTGCTCAGTGGGGAGTCTGCTTATCCCTCTCTCTCTGCCCCCACCCCCGCTCATGCTTTCTCTCTCTCTCTCTCTTTCTAATAAATAAATAAATAAAGTATTTAAAAAAAAAACCCTGAAGAACAGAAATTCTAGTTTTGAAACACCATTAAGAAATAGTTTTGTAATATTTGGAGGCAGAAATTTCAATTATCTTGAAAAATAATTTTCGTACTGTGTTCTACATATCTAAAACTTTGGTTTTTTATTTCATAATCTCCCATTTTTAAAACATCACATTTCAGCATATTATACATGTGTCTTTTACCTTATTTCCAAAATGTTCCTTGCGAAAAAAATATCTCAAGAAATGTGTATTTTAGTTTTTTTTGGAAAAAATAAGGATCAATTTCATCCTTATGTTAATCACTAACACACGAAGGCCAGAATTATCTTTCTTATTCCCACCTTTGGTCAGAGTAATTACCATTCCATTATAGGAAGAAATTCACATTCTTGGTTTGGCTTTCACAGTCTCCTCTAACAGTGTTATTTCCTGCCTCTCCACTTTGTTCCCTTCACTACAGTCACAGCGAACTTCTTAAATTCTATGGACATACCGCCATCTTTCACAAATGTATATTTATTCAGATTATTCCCAAACCTAGAAACAGTCTCCTTTCCTTCTTTCCTCATTTTTACTTTCTCCCGATCTCCTAATTCTTCTGTAATATAAGGCACTGGTTCTTAAAATGTGGCCCATAGATCACTAGCATTAGCATCACTTGGGAACTTGTCAAAATGCAAATTTTCAGACCCTGCCCCTGATCTATTATTAAATAAAAAAACTCTGGGAAGGAACATAGCAATTTGTATTATACGTGGTCCTCCAGATAGTTCTAATGAGAGTAAAGCTTGAGAACCTGTGGTGTAAGATGACCTAGGCAACCAGGTCACAAGTTAATAACTCATTGTCAAAGAGACCCAGAGCAATGGTTTCTTGTTTTCTAGGAGTCAGCAGCTGCTCTAGTGATTGACAGTAGATCTACAATAAGTGACTTTCAACCTTGGCTGTACTTTGGAAATCACCTAAGAAGCTTTTTAAACAAACACTGTAACCTCATATCTCCAGAGATTCTGGGCTGGGGTTCATTCAGCCTGGACATTGAGATTTTGAAAAGCTCCCTAAGTAATTCTAATGTGCAGCCAATTTTGAGAATCACTGCTTTCTCAATTACACTATCTCAGAATTACCTCAGAAGCCACTGTTCATTGTCACCTGCATGAATATCTCTGCTATGACTGCAACTCAGCTCTTCTCTGCTCTTCTTTTTCCCTGCTGCTTCTGTTTCTATCACCTCTTTCATGGCTTTGCATTCAAAGCTCCAAAAATGAAAATTCTGTCACAATTCAACATGGAATACCCATTTTAAATAAATGCATCATATTGAGCCTCCTCAAAGTTTGTTGCAATGATCTGCCCTATTGATGACTGACTTTTGGCTAGGGCACTGGACTGACTCCTGCTCCAACCAGAATGTGGATGAGATAGCAGTGGTGTCAACTAGTCATCTCAAATGTTAGCTCCTCCTGGCAAATCCAGTTTCCTCTTTTTACAATGTTTTTAATGAAGAATATTGTTGTGTAATTATTTATGTGTCTTTTTTTCTCTAAGTAGATTGTAACCTTCTTATAGGAAAGATGAATTTCCTTACAATTTTATGTGTTCCACACAACACCCCCCCAACATGAATACACTCATACCACTTGCTCACACCCAGTTATGTATGCCCAATAAAATGTGTTCTTATAAATAGATGTGGATTTGATGCAGCCGTAACCGCTTTTCACCATGACTATAGATCACTGATGAAAAATAAGTGTAACAAAACTTTACTATTGAAACTTCCATTAATATTTTTAAACTTTTTAGAGGTAGGCAAATGAAGACAACCACGTAACTATCACTTACTGTTTTCAATGTGCAAGTTTCTTCACCTGCAAGCTTCTCTGAAAGGCAAATTTTTAGACCCCATCCCTGACCTACTACATCTGAATGTGCATTTAATGAAATCCTCAGGTGATTCATATGCACTTTAAAGTTTGAGAAGCACTGATTTAATATCATGCCTATCATTCAGGTTAGAGCTAAACATTGGTTTACAAATATATTCATAGGTACATGAATAGATTTTTAATGACCTAATAAGTGCTGGTATTTTGTATATGGAGTATTTTTTCAGTTTTGTTTTCCCTTAACTGTGGTAAACTCAATAAAAGGAAAACAATACTGAGTTTTAACAAATGTAGTGAATTTGCTGTCTATTCAAGATCTTCATTTAATAAAATTTCTCTTTGTGTTTCTTTCCCTCATTATATGTTTCACTTCCATAAAGCTTAAACTCACAGAGAATATACTTATAAGATCTTTATCCCAGTGTGAAGGTCTTCAGATTATTATGCCTATAGAAGAATGGCTCCATCCCAGTTCCCTGGCCACTTGTCAACTTTGTATTTCTCTACATTGGCCACAAAGGCAAGTTTCAATATCAGTTAGGCCTAAGTCTTGGTGGAAGACCTGTGATCCCACCAACCTATGGCAAGATAGGTATCCTTTAGTAAGCTTTTACCGTCCTTTTCCCATCTGCCTCTCTGTTTGGGGGAGATGCCCAATATTGCTGGATGCTTCCATGAGTTGGTACAAAATTGACTCGCCCACAAAAGGGAGACCAACCGCTTGTGACATCTCTCATCTGGCTCCTCCAAATTGGTGCCATCCTGTGGAATTTGGGAGACTCACTCCATGTTAATATTGCTTACAGTCTGTGTAAATAATAAATTGTCACAATCAACTGAGGTCTGTTATCTCCTTTTTGGCCTAATCTGGTAGAATGATAAGAAAAGCTGCTGTGCTCAACTCTGCTCTATAAATTCAGGATGCCTCTATATTGAAAGTTTACATATTTTTCAGTTAAGTTACAAAATATTGCTCGATATTTGTTTCTGCTTATATAATCTCTTTAGAATAGGAAACAAGAGTATTGCCAGGGGATTTTTATATAAAATCATAAAAATTCTTAATGTTTTTCTTACTGAGTAACTCAAAGATTGACTTCAACTTAAGACTAAACTAACTTTTCAGTTAAAGCAATCAGTGGTCACACATAATTCTAAATGTGTTTTTTTCCACAACACTATTCACAGTTAATCCAGAAAAAAAGGTTAGTTTTAAGTCTTTCCTCTTCATTTCCTTCTCTGTGCTTTCCTCTTGAGTGTGTTTCCTCTCCTCTTTTTTCAAGATTAGTTATAAAATATTAAGGTGCAAAAGACTAACTGGCTTATATGTGTACCTACCCCCAAATTAAGTGTAATTTAATGAGACAAAAGTCTAAAGCAAGAAAAATATAGCACTCTTGGAACAATATTAAAAATGAAATGAAAATTTGAAAAAAATCATCTCTGATAATAGCTTTTTTATTGTACATAGTATTCCTCTCCTTTTTTACCTGCCACCATAGATGGTTGAAATCAATGTACATACCATTTGCATTCCACTCTTAACCCCTGACATTCCTTATTCCTACATTATCCTCATAGTAATGACTAAAAATTAGACATTCTTTTCTATATGTGTACTCTCTCATTTTTTTTAATATTTGGCTACTGTTTGGTTAATATATATAACACTATGATTAATACCCTTTTGTTTGTTTAACTGTTTTTTTTTTTCCTTCTGTGACATTATTTCCTTGGGGCTAGTGCACATGGAAAGTGAACTGATGTTAGCCCTGGGTATCAGTCCTGGTTCCATCATTTATAATGTGTATGACCTTGAGAAATCTTGTCTATAAAATGAGGGTAATTCTGAAAGCATCTACTTTTTTGGAATTATATGGAATTTATATGAGATATATACAAATCTCACATAGTGCTCTCCAATCAGAAATGCTGAATAACTACTACATAGTTATTATTATTTTTATTCCAAAGTACAAATAATTTAAAATACAATTTACTGATTTAAAATCATCTAGTACTTCTTATTTCAATTTAACCACACCAGCACTAAAATTATCATTTTAAAACATAACCATGTACACAAGACAATTGTTAAAAAATAAAAAATAAAATTGTTAATTTAGCCCTTGTAAAATGATGCCATATGTTTTTTAATGTCACTTTTTCTAGCAAGAGAATTTTTTCTATATGCATATTTACTATTCAGTTTCTTCTATTAATTGCCATTCATTTGTTATTCTTATTTATTAAGGGATATTTATTGAGTTGATATTTCCTATTTCCTTAAAAGTTTGAAAATACTTTGTCATATTTGGTGATCCCATTAGTTTAATTTCATTATTTTTCTCATTGGCCATTTTTTCTTTATATGTTTGAATTAGGTACACATTCTTTTTAATATTTGCTCCTTCTCTATCCTCCTACAAATTTCTGTTTAATATAAAAAATACAGTCTTAATTCCTATCCTGCGATGTTTTGTAGATTGAAGGAGATAAACCACACAACCAGTGTTGTTTTTATGTACTTGAAGGGCTGACATGTGGAAAGGAGATTAGATTCATTCTCCAGAGGATGAAAAAGGACTAATGAGCATCATATGTGAAGGGACAGAGTCCATCTTAATATTCTTTCTTTTCAATTTTTGTTTTTACATCAGAGCTAGCTGTAGATGGAATTGGAATTACTTGTCAATGAAAGTTCATCAACATAAGCTTAACCATCTCTGAGCAAAGAGGCTGTAGAAGGTACTCAAGTGTCAGGTGGTTGATTTGTGTAAATGACCCTTAGGATTCATTCTAAAACAATTCCATGGTTTGCATATGTCTCTAATTATATTATCAGAGGTTATTGGTTAATTTCCTGTCTCATACCACTATTGCTATGCCAGTGATCAATGTATAGTATTCTGCACTGCATTTTTGCTTTTTTTTTTGTTTTTGTATATTTCTCAACTTGACTGTGATCTCCTTGAGAGAAGGGACTATATGGTTGAGTCATGTGTGTTTTTAATATGTAGTATAGTACCTTATATACAGTAAATAATAGATGAATATGTGTTGAAAGAATGTAAGAAAACATACAATGAAAAAATTAAGGAAAAATACCTAAATGTGTGGATATATTATTGGGACAATGAAATCTTTATGGTTTTTCTGAAGTCTCACCAATTAATTCCTTAGATAAGGAAAACATCATAATTTTCTCTTTTTTATAGAGAAAAGTTTATGTTTTTGGTGTATATATCTCATATCATGAAATATGTAAAAACTTGGTCTCTAGAAAAAAAGCATATAATGCCTGACAAATCACACATGGTTCAGTTTATCTTAAGAAAAGACTGGTAAGAAAATGAACCACATTTTTTCTCATTGACAACAGGAGTAGGAGATAACGTCTCTTAAGATAATGAACATGGAGACATTTGCCAAGTATATTCTATAAAGTTATAAAATCCTACCTATATAGAAACTTCAGTGCACAACTTCAAAAGCAGAGGATTCAATTTTAAAGCATGGTAGTGTAAAACTAACAGGTGATATAGAGACAGGAAAATACAGCTGAAGAGATCTGGAAAAAGCTCATGGAATAGCACAGTCTGACACATTAGGCAGATCCTTTGAGTGAGGGACTGATTTCCTCAGCAGCAGAGAGCTACCTTGATGTCACACCCCTTTCCACGGCAGCTCATACCGATACCCAAATTTTTAGTGACTATAAAGACCTGATCTTAGCCCAACTAGGCATAATTCTGAAAGGCTGTTACAGCTCCAGAATCCCCTCTGAGTTTTCTAAGTTTGTTAGATCTATTTTTCAATTGTATAATCAGCTTGGGTTGATATAGCAAAATACCACAGCCTGGGTAGCTTAAACATATGACATTTATTTCTTACAGTTCTGGAAGCTGGGAATTTTAAGATCAAGGTGCTGGCAGATTTGGTTCCTGGCTTGCAAATGGCTGCCTTCTCAATGTACCCTCACATGGGGGAGAGAGACACAGAGAAAGAGAGAGAGAGAGCACTCTGGTCTCTCCTTCTTGTAAGAACACTAATCCAATCCTGGCCTGCACAGTTGAGATCTGATCTAAATCGAATTGATTTTCAAAGTTCCTGCCTCCAGATACCATCATATTAGGTGTTAGAGCTTCAACATATGAATTTTGGCGGCATGCAAAAATTCAGTTCATTACAACAACTCAACTTCTCTCCCTTTCTGATTGTATTTATTTCCTTCCCTTCCTTATCTTTTAACATTGTGCACATGGACATCCTTCTCAGAGTCTGTGTTTCAAAGAAACCACCCAGCAATAGAAATCATCACTCTTTATGTAGAAAACACTATAAATCAAAAAATCCAACTTGAGATAATACTATAGAAAATGATCAATTAAAACAAAACTTCATTTATTTTAAGGTGCTATATAGTATCCATGATATTTGTGACTATAAGACAGCTTTGTAAACTTAATATATATCATCACAATTAAAATGTCCATATAATACAATCATACCTAACAAATTAATTCTACACTTTTCCTCTACTCTAGTTATTTTTATAAGGCCACATTATTTAATGGGTATTAAACCACAATTCAGTCCTTGATTCATCTCCCAGCTCTATCATTTGTTAGCAAGATTTAAGCTAATGTGTTTGTATCAACATTTCCTGATCTGTAAAATGAGAGTCTAATGAACTTTTTTATCAAGTAATTGCTAGGAGGTCAAACTTTTTGTGAAACTGCTTAATACATTTTAAAACCTATATAAGCATAAGGATGATATTCTTAACAATGTTATTATTAAAGCTTATTTAAAATAATTGTAAATAATATTAAAATGCCATATCTGCCAATAGAAATTTGATTTTCTACAGAAGCTGAGGATCAGAATCAACAGATGAATTTTTATTGAAATAAAATTTTATTTCTAAATTCATTCTATGAGGCCAGTGTTATCCTAATACCAAAGCCAGGCTAAGATACTACAAGAAATCAAAGCTACAACCAATGTCATTTGTGAATGCTGATGCAAAAATCTTCAACAAAATACTAACAAACTGAATTCAACAACATATTAAAAATATTATACACCATGACCTGTTGGGATTTATTCCTGGAATACAAGGATGGTTCAACATATAAACATTAATCAGTGTAATATTCTACATGAACAGAATGAAGGGGAAAAAAGCACATGATCATTTCAGTTGATTTAGAAAAATCATTTGACGAAATTGAATATCCCTTCATGATAAAAACACTAAAAGAATTAGGAGTAAAAGAAAATTACCTAAATAAAGGCTCTTTATATAAAACCCATGACAACATTGTAATCAATGGGGAAAGACTGAAAACTTTTGCTCTAAGATCAGGAAGCAGACAAGGATGTTCACTTTTGTCACTTTTATTCAACATAGTACTGGAAGTCCTAGCCAAAGTATTTAGGCAAGAAGAAGAAATAAAAGGTTATTGAAATTGGAAAGAAAGAAGTAAGATAATCTCTCTTTGCAGATGACATGATCTTAAATATAAAAAACTGGAAATTTCACAAAAAAACTGTAAAACTAAGAAACAAATTTAGCAAAGTTATAAGATACAAAATGACCGTGCAAAAATCAGTTGTGTTTCTACAAGAGTAATGAACAATTCAAAATGGATTAATCGGGGTGCCTGAGTGGCTCAGTCATTAAGTGTCTGCCTTCAGCTCAGGGCGTGATCCCAGCGTTCTGGGATCTAGCCCCGCATCAGGCTCCTCTGCTGGGAGCCTGCTTCTTCCTCTCCCATTCCTCCTGCTTATGTTCTCTCTCTCACTGCCTGTCTCTCTCTCTCTATCAAATAAATAAAATATTTAAAAAAAACCAAAATGGAATTAAGAAAACAATTCAATTCAAAATACTATCAAAAAAATAAGATACTTATGAATAAACTGATGAGGGATGTGAAAGACTTGTACATTGTAAACTACAAAATGTTGCTGAAAGAAATTTAAAAAGACACAAAATAAATGAAAAGGCATTCTGTGTTTGTTGGTTGGAAGATTTATTATTGTTAAAACACCAGTACGTCCCAAAGTGATCTACAGATGTAATGCAATCTGTACCAAAATCCCAGTGACTTTTTAAATAGCAATAGAAAAATCCATTGAAAATTTCATATTGAATCTCAAGAGACTCCAAACGGCCAAAAAAATCCTGAAAATGAAGAACAAAGTTCTTTTTGATTTCAGAATTTACTAGAAGGCTACAATAATCAAAATGGTGTGGTATAAAGACAGACATATATACTAATGGAATAGAATAGGAAGCCCAGAAATAAACCTTTGAATATACCATCTAATTATTTTTGATAAGAGTGCCATGATCATTCAATGGGGAACGGACAGTTTTTTGAACAAATGATGTTGGGAAAACTAGATATCCACATGCAAAAAAGTGAAGTTGGATCCTTATCTTACACCATATATAAAAATTAACTCAATGAACAGAAGACCCAAATGTAAGAGCTAAAACTATAAAACTCTTAGAAGAAAGTGTAAGGAAAAATTATTTGTTGGATACAACACCAAAAGCACAAGCAGCAAAGAAAAAAATATGTAAGTTGGACTTTATTAAATTCAAAACCCTTGTGTATCAAAGGATTCTATTAACAGAATGAAAAGGCAACCCAAAAATGGGTACAATATTTTCAAATTATATATCTGATAAAGGATTAATAGTCAAAATATATAAGAACTCCTTCAACTCTACAATGACAACAATGACAATAACCAAACAACCCAATTAGAAATGGGCAATGGACTTGAATAGACATTTCTGCAAAGAAAATACTTAAATGGCCAGTAAGCACATGAAGAGTTGCTCAGTATCAGTAGTTATTAGGAAAATATAAATTACAACTATTATGAAATGTCACTTCATGCCTGTTAGGAATGCTATTATAAATAACAAACAAAAAACTAAAATGAAACAAAAACCAAAATGAAACAAAAACCAAAATAACAAGTATTGGTGAGAGTGTGGAGAAATTGAAACCCTTGTGTGTTGCTAGTAGAAATGTAAATAGTGCAGTCATTGTGGAAAATGATATGGTGGCTACTCAAAACATTAAACCTAGAATTACCATATGATTCAGAAATTCCACTTCTGAATATATATTCCAAAGAACTGAAAGCAAGGACTCAAACAGATAGTTGTACAACAACGTTAATAGTAACATTACTCATAATAGCCAACAAGTAGAAGCAATCCAATGTCCATTGGTGGGTGAATGGATAAATAAAATGTAGAATATACATACAATGGCATATTATTCAGTCTTAACAAAAATAAGGAAATTCTGACATATTACAACATGGTTGAATTTTGAAGACATTATTCTAAGTGAAATAAGCCCCTTACAAAAGGACACATATTGTGTGATTCCACTTATATGAGGTACCTAAAAGTAGTCAAATTCATATAGACAAAATGTAGAATGCCAGTTGTCCATGGTGGGTAGAGGAGAATGGGGAGTTATTGTTTAATGGGTATGTAATTTCATTTGGGATTGATGAAAATTTCCAGAGATGGATGGTGGTGGTGGTTTTAGAGCAATTGAATGTACTTAATGCCACTGAACTGTACATGGTAAATTTTAACGTGGTTAAAAATGCTTAGGTTGGTAAAATTTGTTATACATTTTTACCACAATTTTTAAAATGTAGTTTTATAAAGGTATATATTTCTACAGCCTATCCAATCCCTACTAAATCAGAATATCTGGAGTGAGTTTCTATAATCAATGTTTAGTAAAAGGTCCACAGGTGATTCTTATGCAATCAGATTTGGAAATGTCTACTATGGACTATTTATGAGATGTCCTCAATTTCTCTTCTCCTCTGCATCCATTCTTCAACGTAACAATGCATCTGGGTTAACTTTAAAAAAATACTGAGTAAGGTTAACAGAACTTCTCATGTCATGCTTTATTATATCTTGATTCAGAATTCGGAATTACATTAACTGTGTTGAAGAAAAAATTAATTACTGAATGGATCTCATTTCAATATCCTATCATGTATAGTATTGGCTGCCTGCGGTTAGCTTTAAAGGACACTCTATTATATCATTTTTATGGTCTGGAAAAAGGTGACAAAAATATTACCAAAAACTGCATTTATTCAAATATATCTGTAATAAATTTATGGTAAAAGTATAGTTTCAAGAAAATGAAAGCATCATGGTTTGTGACAAAAAAAAAGACTAGACTGAAATTTGGAAGCCTTTTGTGTCTCCCCCAGCACTAGCACTACAAGGAATACAACCATTGGTAAACCACTCACCTGCATGGTACCCTGAATGTTTATTCATTAAGGATGCTTTGATGTTTTCGCTTCTGTGGCTCCTTATTTCAAATTTCATTTCCTTCCATTTCATTCTCTTTCAGTTAACCTCACTACAACTGTGGCTACCTCTCAATCTCACTATAAGCTTATCCCATTGAGCTTTGTAGGCCCTCTGTGAGCAAACTGCATCCCCAAACCTTCCCATAACACTCTACTAACCTTAGTTGAAATTTTTTTGGGGGGGAGGGGGCAAGTAATATCATCTCACCATAAAGTCTCTATTAAAGACTGCTCCTTCTCTCACTTGCGCTTGTTCATGGTGATTTATACAGTAAGTGTTCCATATGTTTATGATAGTTCAGACAGTCACCACAAGCAGTTGACTCATGAGCCAAGGATGACCTGCAGATAATGTTTTCTGATCTTCAGGTCGTTTGCCTCCAAAGTAATGGAAAAACAATGTTTTCATTTGAATTACTTTCCAATATCAAAAAGTGTGGGAATTTTCCATTAAAAATAAGAATTTCTAGCTTCTTTGAAGTTGGAGCACTGGTAAAAGAGCACCCATATTCCTATGTGGCAACTGGGGCATGAGACTAGTAGTAGCTATCCTCCTAAAAGTAGCTTACGTTATCCACTTCACTGAAGTTTGCACTATTCCCTGTTCCTTCTTTGTGTGTGGAAGTCAGTTCAGATTTACCATCTTATATTTTTTTCTTCTTCATTGATGTACATTTACTTCCAGGCCCTATAGGTATTTGAGTTTCAAACTTATCCCAAAACTGTTATTCAGTGCCACTATTACTCTAAGAAATTGTCATTTACACTATTCACGTCAGAGCCTCATCACCCTACTCTTATCTACTCTAATATCCAAAATATTTATATATATTTATAGATATTTTCTATAGATATTGTTATTTTCTAAGCTAGATTTTCCTAAACTGTTCTGCAGATAACTTAAGTATGAACAGATGTTCCTCTAGAGTAGAGGAATATAATTATACTTGGAAAAAAATGAGGCTAAGCAAAATTGAATGGGTCTTTGAATGGGGCTTTATATGCTATCCTGCATTGTGGATATCCTAGGAAGAGAAGCGGTCTTCAGAATTCCCTAACTCATTAAACCATAAAAGCAAACAACAACAACCAAAAACCTCTGGTATCATTCCTCATGGATTCTTATCACTTGGGACAGGCTTTGAGCTCATCTCACCCAGTTCCTATTTTACAGATGAGAACCCTGAATTCTGGGAACGATAATGGACGTCTTGCCATGCTTATGTTGTGCCTTAACTTCATTTTTATGATCCAGCTCTTCAACTATGCAAACTTCCTGTTCTTCACCTCCCACTTTTTCCAATTTATCAACCTCTTTATGAAGTGAAACCTTATTGCACTTGCTATCTTGCTTGGAGAAGGGACAACCATTTTAACAGCATTTTACCTAGCTCAGTTGAAGAGTGGTTTTTCAGCTACTGTGGTCTTAAGAGGAAGGAGGGGCACTAACACAATCAAAAACACCTGGGGAGTCTAGAAGACTTTATAAAATACACATACTGTATCCCTTCTGAATCTTCTCATAGACATACTGGCTTCTGAAGGTTCTGGTAGTCTCTTGAGGGGTACGTGGCCATAAACGTTTTTATTCATTGCTTGTATTACTAGACATGACTATTTTGTCTAAAGAAGCATTTACTAGAAATAGCCAATTCCACTTGATTTTGGAATGAGGGGTTTTGAATAAAATGTTTTCTCCTTATAAAAAACATATTGTAGCAAACAGCAGATAGATGGAATTTGGGACTAGACATTCAGTTGAAGAATCAGCATTCCAACCTAGCTTGACTTGTGTGTGACAGAATTTATATGAAGCTTCTACATTAAAATATTCCTCTTTGGAAATTGGTGTGGTAATTTCACAGTTGTGTTTTAAGGATTACTTTAAAAAATATCTAAAATGCTCACTGCAGAATAGTTCCTTTCTAAATGATATTCCCTTTCTTCTGCCAGTTAGAATGATTAATGAAATCAGCTACTGTTAGTTTCCTTATGGGAGGAAGAGGTTGAGGATGAGGGCAGTTGTTTCCTGAGAACATATTACACTGCTCTGGAATGAGGTGATATTTGCCCTGTAAATGATGACTTGTTGCTTTAGCAGTTCTGTAGGGGAGAGGAGGTCTTGCTTTCTCTCAGCAGTCCATATCAATCCCCATACCTGAGTGACAGAACACTGCAATACATAAATACTGCAGAGTGGATGTTGCTCTATTATTTACTCCTTCTGAAGAGAAACATTGATCAAATTCAGCATATCTGTAGTGGTGATTTATTATTCCATTTTATTTCCTTACAAGAGCATTAATGATTGAGGTAAAATTCCATTCAACTATTGGAGAAATAAAAAATATATACTACTTGGTTATTTTATTACACCAAAAGAATTTTAAGTCTTTAATGTTATATTGGGTTTAGGATAGCTTTGAAGAAGTTTCATAGTTCCCCCAAGAGTTTTGACTGAAGGGGTCTTTTCTACTGAGTTCTTTTGTAATTAAGGTATAATGTCCCAAGTTCTAAAAATTACTGTTGTTGTTTAAAGCTTATAAATAAGTCATATTAATGGAAGTAGTTTTAGACATGGACACTCTGGAACTCTGATCTTCTGAAAAGAAAGAATTGTTCCTACATGATGAAATAGAAGGAGAACTAGAGAAGTCTCTATGCCTTGAGAGCTTACCTTGGGGGAAACCAAAATCTACAATGAAAGAGTGAAGCAGATGCCTCCCATCCTTTAGGTTTTACCTTTCTCTTGGCAGTCAGTGGGTCTATAATTCATCTTGTTACTTTAGACACGGTACCAAATGCATGTGGGGATTGGATACTAAATATTGATCAAAGCTGCCTTACTTATTGCTGCCCTTCCATTTATTCCTTGGTCTCACAGTTGTTTGCATGCTCCATTTCATACCAAATCTATTAGCCACTTACTGCTTTCTCTTCTTTCCTTGTCTATTCTAAACTTAATGACTAATCTTTTGAGTTACACTCTCACCAGAATCATTAATTCCCTTGTTCCCTTAGCTTTCATTCTGACCTAGTCAGAAAAAATTCAGACTTTGGTCAGTGCTGTAATTCTTTTTTGTGTTTGTACTGGAATTTTTGTCAGCTGTAGCAAATATTCATGTCCTTTAGCTGGACTCAAGCACTGATGATCTGTCATTTTACATGGACTGGTCAGGGTTGCAGCCATTTTTCTTAACAATGATGTTAACCTTCAGTACACTCCTCAATTATGCTCCATGTGATAATCTTGCATTCAATGCAACTGGATTTCCTATGTTAGTTGGGTTTAACACATATAGCAAAGAGGACTTAACCTACTACTGAGGGGCAAAAATCAATTCAAGCCCTGTGGGCATTTTTATAAAGCATACAAGAGCATTTTAAAAAGAGATAAAAAGGTATGAAAAAAAGTAAAATAAAATGCTGTTTAAAAATGTCTTCAAATGTGGTCTTCACTTTTCCATATTTTCCCCCATCTCCACAAATAAACCCATATCCATCTTTACCTCCTTCCTTAATTTAGGTCCTGAGACTTGAGATCTTTATCTTCTTAAATCTTGCACTTCTGGGGCTAAAAACAAAATATTTTCTCTGTCTCATGTATTTTCCCTGTCAAATCACTGTTGGCTCCTCTTTGTCTGGAAACGTATTCAAATATTTTCTATTCCTCAAAAGAGACCTGCTTATGTCATCTGTCTCTTTTAGGTTACCATCTAACTTTTCTTTTACCTGTATCACCCAAACTTCTTGGGAAAAAAATGGTTACCTTTCCTTTCTCTTTTTTATTATTTCCTTCATTCTCCAATCCATTATAATTTGGCTGTTGTTCTTAGCACAGTACCAAAATTACTCTTGCCAAAACCATCAATAATTTACTAACACTCAAATCCAAAGGGCGGCTGTAATATTTGAGACTCTTAATCACAATATCCATAATAATATTCATATAAATGAAACAAACATTTACTGGCATTGTCTGATATGTCTTGATTATACTATGCATTTTATACTTATCTCATTCTATCCCCATAGTGACTCTATGAGAGAGTTGCTATTATTATCCTCATTTTACTGACAAGGAAGTTAGGAGACGGAGATTATGTAAATTGCTTGGTTACACTGTTACTAAGAGGCAAAGCCAGAGCTGAACCTGGATCTCCTTAAAGTTCTGCATCCCCTTATCTTTTGGGACCCTACACCCTCTTTTTTTTTTTTTCCATTGACCCCTTTGGCTATACCATATCTGTTTTCTTGGCAGATTCTCCTCTTTCACTGAAGCATTTAAACATTGTTTCTTGATCCTATTTGCACAACAGAATAAACTGAAAATATTTTTAAGACTATAGATGTTATGGACCCACCCCAAAGGTGGAATCAGAATACCTAGGGTAGGGATGTTATGTATACCTAGAAATGTGCATTTCATTTATTTATTGTTTTAAATTTTTATTTTATTTTTTTAGATTTTATTTATTTATTTGACAGAGAGAGAGACAGCAAGAGAGGGAACACAAGCAGGGGGAGTGGGAGAGGGAGAAGCAGGCTTTCCACTGAGCAGGGAGCTTGATGTGGGGCTCCGTCCGAGGACCCTGAGATCATGACCTGAGCCAAAAGCAGACACTTAACGACTGAGCCGCCCAGGCGCTCCTAGAAATGTGCGTTTTAAACTCTCACACTGATTTAAAAACTAGATGATCTCTTAGTGATCTCATCTAGTCTCACAGTTATGCCCAACACCTACAAAGTGATAGTCCCAAATGTGTTCCCTAGCAAATGTCTTCTCATTTCTCCCTTTCCTCAATTGCTGGTCTCCAATATCATTTTATCTGCAGAACAGTTTAATCTGTATGTCCTGCCGGAAACTCATCATTTTCCCCCTGAAGCCCTTGGATAAATCAGGACATGTGGGCACTCTTTCTCTAACTGCTTTGATGATTTCCTTTACCTGCATAATGTTTGGGGCCCTTAACATGGCATACAAAGCCCATGATAATCTGTCCTCTGCTTACCCTCTAGCTTTTTTTGTCCGTAGTTTCTAACCCAGAAATTATTCTTCATCTTTGTGGAGTACTTGTAACTCCTATGTATACATGCTGGGTCCTGCCTCTTATCTTTATACTATTGCCTGTCTAGAATGCTTTTTTAACTTCTCTTACTCCTTTTAGAGTAGTACAAGTACCACCTCTTCCTGGAGTTCTCTATTAACCCTCTTTTCTATTAGCTACATGTTTTGGTTAAATGTGCCTTCTCTCCATAATGTACTGTGTATACTAACTGCTGCACCTCTGTCTGCTGTTGCATTGAACTGAAGGAATGGTACATTTCCTACCACTTGTTGCATGCTAGTACCAAGCCTGAGTAGCCCTGGCCATTGCCTGGTGGTTTGCTGATTTCTCTCTTAGGGGTTAGATGTTGATTTTAGTTAGTTTTCCAAAACTGATTGGGCAATACTCTGCCCTACTCCTCCTTCTTACTGGGCCATGCAGCTGAATTCCCAGTGGACTTGACCATACTGCAATTATGACAAGCTTAAATTCTGATGAAGAGGACAAATAAAATTTAGAATGGGAGATGATAACATGCAATAATAGAAGTATACAGGAGTGTTAAGGGAACACAGAGAAATAACCCTTTGCCTTTGCTATTGAGAAGGTGTCAGGGATGTATTCCTAGATTAACTGAATTTAAAGTTGGGTCTAATTTCATAAATGTAGATACTTTAAGTTTCTGGAAAATTTGAATCATGCAGGAGGTGCTATATTTTCTTAAAAAATGAATTGATTGCTATGTAGTCATTTTTCTTAAAACTGTGATTATTTCTTTTTTTTTTTTAAAGATTTTATTTTATTTATTCGACAGAGATAGAGACAGCCAGCGAGAGAGGGAACACAAGCAGGGGGAGTGGGAGAGGGAGAAGCAGGCTCCAGCGGAGGAGCCTGACGTGGGGCTCGATCCCATAACGCCGGGATCACGCCCTGAGTCGAAGGCAGAGCTTAACCACTGTGCCACCCAGGCGCCCCAAAACTGTGATTATTTCTTTTTCTTTTTTCTTTTTTATTTAAATTCAATTAGGCAATGTATAGTACGTCATTAGTTTTTGATCTAATGTTCAATGATTCATTAGTTGTTTATAAAACCCAGTGCTTATCACATCCTATGCCCTCCTTAATGCCCAACACCCAGTTACCCCATCCCCCTACCCACCTCCCTTTCCACAACCCCCAGTTTGTTTCCTGGATTCAAGAGTCTCATATGGTTTGTCTCAAGAATAAACATTGTTAAAATGTCTATGCTGCCCAGAGAAATCTACACATTCAGTGCAATCCCTAGCAAAATACCATCGACATTTTTCACAGAGCTGGAACAAACAATCTTAAAATTTGTATGGAACCAGAAAAGACCCTGAATCACCAGGGAAATGTTGAAAAAGAAAACCAAAGCTGGGGGCATCAAAATGCCTGACTTCAAGCTGTATTACAAAGCTGTGATCATCAAGACAGCATGGTACTGGCACAAAAACAGACACAGAGATCAATGGAACAGAATAGAGAACTCAGAAATGGACCCTCAACTCAATGGCCAACTAATCTTCTACAAAGCAGGAAAGAATATCCAATGGAAAAAAGATAGTCTCTTCAATAAATGGTGCTGAGAAAATAGGACAGTCACATGCAGAAGAATGAATCTGGATCATTCTCTCACACTATACACAAAGTTAACTCAAAACTGATGAAAGACCTAAACGTGAGACAGGAATCCATCAAAATCCTAGAGGGGAACAAAGGCAGCAACCTCTTTGACCTTGGACACGCAACTTCTTGCAAGACACATCTCTAAAGGCAAGGGAAACGAAAGCAAAAATATATTTTTCTTTTTCTTAAAACTATGACTATTTCTTTATCATTCATCTGTAGTTTCAAAGAATGCTTAGTGTAGTCTACGCACTGTTGCCAGCATGGAATAACTCTATGGTCCTCATCAATATTTTATTCCATTGCATTTAGTCTTGTCGTTGGTCATTTTCATAGTGCTAATGTTTCCACGTTGCATGCTAAATGAATAACATCCTTTGAATTTGGGTGATATAGTATCCTGGATGAAAACAACCAATAAATGTGTTTGTAGAGCATTGGGTATAGAGCCAATCTTGGGCTAGGTCCCCTATGTGTTTGGAGATACAAAAATAAGTATTATATATGCTTTCCTGAATTGAGTATTTGTAGGTAAAGTTATAGAAACAAAATTTACAGTATGTTTTTGACAAAGGGTACTGCACCGTTTTATATAAATAGATACTACATTGTTAGGCATGATGGAAGTTGCTAGAAAGCAGAAGTCAACGTAAACTAGAAAACTTGAATATTATGTTAAGTCTTTTGAAAATAGAGTAGGGTGTAACTCATCAGGGAAAGGAAGTGAGTAATGCAATACAAATTAAGGCCATAGGATATGAAATTGAACAAACAATACCAAAATATGGAGACAAGTTCAGAAAATCTCTCAAAATGTATTTGTTTGTGGTCAGCAGAAGATGCTGGGAAACGGTCTTTCACTAACCAAGGCTAATGAGATCAGTGTTTTGTTCACTTGTTTATTCTTCTCACCATTTAATATCTTGCTGTGTCATAAGTAGCATCCAGGTTTTGATAAAGAACCATTACCTGTGGGCATCAAGGCAAACCAAGTAAACATTTATAAGGAGCAGTTAGTTCCTTTCTTCCTGGCCTTGATTTTATTTACTCAATTAATTATTTAATCTTAACAAGGAACATAGCCTCCCTGTGCTCTCTTCATCCCTTTGAAGTAATCAGCAGTGAAGGGAGGCAATGCAGTAAATGGATTCTGTATAGAGGGATAAGAGGATTGTGGATAACTGTTGTTTTAAGTACCATGACTATAACAGCAGCAGCTTGGTAATAATAATAAAAAAGTAATTTATACTGAGTACATTTTATGAAAGGTTATTATATGGAGAATGATGACTGGTTGTTCTCCATCACAAGTAGGCAGAGAAAAAGATGATCTGGATTTAAATATTAGTAGACTACATTATTGAAAGAGATAGTAATATTTTCTCAGTAAGACTTTAACATAAATAAGAATGGTTATTCATCTGTCAAGAACATTTTAAGTTGAAGTCTGTATGTGGCTAGGGGGATATATTAAAAAATTATCTTGTAAAAATATTATAAGTATTTCTTTTTATAACTTGGAATCCTACAGAATTGATTCCTAGAATAGTAGTTAATGGGTTCAGATAGAAGTTTACATCATTATTTTGTTTTCTTTTTGAGATGGATGCTTGACTCCCCATATTTCAGGGGAGTAAATATACCGGCAGGGATTATAGGACCTGCTCAATGCCACGCAGCTAACTAATAATAATGGAGTAGGAGCTCAAAACTAGGTCTTCTGACACCAAAGTCAACGCCTAAATTGTAGCTTTGCCATGAAGAGCCCTTGAAATATATTCTATAATGACCCTCAAATTATAGATAAAGTGAGGCCAAGATAACAAAAATTATAAGAATTTAAAAGGAACAGAATTTGAATAACTCTACTTACCTTTCCTCTATATACAAAGGGGAATATGAATCAGTGCTTATGCACCCACATTCTCCTTGCATGTTAATCTCCTAATTAACAGTGTGGACACAAAAGTCCCCTCCCTTCCGCTGCTTTTTGTCCTTTAGTAACAGGACAAAATATGAATGTCAAAGAATTCATAATGCTGTTCTCATCTCCTGTCTTCTAAAGATCGAGTATTCATCATACTGATAGTCTTCCAGGCTTTTGCTGGTAAGTGTTAATATCTGATATTAGTTCCAATAGAGGTCAGAGGAAACATGGAAGAAACCATCAAGAGAGTTAACTAACATTTCTATTAGAAAAGGCATACAGTATTTTGTGGAAGGAGGCTGGAGGAATAGGTGGGTGGGTGAAGGAGTAGAGAGTGGGGTTGGAGAGTAGAAATGGAGAAGGGATAAATTTGTAAGCAACTGCCATGACAAGAGTCACTCTCAAAAGAAAGATGTCTACAGAAGATTTTAACGAAATTTTGCTGTTTGTGTAGTTTAATTCCTCGCCTTTTTTCTTGACCCTCCATCACCTTTACAAGAGAATTCAGTAAAATCCTGCATTGCCCTTCAGTTCCTTAAAGGTCAGAATTACATTTTTGAGGTAATGAGGGTAATACTTCACTGATCACTTTATGTGAAAAGGAAGCTCAATTCTTTTGGCTTACTTATATTTACATCTTTAAACACCAGATCTCATGCCTAACATCAAATTTTTATTGTAATAAAATACTAACTAATTTTGTAATATTTTATGTATGCTTGAATGTATGTATGTATGTATTACTTTGGAAATTGACGGACCCACTGCTTTTTGCTAGAAAAGGGTATTATAGTTTATTTTTCTCAGTATCTTTCCTATTCTAGTTTGTCTTCCTGTACTGTACCCTGTCAAATTTCTGGCTTTATATACTTCAAACTTAAAAGCTCACTTGAAAATAAAATCTATTCTCCTCCTTTGGCATATAAAAACCATCATTATGTAGATGCAACCCAACCAGTCATCTCTGTCTCTAGAGGGCATGGGCCAAGTGTGCTGAATACAGGATACATTGTACTGCTTAAGAGTTCCTAAGCATGCTGCTATTCTTTCTTGTCAATGACATTTGCATATATCATTTATATATATTTTTTATGTTTGCTCTTTATTTTTCATCCGATGAATATAACCTTCAAAATGCAGCTGTAATTCCATTTGTGTGTCTTCTCTGTATCGCCAAGACACAGAAAGCTACTGCCTTTTCTGTGTAGTTTGAGGTTTTGTAGCCTCCCTTTGTTATGCCATATAACACAATATTATGTAGTGACAGTCATTCATATCTACCTGCTGTTGGACTTGAGGATAGAGATCATGTCTTTTTCACATTTGTTTGCTTAGTACAGTACATGGCTTATAGTAGGCACTAATTAAAATTTTGCTGAATTAAATTGAATTTGACTTTAGAGGGTCAAAGAAACTTCTTAAACTTCTTAAACAAATTGCCTAGTATTTCCACACAGAGCATTTCAGGGAAGAAAAGAAACATCATGCATCATAATTCTACTAAGGACATATTCCTCTATTCCTTCATTTATGCAAATATGATTGCTGGACTCCTCATTGGAGTTAGAATTCTTCTAAGACTAGTCTTTGTCATCTATTGGAGAAGGTGGTCTACAGAAGACTTGTTTACAAAGAGCCAAGTTTTCTAAGATTTTGTGCTGTAACATACTTTGAGAAGTGGGCTACCACCAAATGGAGGTAGAGGTTAAGCAAGGGAACCAGAAAGTCCCCAGGTTATAGGGTGCTGAGTACTACATGAGTGATGGAGAAAATGGATGGGCAGCACCAACATCTGTAAGACCACTACGGATTTCTAAATTACAACTCATTTAGATTCTAGAATTCTTGCTATGTGGTCTAATGGTGAGATGGCCTAGAACAGAATCATTCTATTCATCTCAACCCCTACCACCTAAAATCTTTAAAGAAGTGAAGACTGGTTAATATGATCAATTAAACAGGGAGAAATAGGGCAGTTTGTGTAGTGTGTTAGGAAGAGAAATGGGGTTGAGGTTGTTACCACATGTGTATAATGCCTTCTTTGTGTCTAGTTTGTAATAATTTTAGGTCTATTTTAGCATTAACTGTCTCCAGAATCCCCTCTCTCCTGGGGCTTCCCCTTTACAAATGGATCACCAGATATGTTTTCCAGGGTCCTCTTATAATTTAGTTCCTGAAAATGGACTCTTTTGTGGCATTTTAAGAATGATTTACCTTCAGGAACCAGAAAGAGAGAGATGTGTCTTATCTCCACGGCTGACCTATTAATTTTTTGAAGTCCAAAGTTAGAAAACAGTAAGAAGTGGTAAAATGCTTTCTGCATTCTCTTCAATATTATCTCCACCAGAACGTTACATATTTCTATAGGTAACCAGATACCCGTTTGTAATATAAAAGACACTGCAGCATGGACCAGACAACTGTTACGAAAGAACAAACACTGAAGAGTCATTTGCTCAGGAAAATTTTACTTTGCTCTTGTCAGTCCCTCAGCCAATGTCTTATGCTTTGGAAGTTGCCCTCATTGCTTAGAGGAATCCTTTGTTGCAAATGTGCTACAAGCTGATAAAACTCAATCTTGCAGTCTTTTATTTTCTATGTTTGATATTTCATTAGGAACTACAGTGGCTTTTTTTTTTCCATCTTTTTCTTTTTACTTTGGCCTCTGATGGTGATAGCAGGTATCTCTCTTTCAATTTAAGTATAATTGACCTTGAGATTAGCTGCTTACAGATGCTGGTAAACCTTGCCATGTGTTGCCTAAGAACAAATTCTAACTTCAGTTTGAATAGCACCTTTCACATCAGTGCCTCAAATTGCTTCACAGAAATACATCATAAATATTTCACAACATGGCACCACTGAGCAGCATATTCAGTGATTCAGGCACCACTTCAAATAATCTAGAGAGGCAACAACCAGAGGAAAGCAGGTCTTCTTTTTTTACTGTGCAGATAAAAGATACAGGTTTAATATTTCCAAGTGTTTTATGCTTAAACCATGTTTAGAAGAACAATCTAGCAGAAAGGTGCAAAACTGTTCCAGAGGCAAAAAAAAAAATCTGTTCTAGAAGCATCATTCATATTTGCATCAGTAAATTCAAATCAAACAAATATACAAACAAGTGCCTGCTATACACATTAAGTATTTACCTGATATTTCATTGGATGCTACAGCTTTGAATAAAATCTATGAAAATGTTTGTTAAAATAAGAGTAAATTGTCATTTTATTTGAAAAATTAATTAATTAATTAATTTGAAAATTAATTTGAAAATTAATTAATGATGAAAAGTCCTAATTACTACCTGGGAATGCAAAAGCTAGGAACAAGAAAGGTCAGGCTGTCTTTCTTTCTCCTCCTCCTCACCATATCCAGTACTTATCTTAATGCCTCTGGAATCCATATTATTTCTTCCCATCCTATTAATATCATAGTCCGGGTACTCCTTTTTCACTTGGATTATCTCAGCATTTATCTGACTGGTTTCTCAAATCTAGTTTTGCCTGAGTTTCCTACCTTACTAGCCTATATATTCCTCACAGGATGGGCCAGAATGAATTTTCTATCACTTAAATGGACAGTGTATCTCTCTTCAGCTAAAAATACCTTCCAGTCACTCTTCATGGATTTCAGGATGTTTAAAATCCTTAGCATGGCACACAAGGCCTTTTATGAATTGACCTCTGCTTGCTTTCCACCCAGATATCCTTTTATTCACAAAATGAGCACCCACATTGCCCAACACATTGAACTCTTCGTAGTTCCCTCTCTGTTATATCTGGACTTTTGAACGCATTGAACCTCTTACCAAAAATATTGAATATTCTGCTTACTCAGTTTTCTCCCTCACTGGGGCAGAATCTATTTCATTCAGTCCTTAGTGTCTGATACCTGATAGGCAGTGCCTGATTTCTGAATTGAATATAATTTAAAATGAAACAATAAAGCTTCTATATTACTCATATCTTTTGTTTATTGAACACAGCTAGACACAGTCTACAATGTCAAAATTTTTAATTCTTAATATTTTACAGAAGTTATGAATCTCTTTTAGAATCTGTTGAAAGCTACAGATTCTCTTAGCCTGAGAAAAGTCACAGACACTCTAAGATGCACAGTTTTTTATATAGCTTCAGAAAGTTCATCATAATCTTGAATTCAATTTAGGGATTTTCAGCTAAAACCCCCTGCCTGCTCTACGGCATTCTCATGTTGATAAGCATACCATTGGTGAATTTGTTCATTTGAGTTGACTTACTCTGTCTCATCACAGTTTAGAGAATCATGGAATCTCAGGTTTGGAAAACATTCCAAATAATTATTTAGCACAATTTCATATCTCATATATGAATTATCTCTATAATGATTATGCCACATGCTTTCACCTTTTCATGATAAATTATATTGCTCAATTAGAGTGAAATCACAATCTCCTAAGCACCATATCTACTTTGAAAGATCCTGACTGTTTAAGAATTACCTGAGACTTCTGGTTTGAACTCAGACATAATAAGAGCTTGAAAGCCATCACTTTCATCTTTAAAATAAGAAAAAGCTGGACAAACTAAAAATCAGTGACTTCTTTTGGACCCATCAGAGAACTGGGATCAAAGAGCCAACTACCTCCTTGAAGTCTGGAAAGACAGGAGCATCCAGAGTCATAGCCAAGATCTACTTACCTGGAACAGAAGTCACTGGAACCACAAACTGGTAGGAACAATGAAATACTAATTCTGATGAATTTCTGGAGATGGTATAAGCTAGCATGAAGAGTGAGAAACAACTGAAGGCCTTTGTCCTGGGGGGTTCCCCACACTATTTTGAATTTTATTTCCATAAATACTGCAGGGTTCCCATGGTAAAGCTTGGAGGAGGATGGCTTTGTAGCTCCTGCAGGAAGAGAGGAGTAATCCCTGTGAATGGACCCAGAGCTTTCTCCATAACAAAAGCCAGGGAAAAAGCCTAGGGAAAAAGGCCTTACCAGATTTCTATCCTATTTGGAAACAGACATTGTTTCCACTTCAGGACCATCTAAACTTACTGTCTTACCAAAGTATATGCAGGGAGAACAGAGTCAAAAGGTGTTGGGACTACAAGGGAATAGACTGTGAACACTAAGGCAGGAAAGAGTTGGAGAGGGAGCTGTGCCACTGGAGAAGCAATTCCTTGGGTCACAGCTTAGAGAGAGGCCAGCTGAGAGACTGAGATTGAATCAGAAAATTATGTAAGGTTTCCACCTACTCACACCTTATCACCACACAAACATGGCTCTAGTATAACAACAGGGGATTACAGCTCAAAAAGCTGTTAAGATACAGGCTCTCTCTCTGAAGATGAATATTTATGAAGTCCCAACATTAAGAGGGAGGACAAAAATAAACACAGTAGAGGAAACTGAAGCCTTAACCATCTATAGCTGTAGCAAACATTAAACACAGCCCAACTTCTAACCAAAGAGAATTCACTAAAGTTCCATTTATCTCAGTTTCCATTACTTGATACAACATATTTGACTTTCAACAATTTATTTTAACAAATTATTATGAGGCATGTCAAAAGGGAAGAGGGGAAGAGGAATCATAATCTGAAGAGAGGAAGAACCAAACTTAGGTACAACACAGATGTTGGAATTATGAGACAAGTAATTGAAATTAACAATGATTAATACATTAAGGAATCTAGTTGAAAAGGCAGACACTATGCAAGGACAAAATGAGTAATGTAAGCAAAGAGAGAGAAAAATCCTAGGAAGGAATTAAAAGAAAACACTATAAATTACATACACTATAACAGAAATGAAGAATACTTTTAATGAACTCATCAGTAGATTTGACATAGTTAAACAAAGAATCAGTGAGCTTGAAAACAGGTCAATAAAAACTTTCCAAACTAAATGAAAGAAAAAAAAAAAAAACCAACAGTAACAAAATACCAGAACAGAACATCCAAGAATTATGGGACAGTTTAAAAGTTGTAACATATACAAAATTACAATTCCAAGTGAGAAGAAAGAGAATGGGGTAGAAGGAATATTTGAAGTAATAATGGCTGAGAAATTTCCACATTAATGACAAGCACCAAGCAACAGATCTCAGGAAGCTCAGAGAATATCAAACTGATAAAGTAGAATAATGAATAAAAAAATAAAATAATAACAAAAAATGACCAAATACCCACAAAAACTCCCACAAGTTTGGCATATCATATTAAAACTGCAGAAAGCCAAAGAATAAGAGAACATTTTGAAAGACTCTAAAGGGGACAACAAAAACACCTTGCTAATGGAGGAACAAGGGAACAAAGATAGGAATTAATTTTTTTTAAAGTGAAACATAGTCTTGCCATATGACCCAGCAATCACACTCCCAAGATATTTACCCACATGATTTGAAGCTGTATGTCTGCAGAAAGACCTGCACGCAGATGGTAACAGCATCATTATTCATAATTGCCAAAAATGTGAAGCAACCAAGATTTTCTTCTGTAGTGAATAGATGAACACACTGTGGTATATCTGTACAATGGAGTGTTATTTAATGATAAAAAGGAATGAGCTATCAAGCCACATGAAGACACAGACAAATCCCTAATTCATATTGCTAGGTGAAAGAATCCAATCTGGAAAGACTACATACTGTATGATTCCAATTTATATATTTGTAAAAGGAAAACTGTTGAGATGGTGAACATATTGACAGTGTTTTGGGGAGAAGTTGAATAGGAGAAGCAAGGGAATTTTTAAGGCTGTGAAAGTATTCTGTATGGTATCTTAATGGTAGAAACATGACACTGTGAATTTGTCAAAACCTATATAGTTTTACAGGCCAAAGAATGAACTTTAAGGTATGAAAAATTGTTTAAAGTATTTAGGCAGTCAAGGAATCTCACTATGGAATATATAATATGATAAAGGAATCTATCTGTAGCACAAATAAATAAAACCATTTACTGAAAGTAGTGGAAAGAATGGTGCTGATCTATGCAACTTTGGAAATGGGCAGAGTTGCAAAATTAAAGGCAGTGTCTTCCAGTTGATAAAATTGTTTCCCATGGGCATATAGGTTAACAATTTAAAAATTAAGTAAGTGGATAGTGGATGGTGGGAGCCAGTTTTCCACTGTTGGAGTGGAAGTTTACAAATAAACAAGTAGAGGAGGCAGAATGATCCATGTGGGAATGGATTAGAGTTTGGGACATTAGTATGAGCTGAAGTTTTGGCTTAACATAGAAAGATACGTGTTTATACATGAGTTGGTACACCCCTATGTATTTCCTTATTCTTTCAGCTGAGAGGCACTAGAAACAATGATATCCTGGTAACCATGTACACATATAGCACCTAGAACTTGGTTTCTAGTATTATTCTCTGGTGTAGTGCCAGAAAGTAAGAAAATGAACACACACACACACACACACACACCACTGTGGTATGTCGGAGGGATATAGGTGCCGACTGAAAGAGCTCCATTATAATTGCCAAAGTCGAAACAATTTGAATATCAAAATAAATGAATATTAGATTATAATCCAAAGTACAAAATAAATATCCATGACTCCATACTGATATAAATGACTAAATAAAATTAACAAATAAATAAATAAGTAAATAAATAAATAACAAAATAGCATAGACAAATCTGCCATGCAGAATTCCAAATAATTTTATGTACATACTCTGCCCTCAAGGGGTGGTGCCCTCCCCAGTCTTTAAGTGTGGGCTGCACACAGTGACTTTCCTTTCAAAGAGTACAGTATGGAAAGGGAAGGAAAAGTAATTCTGCAGTGGAGAAACCTGACAAACACTACCTCAGCCAGAGGTAAGTGATCAAGGTTAAGGTGATCAGCAGGGACAAGTCATATTGATAGACTATACCGTTGGTATGATGTGATGAGAATGACACTTTACCTGTGTGATCTTTCTACCCAATCCCATAACATCTATTCATAAGGAAGACATCAGACAAATCCCAGTCGAGGGACATTCTATAAAATACGTGACCAGTACTCCTCAAATATCAAGGTTATTAAAAACAGAGTACCTGAGAAACTGTCACAGTCAAAAGGAATTTAAGGAGATTTGACAAATAAATGTAATGTGATTTGCTCGATGAAAACCTGGAATAGAAAAAGGATATTAGGTAAAAACTAAGGAAATCTGAAAGAAATATGGCTTTAAAAAATAATAGTTTATAAATATTCATTAATGATGACAAATATACTGTACAGATGGAAGATGTTAAAGATCAGGGAATCTTGGTGTGGGGTATATGTGAGCTTTCTGTACTATTTTTTTTAACTTCTCCACAATCTAAAACTATTCTTAATAAAACACTTATTTTAAAAAGTTAATGTGGTAAATTCCAATATATGGATATTACTTTATATAGTTGAGTTTACTAACAAGCCATTCTTTTCTAGTTAAAAATTAAATCCAGAGTAAGCAGTTTTTCTCATTGCCCTTTTCAGTCTGTTGAGAAATGAACTTGACTGAAAGATAAATAATGCTTTTTTTTTTCTTTTGTTTATTGGGTGATCTGCTTTTAGCAGAATTAGAATTAGATGTCTGAGTAGTTGCCTACCCTTTTATATATCCTGAATTAGTGCCAGTTTTGTGATTTTTATATTAAAAACAATCTGTGGATCTACATTCTCTTTAATGTTAGGTAATTTATTGCCTGTTCTCACAATATCACAATTTTATACTTATGTACTTGATCATTTAAGGCAGTTATTTTTTGTTTCATTTCTCCCAGGATTCGGCTCCTATTTCTATCATGTTGTTTACCAAAGTGTGTTATATCCATATGTTTTTCTATCACATTTAATTATGAAATGCCTGAAGGTATTTTTTATCAGTTAGGAACTATTACAAAACTCCAATATTCAGTGGCATACAATAATAAACATTTATTTATTCCTGAAACTTTGAGTTGTCTAGGGAGGGGTCAATTGATCTAATCTGAGTTTAGCTGGGGTACTTCTTAATGTATCTTTTTTTCTCCCCTTGGGATTAGAAAACTAGTCCAGATACATTTTTCTCATTGTGTTGACCAGAGGTGAAGAGAGCAAGTGGAGACAGGAAAGGTCTAACTAATACCATCAACCCTGCCTGTCTTCTTCCATTGGCCAAATCAAAGTATATGGCCATTTCCAAAGTCAAAAACCAAGGAAGTATTCTCCATCCACAGTGGGAGAGCATTCTTTTCAAAGGATGGGGCATTTGGGTAGCTCAGTCAGTTGGGTGTTGGACCCTTGATTTGGGCTCAGGTCATGATCTCAGGGTCATGGGATCTGATGGTGTGGGGTTCTGTGTTCAGTGGGGAGACCGCTTGAGATTCTCTCCCTCTCTCTCTCTGCCCCTCCCCCTGCTTGTGCTCTCTCTCAATTAATTAATTAATTAAGATCTTAAAAAATTAAAAAAACAAATTTTTCAAAGGATATGATATCAGGGACGAGAAAATGAAGACTAGAAACACAATTAACAACTGTATTTTTTATTCACACTTTTCTATCTTCTGATCTCAGAACATGCCTGACACATAGCAGGTATTCATTAAATTTTTTTGAATGCATGGATGAGTGAATGTTTGGCTAAGTAGAAAGATACTTCACTTTCTGAGGTTTATAGGTACAGAGATATGCGCATGTATTTTGCATGTGAAACTTTCAGTGACTTGGAATCGTCCTAACATTGTCATATTAACTTTATGATTCCCAGTCAAAAAAAGGCTTGGTGGCATCTAAAAAATATATTAAATTTCAGGTATTCTGCTTATATTTTGTGTATGAGAATATAGCCTATAGTCACCTATCCAAAAATTGTTTTTTTCTGCTTTTTTTTTGTAATTCCTTCCCTCATAAAGTCTGTATAATAAACTTTCATGTTTTCTTGTGAAATTTGTAAGGCTTCTCATCATGCTGCAATAATCTTACCATTGGTAAGATGTCAATGAGTAGAATCCTTACATTGACTTTCGTCTAAGAAATGTTTTCTTATGTTGTTCTTGTTTTCTTTTCTTTTGTTTTTCTTTCTAGTGAAAGAAGTAATAGGACTGTTTGAAATGCTATCTTAAATTTTCTCTGAATTGTATTTTGTGATTTTGACAGAAAACCTGTTACAGAAATCCAGCCAGTGCACAGGAGTATACGGATACCTCTAGGAGGTGGTATTCCTCCTTTTGGCTGACGGCCCACACAGGCATCCCTTTCCAGGCTGCCTCACCAGACGCTCTCCCTGCCTCCAAGGGAGTTTTGCATCCAATGACTGGTTTATACAAGGTGCAAAGGCCTAGCCTCTGGCTTCAATCTGAGGTGACTGTGAAGGACTGGAGCTCCCTGGAGACCAGCCGAAGCCTCTAAAGAACTGCATCACAGTTCGACTCACCTTCCTCTCAGTCCTGCTCCCTTCTCTTTTCAGGCGTTGTTCTCTAGACCATTCCTCAATAAACCTCCATCCAGCATTTAAATCTCCATCATGGAGTTGGCTTCCAGGGCACCTGCATAAACCACGGCCTGTAAGAATTAATTCCACTCACTCATAGAGATGAGGACAACTCTGTTCCCTGTCTTTCCTCCCTTGTCATGTCACATTTATACTACAAGGTAGTATATAATCTCTAGAGAGTCACTTAATTAAAGAGTTTTTAGCCTGACACATGAAGCGATACTTGGCTACAAATATTCAACACAAAGGATAATTAAACAACTGTTTTCAAATTCCACACTACATAGGGAGATTTCTTGCAGCCATTGATAATTGCACACAAATGTACAGAATGTGAAAGAAGTAAAACACTGATATACTGAAAACAAAATATGTAAGTCTATGTCTTGATCAACAGGTTTCTGTAAGTCTTAAAAATAGCAACAGGAAAAACAAATGCTGCAGGGAATTTGAATTATTGAGTAGGATACCCCGGAAAAGATGATCAATTATGAATTGTGGTAATATTTCTAGCTATGTTTTTTTTCAGTTGAATATCTTATCAATAGTTGCAACATGTTTGTCACAGGAGTAAAAAAGAAATCAGCAGGTTTTCAGAAGAGAAAACAGTTCTTTAATTGGATGTAAAAAATAGTTATATAAATAGAATGTATAACCTCGTCCTGAGGAATCAATGCACCTTCCAATGCACCAGAACTGTTCTTAAAAATGAATCTTTAATTTCATAGAATTTGGTTTAGTAAACATTTTCCTCCATATTAAAATATACATAACTTTTTAATGCTGCCTTGTAAACTTGTGAGGGGAAATCTATCACCCATGTTAATTATCTTAAAATGAAATCGTGGCTTTATTTGGCACTTGAAAAAAACAGTGCTTTATACAAAGCAAAGAGAAATCAGGCTCTATTATACTCAGTGACATTACATGTCACTGAGTATAAAATATAATAGCTATGAAGGAAAACATGGAAGTTTCTAGTTTAACTCCAGAAACAAGGGTTATATGTATAAACATATATACAGTTACCTAGGCATAGTTTCGTGTGTAGTTGTATGAGCATGCATGTATGTGTATAGTTGTGTGAGGTGCACGCATGTGTGTGTGCTGTTGAACAATTAATTAGTCTGTACTAGGGCAGCAGAAGGAAGATTCTACATATCTTAGTCTAGGATTAAATATTGATTTCCCTAGAAGGTAGTGAATTAGAGAATGAAAAAATATTAAAGTGTAAGTACTATCATCAAGCTATCAAATACATTTACTGAAGGTATTTTTATGTATGTTTTTATTTACTTTTATTTTTTATTTTTTTAAAGATTTTATTTATTTGTGTGACAGAGATAGACAGCCAGCAGAGAGGGAACACAGCAGGGGAGTGGGAGAGGAAGAAACAGGCTCCCAGAGAAGGAGCCCGATGTGGGACTCGATCCCTCAACGCCAGGATCACGAGCTGAGCCGAAGGCAGACGCTTAACAACTGTGCTACCCAGGCGCCCCTTTATGAATGTTTTTAACACAAACACTTCCTTAAGTAGGAAAAGAGCTGGATCCTTCCCAAGGGGAGTTTATATTCTAACAAAATCATAAGCATCCTGATTTATACCACATTGATTAACTTAATGTTAGCAACATAAATATTTGGGGACTCCTTAATCCAAGCTTCTTTCCCACAGCCACCAGGCAAACATTTGAACGGGACACCTGCATTCTTAACTTGTATTTTTAGACACTTTCAACATTCACAGGAAAACAAAAAGAATCCCTTCTGCAAGTTGGTTCTGGTCCCCTTATTGATTACATGCAACTACTGATAGAATGATTTCTCTTTTTTTCCCTCTTACCTTTCAGTTCTTTCCCTTTCTTCCTCATTCTCTGTCTCTACATACCCCCCACCCCCAACTCTGCTTCTCTTTCTGAAATAACTTCTTCAATAGAATTTTTTCCCTAACATCTGCGGTCAGGAAGAAATTTTATAAATTACCCACTTAGGGTATGTTACAATAGGGTACAAATTACAGACTCTTGAAAATCTGAGTCTGGAATGCACCATTGGAGATCTCCAGGCCATATCCACTGCAAGGATGGCAGTGCTGAGACTTGTATTGAGGTCCCCTTCCATTCCTGCCCCCACCCGCACTGAGCCTCCTTTGCTGTGTGGTTCCACGGTTTAACACCAAGGTTACATCTAGATGACTATAGCTAACTAAACCCTTCTTGCCTCATATTCTTTCCCTCTAGCATCCATCTGAAACTTAAAACCGTTCAGTCATCTTTCATCTCCTCTGTGCACATTTCTACACCATTCTGCCCTTTAAGTTCTGAAACCTCCCATCCCAGCACCTACTTCCATGATAAGCAGCTTTACTAAATCTTCAGCCTCTTCATTGACCATCCAGCCACCTCCTGCCTTAATAAACACTTGTTAATACACTGATATTACTGCTATTGTTATTGTTGTTGTTGTTATTGTTAGACACAGAAATACACTTTTTGCCATACCCAACATGGTCAAATGCCTGCAAGTGCGGTCAGCATTCTTCTATCTCTGTATAGCCATTTCCAAAGCATTACTCTTCTGCCTCTGGGAAAAAAGTCTCCCTCCTCTGTGGTCAAAACTGTATGTCCGTGTCACCACATCTGCCATTGCAATCACCAGCCAACATTATAGTCAGTTCCTTATATCCAATGTAGTCTTATGTTTTCTCTCAACCACATAATTCTAAGCATCAGTCAAGGTGATTTCAGTGTTCAAATGAATCTAGTCCCTTAGTTCTGTTCCATGTGATATACTGAACTCAATGAAATTTCTCCTGTCACCAAGAACATACAGAGTCACTCTGTGACTTTTATTATTATTATAATCAGAAGCACCAAACTCCAGTGGTTTACTTTCTGTTTACAGCCTTAATGCTCTCAGTTCTTCCATACCCTCAACTTCAACTTTATTTATTTATTTATTTATTTTTTATATCACATATCCAATACTACTTGCTTGATGCCACAGTCTTCTCTCAGTAGTTCATCTCTCTTTTGGTTTTACTTTTGTTGCTCTCAGGGTGTGTTTCATGGTCTCTGATCAGTACCATCAACTATGTTGTATTCCTGCCTCTGTTGCATCCTCCCAGCAAAATTACAACCCTGGGTGCACAAAGCTGGAGGGGTGTGGACAGAGCCCTTAGCTTGAGTGCCATGGTATCCTACCCTTTTTGCTAAGCTTCCTAGATTACGTTTAATTAATGTTTCTTGAATTGTTGCAAGCTCTTTGATCAATCTCCAGAGAAGTTGAATGGCTGGCTTTGCTAATTTTGACTAGTTTAATAGATGTCTCTCCGGGGGGTAAGTTTCCTCAAGCATCTCACGGTTCCATTCTAGAAGTCCCACCTCTGAACTCATTATGGTTTATCCAAAAATCTGAATTTCTATTATTAATATCACTAAATGAATCTGCTGTGCAGCCAAGCAGCCAAGCAATAAACTGTAATTTTTCCTAGATTTCTCAGTTTACTTCACCATCATAGCCAATTAATGACTAATTCCTTCCAATATTACTGCCTAGATATGTCTTAAATCTATTTCTCCCTAGTCCCGCTATTACTATTCTACTTAAGACTCTCAGGTCCTCTCTCCTACCCTATTAGAACAGCATCCTCAATGGTCTCCATGCATTCATTCTTGACCACCTTAAATCTACGCTTTCTACTCCTTCTACTCCATTCAGAATAACCTACATAACATGTGAATCACATAATCACTTGCTGAACACCTTTTAATGACTTGCCTATAGAATGAATTACTAAATCCTATCATGGTTTTATGGCCCCACCCATAAAGATTCTCTACAGTCTCACTCCTTTTTCCCTTCTTGCCCTTTATTTACCGGTAATGAAAAACTTACCTGTGTGTTCTGGCTTATGCCATTTATTTTACATTTTCATTTCTTTATATAGATTGTTGCTTTGTCTGGAATACCTATCCATCTTCCTTTCTCTTGATAATTTTTAGTCATTCTTCAAGACTCAGTTCAGGCATTTTATTCCCCAGAGAGGCATTCAGGATCCCCAGGTTGAGCTAAGTGTCCCCTTTGTGCTTCTCTAACCCTCAATGAGAACTTCTTTATATCACCAATTTTATTACCTGTGGAAGTTCCTCCTGCCATACTCTGAGTTCTTTGAGGCAGTTCTTTTCTTCAGTGGCTTCTTATTTTTCTGAGGATGGATAGTGAAATCTTTATGATGACCAGTAAGGCTCTGAGTAATCCATATGATCTCTTTTCTTGGGGCCTTTGCTGATGTTGTTTTTCAGTTTGGATTCGCCTCTCCCACTCTGCCTCCTCTCTTGTTTCCCCTTAAAAGCCGACACACACATTCCTTCTCCTCGTTCACTCAAACTTATACTTCTGCTTTCACTTTAAATACTATTTTATCAGTGAAGGCTTCCCAGACCCTAATATTACATTAACTCACTTACATTCCCTAGATACCCTTTTTACTATTTATTCATATCAGTTTGTAATTACACATTTTTTTGATTATTTTATTAATGCCTATCTTTCTCCACGAGGGTTTAACTCTTCTGGCAGGAATTGTGTTTCCTGTGCTTTTCCTTTTACCTTTAATGCTCTGCACAATGCCTGGCACTTAGAACACATTCAATACATAACAGGTTGAATAAGCTCATGAATGGTTAATTTACTTTTACTCTACTTAATACTTCATGTATAACAGAGTTTAAATTATGCTTTTTGATCTGAAATTAATGTTGCAAAAGGCTGACATTTGTGAAATATTTAACAGTGAAGAATGAAACTATTAGGAAACATACAAAACAAGTCATATTTTCATTTCAGTTTTCAGTTTCCACTGAATTATTTTTACTGGCAACAAGGTATATTTAATATATTCAGTATTTCGGGCCTGTCAATTAGATAGACGAGGTTTAGATTTCTATAAGCGTATGAAAATATCAGTTTTCCTTTTTCTCAGCAGAAACTCTTCTATGAAGTCTTGGTTAGAGCCCTCCCTCCCCAGACCTGTCACGCCTGAGTAATCAACTCTGCCCGGACACACTCTCTCTTGGTGTACCGCTTGTCCTTATCATTTCATTGAGTACATTAGATTACTTGCTTACATACCTACTTCCTGTGCCTGAACGTGGGCTTTTTGTCATTTTAATCTTCATATCCTCAGCTTCTACCACGGTGTCTGGCACAAGTAGGCTTTCAGTTAATATTTGTCCAATGAATTAATGAATCAATTAATGAGTATCTCAGAATCACTAAATGCTTTTCATAATGGGAATTATAACAAATGGCTTAGCCTAGAATTACTTCATCTGAAAAAATCTGTTCTCCTCACAAAAAGTAAGCAAACTATTAATGTATTTACTAAATTTTCTTTCTGCTTGACATATTTTATGCTTCTACTTTTAATGTATTTGTTACTTATCCATGTATCTGCTTCAGTGTGCTATCTTCTCTTGTGGGAAAATTGTACTAATTTTGAATAAAAACCCAAGTCTAAAATTGATCATTAGGATAATTTGGTGCAATGAAGAGAGTGTGGTTCTAATTACATTATCAGAATAAGAGTAATTGTTCTTGCATTTCCATATAGCAACTTTCTTTGAAGTCTCCAAAATACTTATATAAAGGAAAAAAGAAATTCGCAGCTTTGTGATGTAATTCTTTAAGTGGTTATTCTGGTCAAAACCTTCCTTCACAAATTATAATGATGTAGTAGAATATAATGGAAAATAACAACTATGTATTATAATATTTATTATTGTAATAATTATATAATATTTTTCATCAAAAATTGTATTAGTACTCTGAAGACATTTCATTTATTTCATGATGTAAATGAGCAAATGCATGTGTTTAGGTTGTTATCTACACTTCTTTCCCAGGTTGGACTAATTAGTGCCCTCCAAATAGTCTGTATTTATTTTTTATTTATTATCAAAGTAGAAATGATTTAATATACTATCAAATATGCCATTGTACTATGTACTATGTGATGTTATGGGACACATGATACAAGCGGGATTCTTAACCTCAGGCCAGGTTTTAGAGAATCTTCAAAGCCCCTGAAATCGACCATGCAATGTATTTTTGACATTGACGTTCCTTGGAGAGGGTTGATCTTAGAATAAAAAATTAGCAATTCTAAATCCTGATTCTCCTGAACAACTCTTATTACCCTTCCCCTGAATAGGTATAAAGGCTCCAATACAAATCCCCATGCTGAGTCCTCTTTGATTTAGCCCCCTGTTACACATTCCATTAGCATAATGGTTTGCTTTAGCTCAAATAAATTATTGATTGATTAGGAAATTTGAGAATTCTGTCCTTTACAGAAGACATTCAAAATGCATTGATTCTTTTTTCTTTATTGCCTACATTTTTATTTTTAATTTTTTATACATCTCAGTATCAACTCAATACAGTCTGATAAGTGAGTGAGATTATAATAAAAAAGAAAGTGTATTATTTGACAGATATGGTAGCACATGAACTAGAAGATACTAAGAGCACTGATTGAATAATATGACACCTTACAAGCCCATTAGAGTGAAAAGCTTTTCCAGACTGAGGTGTTAACTCTCATTTCCTTTGGTATAGACTAGTAAAGGGCAGCATATAAGACACACCAACAATGTTAAAGCACCGCATCATAATAATGATGATAATAATAATAACAATAATAATGATAATAAAATGCACCAAAGTGAAAAGACTAAAAATAACCTGTCTCATAGTTAGTTACTTCTGTGCAACCAATTGCAGAAGCTGACTTGTAATTATAGAAGAAAAATGTAAGCAAACAAAACTAAAACATGGCTTTATCGTTTCCCCAATAAGATTAGGTTTAATTCAAACAAACCAACAAACCAAGAGATTTAAAGAGAGAAGAACATAAAAAGATTGCTTATAAAGCTATTTCCTATGCTCTGTTGGTTCACATTTTCATCTCTTGGGGCCTGTCACATTATGTCCTAATGTAATGACATCTTTGATAACACGGACAAGCGCACATAGAGCAGCGACAGCAAACTGGCTGATTTACACACTGCAGTTTGTGGCACTGGAATTAACTTCGCATGTGAATTTTTGCTCCATCTAGGCCAAATGCCATTCCAAAAAACAGCCTCATTTGAACCTNATCTAGGCCAAATGCCATTCCAAAAAACAGTCTCATTTGAACCTCTGTGGTGTACTTAATATGCTCTGGATTTCAGTGACTGTGGCAGAACAGAGGCTGAACACTACCCAATGTCAAAATGTGTTTTCCAGTTCTATGTCACAGTCTTTTAGCACTGCAACATTTGTAATTTCTGAACAATTCCCATAAAACTTAGGGGTTGTTGACCTGAAGTAAACTCCCTATGGCTAGCAATGTCATTCTCTCTCTCGTTTCACTTTCCAGGTTGATACAAATCAATACTTTCTCTCATAGAATTCTGACTTTCCAAGCAGCGTTCAGGTTCATGTGAAATGTGTGGAGCAGAGGAACAGGAGCAGTTATTCTATCATCCAGAGCTATTTCCTGTGTGCATTCAAGCAGAGGATAATGCTAGAAATGTTATGAGAAAAAATAATTTTGAAATTAATCAGTTTGGGATTTTTTTTTTGATGGGGTGTAGTTTTTTAAAAATAAAAAAAATAAAAATAAAAAAATAAAAATAGTTCATTATGTCATTAACATCTACCTTCAATTAAACTACTGTTAAAATAAAATCTTGGAGCCTAATGCCTATTACTAACACCCATTCTATGTTTGATTTCAATTATTGCTGATTTATTCTTAAAGAAAATGAAGTTTATAGCTACTGTATGCTTAAAAAATTTTTTTAAATGCTAAAAATAACATAGCTATGATTTCCCATTTGGTTTTACTTTGCATTCTCCCCACCAAAAATGAGGAGAAATGGATTTGCTGGAGACTCTTCTCATTTCTTTCCTTTTGGAAGAAGCTCTCCATGGTGTATAGCTTTTGAAAAATTAATGCAACTGGAAATTTTGAAAATGGTTCAATTTCCGATTGTCTGGACTGGCAAAAGATAATTTAATCTCTTCCACATGACAAGTTGCTTCCCTGCCATGCTCTGAGTTAAGAGTTGGCAAACTTTTTTCCTGTAAAGCATCAGATAGTAAATATTCTCGCCTTTGTGGGTCTATGTTCTCTGTAGGAACTACTCAACTTCTGCCATGGTGGGGTGAAATCAGCCCATAGATAACATGTAAATGAATGAGTGTAGCTGTATTCTAATAAAACTTTATTTACAAAATCAGGTAATGGGCCAGATTTGGCCCATAGGCCATAGTTTGGCAATCCCAGATCAAAGCTAATGATTCTCAAACTTTAGTTTACATAGGAATCATTTGGGAGCTTGGCCCAGACCTATATTGGGGTCCCAGCACATACCTAGTGAATAGAATAGATGCATTCTGATTCCATATACATAATATACATAAAAATAGAATTTCTGTATTTCATAAGAAATTCAGGTAATTTTGATGAATCTCAAAGCATATATGTTATTGCTCCATTTGAGAGCAATTTCATTCATGCTTTCTGGTTGAAATCTCAGCTGTCCTCATTTTTCCTGATTCTTAGGTATGGATTTATACCAGTCTATTTCCTTGGTACTTATTCAGATACGAGGGGTTTGAGTATCAAGAGGTGGAAGTCTTTCTGCAACACTCCTGTGTCAGGATATGCACTCAACTGTCCCAGTGAACAAAGTCATATAAGTGATAGCTGAGAAACCACCTTGCCAATTCTATAATCCTGCTGCCCAGACATTGTATAATAGCTGTGCTCTGGAGATCAGGGTGTCTAAAATGAATAACAGAATAATGGTTAAAATGTATTAAACACTTATTATGTGCCTGAAGGCACTCAGATCTTTATGTCTGTTAATCTATTTAATTCTTAAATCAATCTTTTGATGTAGGTGATGCTACTATCTCTCNCTGTGCTCTGGAGATCAGGGTGTCTAAAATGAATAACAGAATAATGGTTAAAATGTATTAAACACTTATTATAATGTGCCTGAAGGCACTCAGATCTTTATATCTGTTAATCTAATTCTTAAATCAATCTTTTGATGTAGGTGATGCTACTATCTCTCCTATCCCACCCTGTTTTTTGTTTGTTTTCTGTTTTGTTTTGTTACATATGAAGAAAGAACCACAAAGAGAATAAGGAGATTACTCAAGTCCATGCAGCTGGTAAATGACCGAGTCTGGGTTTTAGCCCAGACAGTCTCGCTATACAAAAGGTTCTTAACCTCTGTTCTATACTTGTTTTTTTTTTTTCTTATTATGCAATAAGAATGCACAAAAGAAGAAAAATCAATGATAATATAATGTAGTTCAGAGAAAAATAAGAAAATAGTACCAAATCTATGTAATATTAGGTAGCTAACTTTAAAGAAATTTCAAAAAGACATCTTAATGATAGTAATAAAGGGAGACTAAGGGGGTATTTGAGACTAAGGGGGTATTTGAGTAATAAAGGGAGACTAAGGGGGTATTTGAGTTCCTATGTCATAATATTCTGAAGTGGAACTCTTTAGGAAAGACATGTTTGTAGAGAATCCAGGTAGGACAAATCAACCTCAGAATGTAATGTGAAGAAAAAAGAGATGGGGGAAAAAATCTGTCATTAAACAGATTCAGAGCATTTGTACTTAATGTGATGGGAAAAAAATCAAAGATGTTAGTTCTATAGTGACTGTGGTTTAATTGGATTCTTTTAATAATGTGAATAGAGACTTCTAAATAAACCAGTGTGAGATTCTTCAGAATCTAGGGAACTACCTGTGTATAAAGCCAGAGGTAATTAATCAATTCTGTTCTAGCATACACAGGAAAGGCTATTAACCCACAAAGGCCTGTGATGTGGTTGTACGTGGAATGGCAGGTGGAAGGCAAGTCTAGCATTCGCACAACAGACCTTACCTTTGGGTAAACTCAAAAGGAAGCCAACAAGCGGGGGCCCAATTTCTGGAGGTATTTGGTGTAGGAACAGAGCTGAACAAGCACACACACCACATTTATCTTCTTTACTGTTATATTGCCACTGTGCCTGGCGTGAGTACACATTCGTACTAAATAAATATCAACTGACTGTCTGACTTAGGACCAGAGGACAACTAGTATGGGAAATATACAGATTGGGAAAAAAATTGTGAGCTTTTTTTTACACCTGTGTTATAAAATTTAACATTTATAAAGATATCACTGAAATACATTTCTATCCGATGTAATGGGATTAAATACACAGTGCTTTTAAGGGTTTCAGGGCAAGCCCCACTCCTTATGGTACTTACGTCATGCAACTCTGAAATCCAGATTTTTCTATGGAGGTTCATTTGCAGTTAAGTTGGAGAAGAATTTTTCACCAGTATTTTATCTCATTTATATTTCTAAGGAAATCTTTTACCACTGGGGACCAAAATGCAGTACTTATTTTATTTATATGATTGTGTTATGACTGACTTTTATCATTTTTATATACACATTAAATATTTTAGTTCCAGTTGATTAACTAACAAACTATCAAGTCTGTAAAGAAGGCATTATTATTCAGTAGAGAAAAGAATATAGAATAAAGGAACATTACTTTGCTAATGCCTGGCATATGAGAAGTCTTTGCTTTAATGCAAATGTTATAATTATCAACTTTAAAAAATATTAGATTTCATTAAGCATGCAAAAGAATCACCTTAGCCTTTTAAATCTTATTTTTTTCTAAGAAGCTGGAGATAATAAAAGCTTGCAAACTAATGTATATACATCAAAAATCCAAACAGGAGCTATCTTTTAAGAAAGTAAATAATCTGTTTCTTAATGCTGTTTCTTCACTCCGCACTGTTTCATTAACTGGAAATGACACATTTCCTCACCATAGAGCATGTCTCACCCGAGTTCCTCTTATTCCTTTACTTGCCTGATACAAATGTCAAGAGAAGACTCTGGGAAAGACTCGAACACTATATGCACATGGGAACGCCCTCTGAGATCCTCTTTCACATGAATGCATGTGTGTGTGTTCTGTTGTACACTACAATGTAATCATCTCCAGAGTAGAGTGCAAATATCTTTTTTTATAAACAGCAGAATACTATATGACCCACTTTTACTTAATGATATATCACAAAGATCATCCATACTGGTATACAGAGATCATTCACAGTCCTTTTTAAAGTTGGCACAACATTCCACAGAGTGAATATACAAGTCAGCAATTTGGGTTGTAAATGGTGCCATGATCATCAGTCTCCTACATACATTTTTTTTTTCACATTTTTGCCAGTGTGTGTTTTAGATAGATTTCTGAAAGTAGAATTGTAGATTCGACAGATAGAGTACATACATTCATTTTGCTAAGCGTTGACAAACGAACTGTATCTGAGTGTTGCTTTCCCACATTCTCACCTAAAGAATATGCTTTCAAACCTTTAGACTTTTCCAAGCTCACAGTAGATGGGTATGTCAGTGTAGTTTTAGTTTGCAGTTCTCTTATTACAAGAAGACTGAACATCTCTTCCTTAAGGTTAAGGTCAATTTGCATTTCTTTTTCTGTGAATTATCTATTTTTCTAATGGTATTGGCCTTTGTCTTCTGTTTTTTAGAGGCTCTTTACATATTAAGGACATCAACTCTTTGTGATAGAAGTTGTCATTATTTCTCAGTTTTCCAATTATCTTTTCTTCTTTGCTTACATGTGGTTTGGCATATACGAAATTTTCTTTTTAAAATTTTATGTAATTAAAATTTATCTTTTCCTTTGTTGATTTTGAATTTTATGATTTGTGTTGTAATTAATAAATGTTCCTCTGCTCAAATTATAGAGAAAATCATGTATTTTCTTNTTGTCATTATTTCTCAGTTTTCCAATTATCTTTTCTTCTTTGCTTACATGTGGTTTGGCATATACGAAATTTCTTTTTAAAATTTTATGTAATTAAAATTTATCTTTTCCTTTGTTGATTTTGAATTTTATGATTTGTGTCGTAATTAATAAATTTTCCTCTGCTCAAATTATAGAGAAAATCATGTATTTTCTTCTACTACTGTATAATTTCATTTACTTACATTCCATTCTCTGATGTAGAGCTATTTGCAAATTGAAATTCATCCAATTGTATTGGGATTTTTTTTTTCCATAAAAGGATCTTTAGTTATATCAACACCACCTGTTAAAAAGAGTAATCATCCCCAGAAATTTGTGTTGCTGTCATTATTATATTCTGAATTTCATACACAATTAGGCTATTTCTGGATTTTCCATTCTGATCTGTCTCTCTATTCATGCACTGATACCAGATTTTATTTTTAAATCACAGAGGCTTTATAGTGTGTGTTGATGTTTAGTATGGCTATCGTTGCAGTGGTTTTTTTTCAGTGTTTTCCTTGGCTATTTTTGCTTATTTGTTTTTCAAATGAATTTAGAATCAGTTTAGTTTCAAAAATATAAAACATCAGCAACAAAACTGATAAACTAGAATTGCTAAGTTTATAAATTAGCATAGGGAAAACCAATATCTTCAAGATGTTTAGTCTTTCTATCCAAGAATATCACACATTTTTCATTCATTTAAGTCTATTTGTGTGTCTTTTAGGAGTATTTTATGGTTTTATAAATATAAGTTTTAGACATATCTTGTTAAGTTTATGTCTAAGTGTTGTGTTTTTATGGTTGCTATTTTAAATGGCATCTTAATTTCTGTAATATTTTATAATTGGCTTCTGTTTGTATATTTGAATTTTAATTTATTAATTTTATATACTCATATCCACAAGTAAATATAAGATATATTGAGATAGGTAGATGATCAATAGATAGATAGATGATGATGATGATAGATAGATAGATAGATAGATAGATAGATAGATGATAGATATTCCTGTCATCTACAAGTAGAGACAGTTCTGTTTCTTTTCATTTTTATACTTCTGTTTGCTTTCTCTTTTCTCATTGCATTGACTAACATTCCAGAACTATTTCAAACAATAGTGGGGATAATAGGCATCCTTTTCTTATGCTCTGTCTTTAGCGAGAAAGCTATTATTGTTTCCTTTTTAATAAGATTTTGGCTCTTAGATTAATGTATATACATTTTGCTATATAGTTCATTACATTCAGGTGATGACCAGCAAATTCTGTTTTTCTTAAGAATTTTAATATGAATGGGTGTTGTAATTTATAGAATGTATTTTTCTGTGTAATGCACTGTCTTTTTCTAGAAATACTTTCTTTGCTTAGCTTCCAGAAACTACTTAGTTTCTCCTCCTGCCACCCTGATTTTTCCTTTCTTTGCAGTCCTAAAATCTTTATCTCCAGAGTTTGAATGGCCCCAGGCTCATTCCCCCATCATCTTCTCTACCTGTCCTTACTGGTCATCTTATTTAAGCTCTTGACTTTACATTGCATCTATACACTGATGACTGCCAAATTTATATCTGGCAGACTTTCCCTCTGAATGTTAAGTGATTATATTCATCTGCTTACACACCTTCTTCCTTTGGATAGCTAATAGCTATCTTAAACTGAATTACTGACTTTTTCTACCTCAAAACTTCTCATCCAAGTAGTCATCTCTCAGTTCTTATTTTTTCTAACAAACACCTAATGGGACATATAATGTGCCAAACACATTTCAAGTGATTTTTTAAATATTAACTCATTTAACCCTCATAATACCTTTGTGAGGTAGGTGCTATTATTATGCCCATTTTATCAATGGGAATGTTGAGACATGGAGAAATTAAATGGCTTATTCAGTATTTCCCATTTAGGAAGTGGAAACTCTAAGGTGAAACCTGAGCCATTTGCACAGTGCAATGAATTCTTCTTTTTGCCCAGGCCAGTGAATTTGGAGTTACCCTTAACTCTTCTATTTTGTTTAAATTCCACAAATAATATACTAGCAAATTCTAATATACTAGCAAATTCTAATGACTCTCTCATCAGAACATTGGGACATCTGGGGTGCCTGACTGGCTCAATCAGTAGAGCATGGATCTTTTGATCTTGGGATTGTTATTTCGAGCCCCACTTTGGGGTGAAGATTATTTAAAAATAAAATCTTAAAAAAAAGAATATATCCAGAATCCAAACATTCTTTTCCTTATCCATTTCAAACACCCTGTAAATTCTCTATTATTGAAATAGACTCCAAACTAGTTTCTTGCCTTTTACACCTTCTGCTTCTGTAGTGTATTCTCCATGTAGTCTCTATTGCCTCACTTCAAGGGCACATCAGATAACATCTGTCCTCTACTCAAAACCTTCCACTGTTTTATCATATTACTTAGTCAAAGACCAAAGTTCCTAAAATGGCTTAAAAGCTCCTACATAGCATTGCTTATTAATCTCATCACTCACTCTACTGTTGGCCACACTGCCATCCTTACAGTGCCTTGAATACACCAAACACATTCTTAATTTGGAGATTTTGCAATTGCTGTTCCCTCTGTCAAGTACAAACTTATCCTGGATATTGCATTTTGCTCTCAACTTATTTATTTCAATTCTATACTCATAGGTCACGTTCTAAAAACGATATTTCCAAAATGTCTTATATAAAATAGAAATTTCACTCATCACTCCCACTTGCTTTTTTTATAGCATTTATCATCATCCGAAAAATTATAGATGTTGATTTGTTTTGTTATTGTATATTTTAAACGTACCTCAGTTAGGCACTTTGTGTCACCATTGGACCTCAATACCTGAAAAGGTACTTGACTTGGCACAAAATAAGTGGCTCAGTATTTATTAGCTGAATGAATATGTAAGTAATATATATGGTTCCCTTAACTTAACTGATTAATAGCTCTCCTTATGGAACATTCCACAGTGCTAATGTTTCATGAAGCATCATTTCATGAACTGAGCTAAATACTAAACAATGGTGTTTTTAACTTGACGGGAAGCCCATTAATTTCGATTCTGCTTTATGAGTAGATAGCATCTAGAACTATTCCTTTATCTTTACTCAAACTCAACCAGACTCCATGTTGTGTGGAATAGATATCCCTCAAATATTGGTCTCATTTTTCTTATCATTTTATCTTCAATATATTCATGAGTCTGGTTAATAGAATCCAGTTTGTAAGCCAACTCTTAGATTCATTTGAGGTCAAGAAATATTATTGTTTTGAGATGGTTTAGGTGGCTTAGTCAGGGCTCTGAAAGAGTGTCTTTGACAAGTCATGATTGCCTAGGGCCAGAAGGACAGCATGAGTGACACACATTTTTCGTCTTTGACTTAGAAGGTCAGTTCTTTAAAATAAAATAATTTATTATTTTTTTAATCTACTTATCATCTAACAAAGAATGTTATTGTATTTTGGATACTACAAATGTATTTATTGTTTGCATGATTATTCTGTGAACGCTAAAGAAACATTTATTTGTATCCTGAGCATGAATCTTATACCTCTGTTTCCTAGGCAACTTTTTCCTTTATAAGAATGAAAGATCATTAATCCCTTATATATTGCTAGATAAATCTTTCTGTGGCACCCAAATGTCACCTGTTTATATATCATAAACTAGGGTTCTGCAAGTTATTATATAAGAGAAAAACATCTCTTTTTCCAGTATACCTTTCTTGTGCAAAATAAAAGTAATTTATATTTTTCTTGGGGTTAACAGGTGTTACAAGAGTCTTCAAAATAATTTATAAAACACTGCTGAAATCTAGTTGCTCAGTGTGAATTCTTGTTGAACTCAAAAGAAGTCCACTTATCATTTTCCTAACTGATAAAATCATACTGCTGACAGGAATGAGGAGAGATACAGGTGAAGAATTCACAGTGCCTAATTTTTAAAAGAACGTTTCCCAATGGGATGTTTCATTCTCAAACAGAAACATAATATACCTAAGAATACGGGTGCATGTTGATATTTCATTATATTTCCAACAGTCAGTTCTTGGCCTCTAGGGTGGTGATTTGAAATAGCAAGTGAAAAGCACTCAATTTCAAAGCATTTACCAAACTTCAGGTTTTTTTTATGTGTATATGTAATTGTTTCTTCTCCGAATTCTCAACCTAAGTGTTGTTTTTGATAGTTTTCAACAAATTCCATTTAAGTGAGGGTAGCCATGTACACAGACCTTGTTTCTGTAATCTCTGTTAGTTTAATCGTTCTTTACCTGAAAAAGAAAGTAAATCACGCACAATTGCCAATGAATGCTTGAACAATGGGTTAGTAATTATATTTTTCTCATTTCTCGTTTTCATTAAAGTACATTAATGTACTTCAGTTCATCAAATCTGTCAGCCAAGCCACTAGGGATCTGATCTAAAAGCTGTCATTTCTGATCTAAAAGCTGTGAGTGTGGTGGTATTTGGCAGACAGTGTGATTAGTGCAGCCTGAGCCAGTGGAGTGTGAGAGGTAAGGATTTGATGTGAGCCATATTTGATAGACTTGGATTCACATCCCAGCTTTGTTATTTATTACACGACTTAACTTCTCCTAGTCTCAGTTTCTTCATCTATACAATGGAGAGGAAGATAGCTACTTGACAGAATTGTTATTTTTTAAAAGAATGGGTGGCAGTAAGAGGGAAAGCTGGATAAGCTAGTTACACCTAAATTTAAGAAAATAATTTGCCTTGGTTAATTTAATGTTACCATTTAGTATGAAGTCATCAGCGCACCTTTTATGTTCTTTTCTAATATTGTGATATACAGAAATAAGCATAGAAAGTCTATACACAAAGTATACCAAAAACACCAGACTATCACAGTATCTTTATTGCTTTGTAATTCATTCTCCTCATACGCCACCAAAATATTCTTTCACATGTCCAAATCAGACTGTGTTACTTGCTCAGAATCATTCAGTGGTTCTTGTTCATCTACACTAAGGAATAAATTATAGCCACTGAAAATCTAACTATAATCAAATTTCTACTCCTCTCGGATTTTAGCATAACATCCCAGCAACATTGCTCCCTGATAAACTCATGCTATTTCACAGGTAACTCTCTGTGAAGTCTTTCCTGACATAGCAGGCAACTTAAGTTCCTCCTTTACACCCTTACTCTGTTAAAGCAAGTAATACCATGTATTGAAGCACATGTACGAGTGCACAAATTGGGACTCCAAGACCCATTGATGGGAAGCTCACAGAAGCAATTTATCAGGGTTGCCTAAATTTGCAAAACTGTGGCCATGTACGTGTAGTTAGAAGCAGCAACTTTGCTGCACTAATCCTATCAATGGAAGAATGGCACTTTGTGTATAGCTAGTTGACTTGCAGCCGATCATAAACTCCTAAAGGCATAGGTCTTGTCTTGAATCGTTATATACTTAGCATAATGCCTGACACATGTAGGCAGACAATAAATATATATTAAAGAATAAAGGGGGCAATTGGGCGGCTCAGTTGGTTAAGCATCCGACTTGATTTTGGCTCAGTTCATGATCTCAGGTCTTGAGATTGAGCCCCAAGTCGGGCTCTGTGCTGGGCGTGGAGCCTGCTTAAGATTCTCTCTCTCCCTTTCCTTCTGCCCCTCCCCACTCCCACCCTCTGCCCCCAGCTTGTGGGCATTTTCACTTTCTTTTTCTCTCTGGGGAAAAACAAAACAAAAGAATAAATGGACACTTTGTCTTACTTGTAACATGCAGGTTTTTGTAACTTGTAACAAAAGCAGTTTTTTAACAAACATCTTATTTATTTAGGAAAAAAATCTGGAGTTAAAGTTATCTCTCAAATAACCCCATGTTTCATATATTTGAAATGTGAAAAGATGCTTAACTAATGTTTAAGGTAATTCTTATTTAACAGAAGAAAATGAAAAAAGAAACTCATGCACATTCTGTATGGAATCAAAGAATTTTATATGAAATAAGTAGTTGATTAGAGAAAAGCATAGCACATAGACTTAACCATACTTTGCTACAGTAAGAACTACAGGGTCCATCATCTCTAAGATAACTTTCTTTATGTACTAATAGAATAAGATTTAGTAGAATATAGTCTTGAGCTCCCAGTGATTTGGAAATATGGTTTCAAAGTAATTTTCCTCCAATTAACATAGCAACTTTTAGATTTCCAACTAAGTCAAGTAACAGACCTCTTTCAATTTTTGTTTCCTCCTTTGGTATCAGGGTAGGGGTATGTGTGTGTGTTTGCTAGATATATTAAGAGGTCCTCTCTACCCTTCCCCTATCTATAAGTTTCTTTCTCCAGAGTGTCCCAAATAAATATTATTGGATATTGTTGGGGTAAGGAACTTTCTCTATGGTGATTACTGTTTCATTGGGATTTAGATACCCTTTATGCTTACTTTGAGTTGGAATTAAGTCCTTGACATGTTGATAACCCATGACACTCAGTTGAACCCAGAGCCTTTGTCAGTCCATTCAGTTATCTGTTAGTGTATGGTATCTTTCAGTTATTTAACAAGGGTGGGGGCAAAACATTTTGTGCCATGGGATGCCTTAGGTAGTTTTTTCCTATAACCCTAAAGATCAAAGTCTTTTTTTGGTGATGGAGGCATTGGCAGCAGCAGTAGAAGCATGTAAGTCCTCTCAGGTTCCCAAGCTAATGTGTATCTAGGAACACGGATCTCTTCTTCCACACGCATGACTACTTGATGGGCTCTTACGTAGCACAGGGGATCCGTCTCTCTCCCAAGAGCTCCATAGAACAGATCAATGACTGAAACAGATAACCAATAGTCACAGGGTGAAGGTCATTCTCTTGACCATGGCATTAGTCATGACTTATGCTGGAATTAAAACATACATCAATACAAGACACAAGGAATCTAAGAGACAAGGTACAAGCTGAGCCACACAGCCCAGCTGCCCTTTAAGAAGTGCCCCAATTCCATACTCCTGTCCCTAAATGCCAATTGTTGAAGCTTGCGACTTGGGTCCATAAATCTAAAACCAAGACTTGGTAGGACTTTGTAAAAGCACCACCGTGCAGCTCCAAGCCCAAGCTTACCAGCAGGCGGCAACACATCTCAAAATGCACACTAGCCCACAGACTGCCACTCCAAAGTCGTGCTCCCTGGAAGGCGGCAAAGCCAGTTTGCAGGTGGTGGTGATCTTGATCATCTGTGCACCGCAGCAGTTATTCATATTTGCCCCATAGAGGGTGGGATCCAGTTTTCTTTCCCCAAATTGGTTCAGGTTTCAAGACAGATGATGCCACACCTACACTAAGAGGATATGAAAAGGTTTATTTCTCACAAAATGGAGTTCTTTGTGGGAGGGGACAGGACAGGTACCGAAGCTTGTTTGGATTGCTTCAGCTATGTCAGACTTGATGGCTTTGGTTTGTATTGTGGTTAAGGGATGGGGGTGGAGGGAATATTCTTGCACACAGGTCAGGGTTTGCATGTTATCTTACCTATGGGTACCATGGGAGGGAAAACCAGACTTTCTTATGTGGAACAAAAGGGAATGAGAAAAGGGGTGGATCCTGAAAGCTGTCAGTGGTCAAACATCAAAAACAGAGTCAGACTCTTTGTTATACAAGTTGATCATTTCATGAAACTTTTGATTTTTAATGTTTTCCCAGATTGTCCCCCAAAGATCTTCTTTTCTTTCCACTTCTTTATCAGACTCTTTTTGAGTCTGATAAAAGACAGTAATACCCTTCTTTCTCAATTTCTTTCCACATTACCTATAAGAATTTTTTAAACTTTCTCAAATCTTACTTACAATTACTTGCTCAGTGTTTTTCTTCATCAGTCAATTTTAAGTTCCCAAAGGAAAGCAATAGCATTTGAGTTTTGCACCACTGGTACATGGTGGGCATCCAAAAAGATCTGTTAAATGAATTTGGTGTGTAGCACTTTTTAGTTACCCATTACATGGAAAATTGCTAAGTGAATTTGGCTCAGAGAAAAAAGACTGCTCTCTTAAAAATCAGTAAAGCGCACAATGCAAAAGCAAAACAAAATAAAACTCACAGACTTTGCTCTTAACATCCTATGTTGTCTTTGATAAACCATACAACATCTTTGAACCCCAGTTTCCTAATTTGCAAAATGGGAAAGTCCTTTCCCTGAAAACCTGTATGCATGTTCTCCAAGATTTTGTCTCTGGAGGGAATCTAAATGATACATTACTACTCAAATATTAAGATGACTTTGTCATTCCTTCACCTGAACAGTCTTCTTCTATTGATAAGTAATGATAACAACCAGAGGGTATTAGCCCCTAATGTTGGATATACAGTACTTTTAAGACAGGAATAGAATGTCACCCCACCTAAAATTGAGCTCTGTGTACCTAAATGAGAGGTCTCTGGGCCCTCTTAAATGGTGCTTCAGAATCATTGCTTATGTACATCAACAAACATCACAGAATAATTAGGGAGAGTAGAAATCATTATAATGTCAGCCCTTCCCATTATTGAATTGTAACCACTCAATATGGAACTGCCTAAAGCAATTGCTGAGTGCAATAGATCCCACTGTATCTTCTTAAGAGCCCACAGAACCATCCTGCTATAGCCTGCGGGTCCACACAAGGCCCTTCCCTCAATTAGGATTTAATCATCTTGGAGAGCAGCTGAGAATTTCAATCATTATTTTTTTCCAAGTCCCCATCAATCTTATCTGTTGAAGTAATTTGATTTTTTTCTTCCTCTACAAGAATACTAAATCTTTTTAGTGGAGAAAAATGATGGGGGGAAATAAAGTGGAAGAAACTAATTTTTATAGGATATTTCAATAAAACTCCTAAAGAATTGTTGTTTTAGAGCACTCCATTATGCCTGTACCTTAATGCCTTAGGAACAGGAAGGAATCCCTTTGAGGGCTTTATTACTTAACCCTCAGTGCAGTCGTTTGGGCAAATATGCCACTCAGGTCTGGAGATAGCAAGAGCTGTGGTTAAGAGCTAGGGATTTGGCTCTGGTTTCAAATCCCAGCTTCACCACTTAGGAACCACAGAACCTATACTCATTTCTTACCCTTGAGACTCAGTTTCCTTTTACCTAAGAAGGAAAAAAATAGTACCTACTTCAAATGAAGACTATGAAAATTAAATGTAGTCAATTATCTTAAGTACCTAGAACAGTTCCTGGCACATAATAGTGTTTAAAAATAGTAGTTATCATTTTTATCTCTTATTCCCTATTACCTTGACACAGCTTCAGTTCATCATGATGAAAATTAGGTCAACAAATGAAGTAAAATGGATTTCCTGAAGATCAAGATCATCATGGGAGTATCTAGAATTAGTCATCATTCTCATATTTTGAAATCATGAACTTTTGCAATCCATACTAAGCAATATCAAAGTGGGGGAAAACATTGTTTATCTTTGTTTTATGCCATCTTTGAATATTTGGAGATTAAATTTTAGCTGATGATCAAATAAATTTATTGGCATATAATATTTACTCATTATCAATGAACCAAAACACCTTTTTCTTTTCTTTGAGTTGTAGGAAAAAAATGTGAAGTTTTTAAAATAAACTGTCAATACTGTTTCTTTCAACCTTAAAATAAGGCTATAAGTACTCTTAGACAATTGTTTTTGATTCTTTCATTTTTAAAGAGTTTTTATTTAAATTCCAGTTAGTTAACATACTGTGTAATATTACTTTCAGGTGTACAATATAGTGATTCAACAAGTCCATATATCACTCAATGTACATCACAAGTTAATCCCCATTATCTATTTCACCCATTCCCCCCACCCACCTCACCTCTGGTAGCCATCAGTTTGTTCTCTATAGTTAGGAGTCTGTTTCTTGGTTTGCCTCCCTCTCTTTCTCTCTCTTTTTTTTTCCCCCTTTGCTTGATTGTTTTGTTTCTTAAATTCCACATATGATATTTGTCTTTGACTGACTTAATTTTACTTAGCATGATGCACTCTAGTACCATCCATGTCATGGCAAATGGCAAGATTTCATTCTCTTTACTGGCTGAATAATAGTCTCTTGTATGTATATATACCACACCTTCTTTATCCATTCACTAGTAAATGAACACTTAGGCTGTTTCCATAATTTGGCTATTGTAGACATTGCTTCTATAAACATTGGGGTGCATGTGCCCCTCCGGATCATTATGTTCGTATCCTTTAGATAAATACCTAGTAGTGCAATTGCTGGGTCTTAGGGTAGTTTTCTTTTTAACTTTTTGAGGAACCTCTGTACTGTTTTCCAGAGTGGCTGCACCAGTTTGCATTCTAACCAACAAGGCAAGAGGATTCCCCTTTCAGGTTTTGATTTCATTACATTTTGGTCTTACTCTGACTAGAAGTCTGATTATATTGCCTTGAAGTTATGTTTCTGTATTTTTCTTTACCTCTACATCATGAGTTCCTCAAGGGTAGGGGTCACCTGATTCATCTTCTTATCAGATAGGCCCTCAAACAGCACCCATAGCAGATGCTAATCACCCTTTATAAAGAAACAAACACATGGTAAATGGGCAACCACCTGCTGTCAGGCAAAATTAAAACTTTATCCTTGTATTCAGAGGATTCTGGATCCTCCTCATTTTATGGCCATCAGAGAAGGGTTCACAAAACTTTCTGACTCAGTGTTCAATCACCATTTCTGTCAAGGAATTTGTTTCTTTTCTAGCTGTAATTGTGTGTACTTTCAAGAAATTTTCTTAAACTTTAGCCTCATGAAGAACTGTAGAACCCCCTTGGTAACTTAACAGCTCACATGTATTTATGACTATTGTCTTTACCCTCCAACCAAATATACAGCCATGTCACCCATTTTTCTCAACACCATTTTTCTTATCTTCTCAAACTAATACTAGTAGTGAGAATACTCATAATTACAGGTAACATATAATAATAAATCTGTGCTACATATATTTGAGATCATTTCTTCACCGTATTGCTACCCACATTTGACATCTTAGAAAACAGAGGCAGAGAACATTTATTTATTTATTTTTAGATTTATTTATTTATTTATTTGACAGAGATAGAGACAGCCAGCGAGAGAGGGAACACAAGCAGGGGGTAGTGGGAGAGGAAGAAGCAGGCTCATAGCAGAGGAGCCTGATGTGGGGCTTGATCCCAGAACGCCGGGATCACGCCCTGAGCAGAAGGCAGACGCTTAACCACTATGCCACCCAGCGGTTTGCAAAAAGGTCAGGTAACTAATAGATTGCAAGCCAGGATATAAACCCAGAATGTGTGCTCTTGTCCATTAAGCCTCCAAATTGCTTTCCTCAGAGTGAAAACCTCCCTCTCCAGCTTATCATTTTTTGGGGATTGTGTTATTGGCACTTCTATGGTAATGCCAAGTCACACCTGATATCCTGCATTTTGTGAGGGATAGGGTAAAGAAGAAAGGAGGACTTCTGCTATTGGCCAAGGATTGCACTTCTTCGATTCAACCAGAAAAACAGAAGAAAATATATGAAACAATTGTTTTTTAACGTTAGACAACAGGCAATGAAGATCTATTATCTCCAAGAAAAGGTAAAACATCAGGCTAGCCTAGGATTGCCTTACCTTAGTGCTTAGAAGCAGTTTCCAGGCTGCCATGGAGGGAGGGAGGTAGGGAGAGAGAGATCTTAAGCAGCCTAACAATCACCCCAGTGAGAACATAGAAGTCAGAGTGTCAGAAGGCAAGGTGGCTAGAATGTGGAGGGCACAGTACAGGAGAGGAGGGAGAATGAGATCTGGGGATTTGCAGACAGGTGACTCTACTCTTTTGTTGGGTACTTATTTGGACACTCATGAGGTAAATCCATACAAAACCATGGGGGTAGACACCAGAAAGTAGTGGTTGAACAATTTCTAGCAGTTAGTGTGGTGTAAGAATACGGGATCATAAAGGGAGGTGACTCAGGAGAGCACTGCCTGGCTTGCTGGGGAGGAGTGCTTATGGTAAGAGAAGAGGATTTTTTTTTTTTTTAAGAGAAGAGGATTTTTTGTTTTTGTTCACTACTTCACCCTGACTTAAATAGAAATGTTCCAATTGAGTGACCTAAAGTTCTCTTTGGTGTCTCTCTGCTAGGAAAGGAAGGTCCATATGCTTACTAGCTGGCAAAGATTCAAATTCTGAACTCTTTATTTGCATTTCCAGGGACCAGTCACTAGCCAGGGTTGATGAATACAGCTTGATAGAACATATGATGAAAATAGGTCAGTGAGTAGACTGTTGGAACTATCCTTGGCCATTACAAACCTGCAACACATGTCCAATTATAACAAACTTTTCTTTTAATTGAATAAATTATGTTTTTTTCTTTGAAAAAAAGGAGTTTTAGATTACTGTTTTTATTTTAGTCCTGGGGAGTTAACTCACATGGTTTTGGATGGTTTAGGATGCATTTAACATTCAAGCTAGGAACTTAATCTCATTGAATCCTCAGATAAGAAGACCTAACAGATTTCCTCTCATTTCTTCAGAGCCCATTGGGCCAGAAGAATAATTATTGGTCTTAGATAATTCCTCATTATCCTCTTAATAGAAAAGACTCCAATGATGAGTAAAATAATAGAAGATAATGGGAAAATGGAAACAGAATAGTGTCTTTTGCTATTAGAAAATAGACATACTGAGTGGTACTTAATATGCTCTGCTTAAATCATGTGCCTAAATTTTTATTGTTTCAGCTACAAAAGATGGTGAATGGTAGCTTTCTTAGTGATGAAACAGACAGTGATAAGGAAAGAATAGACATAATTTACAGATACTTTCTTATTCCCATATATCCACAGACCCAATGTTATTTGATATCTCTTACAATTAGAGTGACAAACAACATGTAGCTAATGGTTAAAGGCAAAACATCTTTTGATTTATATTTCCAAATTTTAGGGTTTAGTCAGTTGATTCAGTGCAAATATTTCAAGTATTCCTTTTATAATCAGTATCTTCAGAGGGAATAATGATCAGTATAGGTTTGTAACTTCTCAAAATATCATTTAACCTCTTGGTTTGATAGTTATCACTACTTAGGTCAAGTTAATAATAAATCCTTTGCCAACAGTATTAGTTTTCTGCTACTGCATAACAAATAATCGCAAGCGTAGCAGCTTAAAACAGTACACATTCATGATTGCACTCTTTCTGTGGCTCAGGAGGCTAGTCACAGAGTAGTGGAGACCTCTGCTCAGGGGCTTATAAAGCTGCACCAAGATGTGGCGGGACTGCATTCCTGTCTGAGGATGAGGAACAATCAATCCACTTCGAAGCTCATGAAGGCTATTGGCAGAACTTAATTTTCTGGTAAATCTACACCAAGAGCCTCGGCTTCTTGCTAGTTATCTGCGGGAGGCTGTACCTAGCTCCTAGAAGTTGCTCAAAATTTATAGGGGCCTCTCACAGTTCCTTGCCATGTGGCTTTTCCAATATGGCCACTTACTTCATCAAGCCAGGAAGGAGGGTCTTTTGAGAGCCCGTTAGTAAGACAGAGTCTTATGTATAGTACTGCAATCACGAAAGTAGAATTTCAACGCCATTGCACCGTTCTGTTGGTTAGGTGTAAGTGACAAACCTCACCCATGCTCAGGGGGAGGTGATTATGCAAGGGAGTATACACTGGGAGGCAAGGACCATGGGCAGCAGGCCTGGAGTCTATCTGCCACACCACCTAATGTAATATTGTTGTCACAATCCGACAAGAGCTGTGCAGCATGGATGTATCTCCACTGAAATTTACCTGTCATCTAATTTTCTTTACTCTTGTTAAACATAAATGCTAAAACCATTCTGAAGCATCCAAGTTAGAAAATCAAGAACTGCGATGAGCTCTGCAATTAAGATATTTTGTGGTTGGGTTGCACAATACACTTTTTAAGCATTTATTTATTTTTTTCATTTTTGTTTTTTTGCTTATAAGTATCCTGAGAGATATTCAGGACAAGTGATATTACATATAAATTACAGGAAAGGAAAATTGGTGGTTTCATAAACGATCTGGAGCTAGATGATAGTCTTGTCCATCCCTAGTAGAATGTTCCTTTCAGTGAATTTCACTAACTTTGAAAACATGACTGAAGTCCTCTTCCCATCTGTTTTTTACCCAGCAATTATGAAACTAGGTAGTTGCCTCCAGGAAGCTAGACAAATTGCAAATTCCACATAAATATAGATTTTTTTGGTGGCAACTTACTCCACCAAACTTTATTTAAAAATGAAATTTTGAAAATAGTAACAAAAAGGTTGTGATTTCTACAAATGGGACTTATTTTTCTTTTTTGAAAAGAGAGAATACAGCATTTAGATGATGAAACTATCTTCTGCAATTGTGATAAGGCACAATGTGTTCTATTTTATAGCTTCTATATTTTCTTGTTATAAAATAATACTTTCAATATTGTTAAATGAAACTCTATCAAAGCAGAAAGAAAACATTCTTTTCTATGCCACAATTTCCACTTTAATGAAACTTTGGTCTAACTTTTTTTCTACTTTTCCTCTATAATTTCCTCTAGTCACTGAAGAGAGATCAGCGTTTTGCATTTCACTCATCTTTACCAAAGGAATACAATGTACATACTGTCCAGTTTGAAAAACATTCAAGAATATAGTATATACTAATACTGATTTCTGCAAGAAAAACATTTTTTTTTCCTTATCATTAACTTCAGTGGGCTAAATCTAATTTCTCAATCATGGTGGGCATTCATTCATATTTGATGTATTAATTTTCAGATATCAAAAATGTCAGTAATAAAATAAATGTGCTTTGAGAATTTGCAAAGAGAAGGTGTCAAAAGCATCAAAGATGTAACAATTCTCTTTGACTCAAAAACTCATTTACTTTTCACTATGGCTCAACTTCCATAAACACTATCTGGCTTTGCAGCCTCCCTAGGGAGCACATTACAATGAATGGTTCATATATCGGCTTTTCTTTTAAGCAGGGAAATACTGGCAGGTGGAGTACCAAGGAATTTTATTGTATCATACAGTTTGGAAGCATTTTGGTAAAATATTATGAGACAGTGTATAGTTATTGCATGACTTACTCTTCAAACAGTAAAATGAGACTCAAAATGTCAACTAGCATGAGTGACAATTGTTTGGATGTGGAATGAAATGTTCTCTCCACTTCAGTTTCAGTCGGTTGCTCTGTATTAGAAAGTACTGTAGGAATCTAGCAGTATGATTAAGAAGATTGTCAAAAGGAATGTCTTTAGAGGAAGCACAACCTATTATTTAGGTTGATACAATGGTATAAAAATCACAGCCATTAAGGACAAAGCAAAGAAAAAGTGAACTGCTAAAGGTGCAAATCTTTGTGAAGGGTGTGGACAGGAAGATGTTTTCCTGGCTATTACATCTAAATTCTAAGACTCTGTAATTGATATACACTTTGGAAAAGTGATGATGAGACATTTTCTAATAATGACATAATTCTAATCCATCTTGGCTGCTCATCCTTCAAAGCTTTGTTTGTAATGCTTTGATTGATGGAATGAGAAGAAGGAATCATTCCCTATTTTAGTTAATGAGTGAAGGGACAGATTCACTTTAAAAATTACACTCTGCTTCAAGATAAAAATAAATATCTCTTAATCAAATGGATGCTATCAAATAAATAGCTAACTTGTAACAGATCCCTGGGTCTTCTGATAGCAATTGATACTGCCAAGAGAACAGGCACAGAGGCACCACCATTAGATGACAAGAATTAGCTCTTTGTGTTTCAATCCCTTTGAACTGATGTGCCTGAGGCACTGATGACAGTGCCCTGATGTGGGTCACTGGAAGTCAAATCACACCTCCATAATCATGGGATCCTGGGTAGCTCCTTCATAAAGTCTTTTGAACAAAGTTGTTGCCAGGAGCTAAGATGGGGAGATAAGAGGATTAGCAGTAGCAGGCAAATCAAGGATAATGTTGTCTGGGCTTCTTGTAGGGAAAGGCATAAGCAGTAAGTGAGGGGCAATGTCCACGTGCAGGAAAGTTCCATTTAAGATGAGCAGGATGAAATGGATAGTGTGTATGTTTATGGACTCGGTATTGTGACTTGGAGGAGAGCAACAATCATAAATATTCCAGAGAAAGGCTAAATCCATGAGACAAATACATCCACCTAAAGAGAAGATGAAACAATTATTCTTGATCTATAGTCATTCTTATTGAACAATTTTAGAGTAAATGGACACTGTAACTGATGTGGAGAACAAAGGCAAGAAGAAAATGTAGATAAAATTAAATTTTCTTGTAACTGCAGCCCATTGACAAATACTTGAGGCAGGCAGAGTATGACATTCCTCCAGAAACTCCCAAACTGTCTAAATGTTAATCCTTTGCTAGAGGGAAAAACAACTTTAGCTTGACAATAGCTAGGCCTCCAATGTCCTGTATGTCTTTTTTAACATATGGATGGCTTTTAGAAACTTCCCTTTGTCTTTACCACCCCCAACTCCAAAGTATATTAATCAGCCAAGCCTCACAAACCCCAGTGCAGCTCTTTCTGCCCACAGGTCCTGTCCCCATGCTTTAATAAAAACCACCTTTTTGCACCAAAGACATCTCAAGAATTCTTCTTGGCTGTCATCTCTGAACTTCACCACTTTAAACCACATCATAACTGGTATAAAAATGTAAACACTGTGTGACTCATGGAATCCTACAGGAATTTCTCCAGCTTATTTAGAATCAGATTATGTTATTGGACAAAAAATGAGAAGTATCTGAAAATAGCAAATAATATTTTAACAGGTTGTTAAAGTAGAACATTTGATTGAGTCACCAAAATTGAATAAACATGATATGCCAAAACGAAGAGCAGAAAATGCAAAATTTTAAAGGAAATATTTGAGAATCAATTACATGATCCCTTGCCAAAATTGATAGTATCAAGGGTCAGGTTAGTGGACATTGAGAAAGAATTTCCATGTACAGGCTCTATAGATGTGGTTTGAAGTTTGGGTCCACGAGCCATCATGGGATTGTCAGGAGTGACTGATTACATACTTTGGAGTTGGAGGAGGTAAAGACAAAGGAAGTTTCCCAAGTGATTTTCTTCTGTTAAAGAAGACTTCCAGGATCCTGGAGGCCTGGATATTGTGAAGCTAATGCTGTTTTTTCCCTATAGCAAGGTATTGATATGAAGATTGGGAATTCCTGGAGGAATGTCATACTCTGCCTGCTTCAAGTATTTGTCAGTGGGCTGGTGGTTATAAGGAAATTTAATTTTATCTACATTTCTTTCTCCTTTGTTCTCCACATCACTATCATTGGCGTCACCTTCTCATCCAAGTGTAGAGGGGAGCATGGCCTGTGCCTTCTACATTGTAAGAGGAGGAATAAAGGATACCATGGTCTGGTGTCTCCTTCCATCTAAATGGTGGGGGAAGTGACTCTGGGGGATGGGTCTGAATTCCCTGAGCATAGGAGGGCTAAGGATGAGTGAGTGTGTCACTTGCAGCTGATGTGGACAATGGTAAGATCAAACTCGAGTAAAATTATTTCAAGTCCTGACCAAGTGGGTTGCCTAGGGGAGCAAACAAACTCAGCCCAGAAAAAAGATTGGATGTGAATTTCCAGACTCTGAAAATGGAAGTGACATAAAGTGCCTGGCCCAAATCAGGGATACTGCAGGTGAGAGGGCCTTAATGTTTGGGGGCAGGGCCAACAAATGTGCCCACAGAAGAAAAAAAAAGTCAACTTTAAATAGCAGCCAGGTTCACAGAATTTAGAACAAGTTATGACAATAACAATCAAGTACAAATGTTCCCATCTCTGATGAGTATCTTTCATTCCCTATGCTCCAATTTCAGATTATTGAAAAACTGTAGTTAGCAATATAGTGGAAGATGAGAGGGAAGAAAAAAATAAGCTGAATATGCCTTCTTCATTGGCTCATTTATCTTTCTATCTGTTACAAGCCCTAGCATGGAACAGAGTAGCTGTAACTTTGATGAAAGTAGAATCTTGGATTATTACATTAGTCTGGATATGCCCAGAAAGAATTAAGGCTATATATTTGTTGCTTTAAAGAAATATTAAATTATCTAAGTTTTGTGTGTTTGTTGTTGTTGTTGTTGTTATTTTATTTATTTATTTAGAGAGAGAGTGCAAGCACAGGGGTGTGTTTAGTTCAGTAAATTGGACTTGTGGGGGGGACAGGGGCAGAGGGAGAGGGAGAGAGAATCTCCAGCAGACTCTCCACTGAGTGCAGGGCCCCATGAGGGTCTTGATCTCATGACCCTGAGAGCATGACCTGATCAGGAACCAGGATAGAGTTGGATGTTCAATCAACTGAGCCACCCAGACACCGCTTAAATTATCTAAGTTTTGAGCACTAAGCAAATTTTACCCAAGGTAGGGAAAGCTAGCTTTCTTAGACAAAGATAAAAGACCAGGGAAGAAGAAAAAGTGGCTTTGGGACTGGATTCCATTAATCTTGCTTGTTCAGTGTTCTGGTTGTGTTATATGTTGGGTGCATTCAGGATTTCTTTTTTTAACAATCTACATACATTACCACAGATGGATGCTGTATGCACATCAAAAATCCTTAGACATGAAAATGGAGCCATGACTTTAAGGAAAATTAAATGAAGATCAGAGTTTTAATTACTAGAGGTATTTTAACTTCCCAAGTCCCACTATATTTGAGGATTTAAAGTAACCATGCCCTTAAAATCTAGGAGTTACCACGTAAGTCATGGCACTTCCTGAGTTTTCATCCAAGAGGTGGTGAATAATTTATTGGACCAAATGAATTTCAAAGAGAAAGTGGGATATGATGTCTCTTTGTGATTGTATACTCTGTGTCATGATTGTAAGACCTACCAGTTACAAAGAAGAAAAGTAACAACAAAGTCATCCCACCAGAAGCTGAGTTTATATCTACCACCTGATTTAGGCTCTGAACGTTTATGGTCTCCATTTCTATAAGAACTTGAGTAAGTCCCTTAAGGCTAAATTACGGTTATTTGACAAAAGGAAATTCTTGCTGGTCAAAAATCTAATTGACATTGAAAAATACCTGCTTTTTCATTCTTGGGGACATGCATGTTTATGAGCAGGGAAAGGAATTTCTTCAGATTGTTAGAGGAGTCCAAGACACAGCCCCACCCCCAAAAAAGTTTAAATAGCATTGTACTTTGTACTTGGAGGTGCAGAGAAAAGAAAATCCCCAAGAATTAAAAAGAACAACATGGAAGAATCTTAAGAACTTTATGCTAAATGAAATAAGCTGGTCACAGAAAGATAAATATTACATGATTCCACTTAAATGAGGTATCCAAAATAGTCAAATTCATAGAATCAAAGAGTGAAATGGTGGTTCCAGGGTTTTGGTGCGGGGTTTGTAGAAAATGGGGAGTTACTAATCCACAGGCATAAAGTTTCAGTTAAAGCAAGATGAATACATTCTAGAGATCTGCTCTACAACATTGTACCTTAGTTAACAATACTGCATTGCACACCTAAAAATTTGTTAGAAAACTAGATATTATGTTAAGTGTTCTTACCATAATAAAATTTTTAGCAAGGACTAAACTAACTAACTAAACTAACATGTTACCCAGGCCTGATCCTTCAGCTATGCCATCTCTCTCACCTCAGCGATTCAATAAGGTATGGGTACACTACCTAAGCCAAACCCAATATACTCCTTTTATTAGCCAGGGTTCTCCAGAGAAACAAAACAAATAGGACATTCAGAGATATATAGAAAAATACTTATTTTGAGCAAATGGCTCCATGAAATATGGAGGCTGAGAAGCCTCACAATCTACCTTCCACAATGTGGAGGCACAGGAAAGTTGATGGTGTCATTCCAGTTCAAAGTCAAAGGCATGAGAACCAGGGGAGCCAATGTAAGTCCCAGTTGGAGTCCAAAGGTCCAAGAACCAGGAGTGATGAAGTCTGAGGGCAGGAGATGCCCCAACTCAAGCAGAGAGCCAATTCACCCTTTCTCCACATTTTTTCTTCTGTTCAGGAAGGGTAGATAGCCCACTGTAATTGTTGAGGAATTTTCTTTACTGAGTATACCAGTTTAAATGCTAATCTCTTCCAGAAACACTCACACATACAGCCAGAAATAAGGTTTTGCCAGCTCTCTGGGCATATTTTAGCCCAATCAAGTTACATAAAATTATTCATCACACCCCTCCATGGAACTTTCTCCTAAGCTATTGGGGCAGCACCCTCTTTCCCTCAGATTCTCAAGGGGCAAGATGTGAGTCTTGAGCAGGTGAAAGATAATTTCTGTCACCTTCCAAATGTCTGTTCTGAAGGTAAGGAAAAGACAGAACCCTAATGTCCTTTGTGCCTCAGGAACAAGAATTTCTTAAAGTCAACTGTAGTCATTGATTTTTGTTAGCGTGAGCTAAGAAATTCCCTTTTTCATTTAAAAAAGTTTGCATTGGGTTTCTTTTTTTCTCTAACACACATACTAATTGCTAAAGTTTACTTATAATTTCATGGGTTTCTGGATCCAAGTAATTCATTAACCTCCTAACCCAAGTTAAGTAAACTTCTCTTTATGTGATTTCTTAAAATGGAGCCCTGAGAATCAATGAGAGAAAAAGCAAATGTACTTGAAGGAGAGGGAAAAATAAGTATCTCCCAATTCTTGAGTATTTCTCAATTCCCTGGTATTCCTGGTTTACCTCCATTGCCCCTGAGGGAAAAGACCATATCAGATCACATTAACACATTGAAAAATCCAGGAATATGTTAATATTTGTGGGAAAAAAATAGATGGTTAAATACAGTCCATCATTGAATTTGTTTATAATTACAGCCAATTGTTCACTGCAATGTCAATTTATTTATATCTTAGGAACTATTTAGTACACAATAGGTAGTCAAAAATAACTGTCACATGTATGAATAAATTTGCACATATATTAATAAATTTATGAAATGCTCAATCATGAATGCCATATGTATTTTTACAAATTTGATACTGCTTCATTGCATTTCTTAATGCTATAACATATTTATCCTAAAAAATACATGAAGTGTCTTCCTATGAAAAGTAAAGTTGTTGGTCATTTGGTAAGGAGAGGATAGTTTTGTGTGTGTGGTGTGTGTATCTTTGAGTGTATGTCTTGTTTGTGTGTTTAGATTTATGCTGTGGAAGAAGAAAGAACGGGTTTTTTTAAGGAGAGGGCTTTACCGATGGATGGAAAAGGGAAAACTCCAAGTTTTCCCCTAAATTGCAAAAAAAATGTCACCCATTGAGAAACAACTGGTAGACTATGACATAATAAAGATAAGCTACACATTCCCAGTGTGATAGATATCACAGGTGAAAATTTTCAAATTTTTCCATTATGATAAGAATGACTATGTTTTCCATAATCAACTCTTTGAGTGAGTTATAATAAACTTTCCATTGAACGTTTTTCCTTTTGAATATCATACTCCATAAACTATCTTAAGTCATAATTCAAAGCACCATCATCTCTTTGCAGGGCTTCTGCTATGGCATCTTAAATTAGTCTCCCTACTTCCAACCTTGCTCTTTCGTCTATTCTCTACTGGTTAGCCAGAGTGATCCTGTTAAAGCAGATATGAGGCTTTGTCATTCCTGTGCCCTTATCCAAACCTTTCATGGCCTATAGACTTTATCCTCCTCAGACACTTGCTACTTCTCTGACTTCATCTTCTGATATTCTCCCTTTGCTCTTGCTCTCTCTTAGCTAAGAATACTGGCTTCCTTGCTGCTCCTTTAATTTATGCATTGTGTACAGTACTCTTCCCCTAGACACTAACATGCTCACAGTCTTACTGACTTCAAGTCTGCTAAGATGTCATTTTGTCAGAAATATCACCCAGATCACTTTCTATAAAATAGCCACTTCCTACCATTGTCAGTTTTTTTTTCTCTTATTCTGACATTTGTTTATTTATTGTCTATCTGCCCCCACTTCAGTATAAACTACAGGAAGACACAAATTTCATTTTGTTTACAGCTATATTTCTAATTTTTGGAAGTGTAGAAACATGATGAAAATCTGTTGAATAAATGAATTTTCTTAACACAGAAGTAACATGTACTGATTTTGTGGTATAGGCACCGAGACAATCTCTAGTAGACAAAAATACTAATATCTAACCTTTACCAGTCAACCTAAGACAGAATTCAAGGTATTGCAGGAGATTACACATTAAGAAGATAGAACCAAGTCCAGAGATTCTGTCTCCATAATTACCTCTTTTTCTATTTTTCTTATATCTTGTAAGGGAGAATCAGCTGGACATACTTCCAAAACATAAATCAGTAAAGCTTCTGACACCAGACAAAAGGGCAGAGAAATAAGCTGCCTTATTTATAAGAAGCTATGCTCAGAGGGGGGAAAAAATCCACGTGGTAGAGACAAACTGTTGAGTGTGAGGTAACAGAGCTTGGAGGATATGCCACAGCACAGTCAGAATTCAGCTTTCAAACCCCTTCTAGAATGTCATGAGGCATCACGCATTGTTAAAGAGTTGCCAGCTCCTTCCCCGGAGGAGGTGCCATCTCTGTGATGGGTGAAGCAATTTTCTCTGCTGATCTTGGAAGGTTCTTCAGCCCTTGAGTTCTCTGTGAATGGGAATGCAAGATATTATGAGTGTGAAATGTTAAAAACAATAACTAGTTATTCATGCCACTCAAATGTAACTGGTTTGCAGGAAAGACCTAACTTCTTTTCTGAAGTGGTGTATTAAGGTTTCAAATTAAATACTTAGAATAAATATTAATTATCTTATGATCTGTGTAGTTACAGATTGACTGTCAATTCATTTATTGGCTTTCATTCAGTGTACTCAGTATAATCCATTATAGCTTATACTTGAATGCAAAGCAGATGTTTAAGCACATTTCCCTACATGCATCTCTTTCTGGCTGTGTTTCTGCCACCCACCCCTCATCATTCTTACATTGGATCCAATTTACAGAGGAGTACAGTAGAGTGCACAGGGTTAAATTTCTTCCATATATCTTTCTGCCCCTAATTCACCATTTTTCTTTGACTTTTGTCATTGTCTTTTATTTTTAAGCCGAGTAAGATAGAAATACAAACCATGTTTTAATTGAAGAAGTGATATTGACTAAAGAAGATTAGCCAGATTGAAGAGGGTAATATAGAGTTAAAGAGCTAGGGAGGTAGGGGGAGATGAATGATGGGAGAGGGAATAAAATGAAGGAAAGGGAAAAGAAATGGGAGAGTAAAATGTGGGTGTGAGGAAAAAGTGAGCTTTGCAATTTTCCTGACCAAGGAGAACTTGCCTAGGAGAACTTCTTCCCTAAGGCCTCTGTCTTTTTTCTCGAAACACAGAGGATTCCTTTGTCTCATGAGGTCCAATCCCCAGGGGTTTCAGCAACACAGTTTTTTTGGGTTTTTTGTTTTGTTTTGTTTTTTAGAAGGTGGAACACCATTAGTAGGATTAAAAAGGGGGAAATATGATTTATTATTATTATTATTATTTTTTAGGAAGTTATGTCAGACAATGCCCAAGGTTGTTTTCTATTTCAAGTCACAAAATTTTCATTCTGACTTTTAACCTGAATTATTTTTAATCTTAGATTATTTTATTCTCTCTTTTTCTGTATGTATTAACTCAGGTTGTTGGGGCATATGGCATATCAATGCCTTCTGTTGTAGAATGACACCTGTGAGAATGTCCTCAGGTTGTCTTGAACTTGGGTTTTTTTGACTCAGGGCAATCGGATTTTATTGCAATGAACTTTAGTGGAACTGGAGTGCTGATATTCGATCCATTCCTGCTTAGAGGTAGCCCAGTGTACCTAGTCTATATTTTGTTAGGGCCTAAGAATAGAGAAGGGATATAATGCTGAACACGACAGACATGGCTTCTGTCATGCTAGAGTTTTAGCTCTCATGCAGGAGACAGATGTATAAGAAATTGTTACAGTGGGATACATATGATAAGGAGGAAATGCAAAATGTAGATGTATGTAAAAGACTGGCAGTCTCTGAAGAAGTGGCATTTTCGGTGAGACCTGAAAGTTCATAAAAGTTAGCAAGTGAAGGACAGAGTGGGAGGAAAATTCCAGGTAAGGGCAGGCAAAACTCTAGGATAGGAAAGATCACAATATATTAAAGAGCTGAGGAAGTGTTGCTAGGGCAACAAATATTAGACAGACTGTGGCATCTAACTGAAATGGAAGATGTAAGCAGGGGCCAGAATACTGCAGTCTTAAACGGTATGAAAAGGATTTTGCATATTACCCTGATGGCAGTAGAAATTCACTCCAGTTATTAAGCAGATGAGTGACATAACTGACTTAAATATTTTTAAAATTTCCCTAGATCTTCAGTAGAGAGTGTATTGGAAAAGTTTAAGGATAAATATAGAAAACTCTTAAAGCATGGTTTCAAGAGAGAATGGATGGTGGCTTGGCCTCACAGATTTAAGTTGGGTTGGAGGGAAGTCGATAGCTTCCAGAGATGTTAGAGAGTGACTTAAATACTAAGAAATTCAGATGCTTTGGAGGAAGGGGTGAATCATTGGCCGACCTGAACTATCTGGATTCAGAATTGAAATTTATTTTCTGATAATTGCCATAGTATTTATGGAAAAGGGATAGAATACTGGATAAAGAGTGTATCTCAAAAGATGAGGGAGGTACAGTGACCAGCTACATAGGGGCTCTCAGTGGACACACTATGTCTAAAGGTAGTTTTCACACAGACGTCTGTCTGCTCAAATATGATAGCTCAAACATAATTTTTAACAGTCCAAAATGTGTTAACTGTTTAAATGCTTCATTCATACCATTGTGCTTGCTTTTCTGATTCTTCAGTCCAAGTATCAACACTTTTTTCAGCACCAGTTCTTTCTTCTAGTATCCAAGTGCACTTAAAAATCACTAGATAATTGACTTTTACCTTTATTTTTAACTGAGGAATAAGCAGTACACTATTTGCATACCTAATAGTCATCTTTCTAAATATGGATAGGATATCATCATGGGCCTTGCTCTAATGTAGATACATCATAATTCAGCAGGCCAGGTATGCAGTTTTGTAGAAAAGGTTGACATTTTCTTCTATCACAATGGTAGCATTCCAAATTTATTTAAGTAGAGGCTGTTGAGTGGGAATTAAAGTCACATAGAAGTAATTTAGAGAAGCGATGGGCATTGCTGAAACTGAAAATTGTGCCAGTTAAAAGCTGCCACTTTTAGTGAATTATTTAGTCTCATTAAGGTGTGGTAGTTAAATCAAATGCCATATTTCAAAAATATCTGGTTTTTCGTAAATCGCAAGGAGGTGATTGGCAGTTTATTCATGACTAATACAATGTTTTCTTTATAATTTAGTTTCTAACATCCTAAACTAATTGCATCATTCAGATGAAGCACTTTAAAATCGGCTCTCTTTAAAATCCCATTGTGTTAAATGCCTCACCATTAAATAGCCACACCATTAGTTCAAGTACATCCGGAAGGTTTTTATCCCATTTTCTTACCTGGGATTTTCAAGTGTCCTTGAATATTTTCGGAATTTTACCTGAATCCCAAATCTGCAATATCAATAGAAGACATCCATCAAATGAGAGAGAAGAAATTAGTGGGCGCAAATCAGGAAGAGAGACATTCGTTCACACAGTTTAGTTTCCATTCACGTCCTATACTCACAGAGACTCATTTTCTCACTTAATAATTGTTTTGACAAATACTGAGCAAGCATGCATGCGGGTTTTGATGTGGAGAAAAGAAGATGCAGAAATTGCCCGCGAAGAGCACGGAGTCTCTTGGGAAAGTCACGTGACTGGATGCTATCTGTGGCGTGGAAGGTGTCTCTGCAGGGGGCTGTGGGAGATAGCAGGGCGGCGGCAGCTCCCTGGCCTTGAGAAGTCAGAAGAGACTCCTCAGAGGAGGGAACATGCTGTGTGAGGCATGATGATGAGATTGGGTTGGGGAGCAGAAAAATTTCTCATAAAGAAAAGGACATTTGTGAAGCCTCTGAACAGTGGGTGAACTGGAAATACCGAGAGGATGTCAGTCTGTTCTTAATGGCCTGTGTGCAGAGTGCGTAGTGGTGGAGGGGGGTGACAAGTGGGGCTCCCATACCATGCAGAGGGGTTGGCCCTTACATCAGATTCAATGAGAAGCTCTGCTGGCTTTCCGTGGTGCATCAGGAATGCTGACAGAAGATAAATAAAATAATGGAGATGGGAAATATTCAAATCCACCAAGACAAATAAACTTGTAATGGATGGGAAGTACCATGTCATCGCTGTTTAACAGTAGCAAGGGCTCATATGAGGAGAGTGATGTTGAAATGAATGAATCTCAAGATGGTAAAAATAGAGCTACCCTGTGACCCAGCAATTGCACTACTAGGTATTTACCCCCAAAATACAGACACAGTGAAAAGAAGGGGCATGTTCACCCCAATGTTCATAGCAGCAATGTCCACGATAGCCAAACTGTGGAAGGAGCTGAGATGTCCTTCAACAGACAAATGGATAAAGAAGATGTGGTCCATATATACAATGGAATATTACTCAGCCATCAGAAAGGATGAATACCCACCATTTGTATTGACATGGATGGAACTGGAGGGGATTGTGCTAAGTGAAATAAGTCAAGCAGAAAAAGACAATTATCATATGGTTTCACTCGTGTGGAACATAACAAATAGTGCAGAGGACCACAGGGGAAGTGAGGGAAAACTGAATAGGAAGAAATCAGAGAGGGAGACAAACCATGAGAGCCTCTGGACTCCAGGGAACCAATCTGAGGGCTACAGAAGGGGGAGTGGGGGGATGGGGTAACCAGGTGATGGGTATTAAGGCGGGCATGTGTTGCGGTGAGCACTGAGTGTTATATGCAACTAATGAATCGTTGAACACCACGTCAAAAATCAGTGACGTACAATATGCTGGCTAATTGAACATAATAATAAAAAAAAGAAATCTTAAAAAAATTTAAAAAACAACCTTAGTTTCTTTTAATAACTAAAAGATATTTTTTATTATTATTAAACTAACAACAACAATAAAGAAATGACTGAATCTGAAGGGGCATATGGTGCACAATGTATGCTTATGGCAGAAATCCCTGAGTGACTTTAGAGTTAAAAATAATGCCACTTCAGAGCAATTTTTAATGTTTAACTTGTGGGTAACAGGTATTGTGTAAATCTTGATGTTTCTTTTTTGGGTTGGCTGAGAATATAGAGCTAAATTGGAAGCCCTACCAACATAAGAGAGAGGATCATTTTGNCCTCCCTCCTTCCTTCCTTCCTTTCTTTCTTTCTTTCTTTCTTTCTTTCTTTCTTTCTTTCTTTCTTTCTTTCTCTTTCTTTCTTTCTTTCTTCTTTCGTTCTTTCTTTTTTTTCTTTTTCATTTATTATTTCATGATACCATCATGTTTTCTTTTAGGTGTGATTTTGTGTGTATGTATAATAAAATGATAATAATAGCTACCTAGTATTTACTGAGAACTTACAATTTGCCAGGCATTGTTATAAGTGATCTCTTATTTCAAAAAGAAACCAATGCAGTAGCTACTATCATTATTCCCATTTTACAGATGAAGAAACTGAGGCAGATGAAGGTCACTTGCTTTGCCAACTATGGTTGCACAGCTAGGACGTAGCAAACTTGTGCTTCTGGGCCAGTACACTTAATCATTTTGCTATCCACATTTTCTTTGCTCTTCCTTAATTTTCAGAATTGAAGTGGGATATAACTAAAAGGCACTAAAATGCTGTAGGGACCCAGGGATTCATTGACCTGCATGTTTTGTTCCATTATCCTTAAAAAAATATTTTCTGATTGAGAGATTTAAAAGTATGTTTATTACATTTTCTTTTTTCAGTGTTCTTTTCTGCCTCTTTAATTCACTTGAAACATATTTGGTTAAAAAATGTTATATATGTTACCAATTTTCCCACTTTAGTAACCTTATCTTTTTCATTGATTTGTGTTGCCAAGTTTATCAGGTAACAAATTATAGCCTTTTGGAGGGCTATAGGGTTCAATTGATTTGCCTGGCAATTCTTGTATTCTTTTACTTTCTGTTGATTTGTATTAGTTATTATCTCATTTGCATTTCATATGTTACTGCATTGATTAGAAATTACAGAAAATGGTACATAATCATGATGGTATTGCTTTAGTGTTCATTTTTAATTAAAATAATGGTTCTTATAACATCAATTACAATGTTAACAGGATGCAAGGTGAAAGCATTCCATCTATTTGCCTAAGGTAATGGAGTTAGTAAATGGCATACCTGGGACTTAGACCCATGCCTGCCTAGCTCCAAAGTCCCTATTTATAAGTGCTATTCTGTACTTCACCCAAAAGTTTTCAGCACTACTAATACTTTGAATCTATTTCAATGTTTTTATGATCATCTCAGTAGAAGGCAGAATATGAGTTAAAGACACAACATAGCAATTCTTTTAATATTTTTTGTCATATTTTTAAGGTTTTGAGAAAGTATTAGGCATATTCATATGGCATCACTTATATGTTTTACTGATCATAAACTGGGTCATCATTATTGCCTTATATACTCTATCAAGTTTATTAAACACTTCACTAAATATAAAAATTCTTAGATGAAACCCACTCTTCTTTCCTACTGTTCTTTCAATAGGAGTAGATGAGAGCATGCTGTCTCTAAAGGTACATTTACTTGTAATATGTTTTGGTTTCTCTAAACCCATGCTATAGCTTCTTAAAACTGCTGATATTAGCAAGTTATCATTTTTATTTTACATATGCATCATACAATATTGTTAAAATATAGGTGCAAGTAATTCTGTGTGTACCAGTCATGGGACTGTCTATAGGCAGCTTGGACTCCTACAAGTAGAAATTGAAATTACACTAAAAAAAAATAGAAAAACTCTAACTGTCCTAAATTGTACAGTGTTATTGTTATTATTCTGTTACTGTGCTTATACTAATAAGGGAATCAAGAAATGATGATATCAAATTATCTCTAAGTATTTTTAATCTGATCACGGACTATTTCTAAACTGTATATGCTTCAGCTTCTAGTTTTAATAGTGAGAGATCTGCACCGTGCACACTTCTAAATCAGCTCCTGTAGCCTTATTGTTACTGATTTGTCTCCTTCTTACTAAAGACATTCACCTTTTGCAATTCTTTCTCAATGTTCAGTATTAGTTCCTTTATTTTCTCTGTATAAAACAGACCACCTACTATTATTGGACAAATATTCTGTTTCTGGCAGTGAGCTAATTGGACTATTTTCGTTATACCATTTAATCTTCATGAACTACTCTGAATTTTGATAGTATTATTCCAACTAATAATAGACTTAAAAAACTTAACTGCATAGGACATGCAAAGAAAAGTCCCATTGCTGCTTTTAAGAACTTAGTGCTTCCAGTGTGCCCAAAGCCATTTTAGCTAAATCCAACCCTGCCTAAGATGAAGTACAATATCCCTGTTGGGCAGAGTTCTGCTCTAATATTCAGTAAACATTAGACTCAATTACAAGTGATGCAGGGGAACCTCTCTTGATATGGCTTCCTTGAACTGTCTTTTTGACTGAAGCTTATTTATTAACTCTGTCATCTAGAAAGTTTGGGAAACACACTGTATGCATAATACCATGCAAAGATCATTTATCTTACATAAGCCACTGTTGTTGTTTGTTTGTTTTCTTAGTATTTCCTACCCTCACTGTCCTCTCACATCTGGATTATCACCGTAAATTAAGTTATGGTGATAACTCTGCAACAATTCATTTTAGATGGTTATACACATTTAGTAGCCCCCCCCCCAAATCATTATTTCCTTCTGGCCATATTTTTGTATTCAAAAACTTAATGTTCCATTTACCACATCATATCATCCATTCTCAAGATTAAGACTAGGCTTCTAAAACTGGAATTGAAGCTAGTTCACAATAGGACAGATGGCTAACTTTTAAAACCTTTTCTTTTCTACTTGTTGGTATTAACTTTAAAGCAAGTATGTTCTTAAAGCAGACTTTGTACTTTGCCATTTTCCTGTCTTTATTATTAGTATTTTCTCATTATATGGCCATTTTTTAACCCATAATTCAAGATTCATCTGGGTCCATCTCCTCTATGAAGCCTTTTTCTGGACCACAGTGGCTTTCCATCTTCACTCTTATAATTCTTTTCACATCTTACATTAGTTATTCTTACATCTGTCAAGCAACCTGCAACTGTCTAGAGGAGAGACATCATATATGTACTGTATTTCCTATAGCACCTAATACAGTACCAGTAAATAGTAGATTTTCATTTTATATTTATTGGTTGATCGACTTGTTGATGGAACAAAAGCAACATAAGTGCTACTTCTTGAAATTTAAGGCCTAATATAATTATATTGGATTATTTGTTTGCTGGAGGATCCTCGAGGGACTTGGAAGTATTCTTAAATCATGACTCATATGAATGAGTCATGGACACAGCTCAGAATCTTTTCCCATGAAATAAGGGTGTCATTCTACAGTGTCCACTACATTTCTTCCTTCTCTTACCTTCTGTTCTGTAGAAATGCAGAGAAGAAATATATTAACATGGCAACATGGAGAAAATGGGACTTTTTTTTAAGTTTTAAGGAATTTAAAAGGTTATTGAGCAAAAGGAAGGGATTCTAGGTGGTAGGTGGTAAGAGTCCCACAATAAATAGCTGAAAGGAAACAACAAACAGTCAATATTTAAGTGTTGTAAGAAAATTAGCCTAGTATGGCTGCAGACCTCTTGAATTGGTGTGATGGGACATAAGCTTGGAGAAGTACTGTTGGGACAGATCCATATAGTACTTCCATCAAAGACGTGCAATGGGAAGGTACTTAAGATGTAAGCTTCAAGGATTTGAAACAAAAAGGCTACTTACAAGTCACAGTGCTGCTGTTCGAAAAAAATTAAATATCAGAATTACATCATGGTTTTCTGCTTTGCAAACCTAGTATATATGGCCTATGTAAGTGTCTGAATGTAACTGAAACAATCAGCTTTCTTCCTTTTTTTCTCTGTTAAAGTCCTCCAACTTACTTTAAAAAAGAAAAACCCCAGAACTTCTAAATTATTTTAGAAAGTACACAATATGTCAAAGGTCCCCAGAGTTGACTTGGAGAAAGCTCTGAACATGACTTCAACTAAAAAAGAAAGATTTCAAATATTTTATAAATGCTTGCTATATTACCTGTATCAGCAGCACAGCTGGAGAAAATTACCACAGAAACAGGGTAAGACCTGGTGGTACAGAGAGTGATCTGAGATTGATTGTCCAATAGTTCATGCAAGCAGTAGCATCTATGCTGGGATGAACTAGAACTGGTAGGAAGACTATTACTGAAAGCCGGCAGAATCATTATATCCATTTCTATGAAAAATGAAATACTTAGGTGGAAGGGCCCATAAAGAATGGCTTAAAACTGAAACATATAAATTTCGCCTCATGAAGCTGTTTACTGACTACATTATAGAGATAAAACAGGTGATGGACTTTATACTGATGTCACATCTTAAATGGTGATCTATCCAATCACCCAAATTAATTGGAGCATGCTCACAATTTTATTTCCACAGACAGAAATAGAAGATTTATGTTTTCATGTAAAGAGGCATTTATTAACCATCAAGTACACATTTCTGTGCTTGTGGAATGCATGGGAAATATTGTGCTTCTTAGATTGTCCTAAGTCAGAAAATACTTAAGAGAAAATTGTCTTCTAATGAAGAAGATGTAATTGTGAATTTAGTTTCTTTGCTTAGGCGAGTTCCTCCTGGATCTACCTGTTTTCCCTGCACAGTTGTTCATAGCATCCAGGTGCAGGTAATCTCTCTGTTTAGTGGACATGGCTATTCTTGCAGTGCCTTAAGAGTTTCTTTGGTTGCCAGATCATTAATGGGCTATGAATTATGCAATAAACTTCTCCTGTACCAATAAAGGAGAAGCCAGCAGTGAAGTCTGGCCTGAGAATAGATGAAATGCAACAATAAAGGCCATAAACACATTTTTTCATTTGGAAGTCTTATTAAGAATTAGAAATAATTCATGTTCAGATGGTTTTGTATGGCAGAGATGCTATAATGAAAGAGTTGCGGGACTTTTAAAAAATTGAAAAGGAAAAAGGAGAAGATCATTGGACTTGAAACAGAGGCTGCAAGTGGGAAGCAGGGAGCTCTTTCCCTTTGTTTTCTTCTTCCTATTAAAGTCTCGGGCTAGTAAAAATTATACCTATAATCACAAGATTATGAACCCATATACAGTTTACCAGGCAGTTATTTTTCTAAAAAATAAACAAAAGAAACAAAAGCTTGCTGTTTTTCTAAAGCACTTTAATGGAACGTCATCTTAAATTCATATTAAAAGATCTAAAAATATATTTTGTGTTTGAAGCTTCTTCCACTGATGATCTAGCTCTTTGTGAGTCTGAGAGTAAAAGGATGAGGCATGAATAGCATTTCTTCATCAGCAAAATACCAATTAGGATGCTGTGGCCTGGAATTGCTGTTCATTTTGAGCGAGTCTGCTCCTACGTGAAATCCAGTCATTTATTTTTGGATTTCTACACAGTGGGAAAAGCACTTGGAATAAGTATGTATAGTGCTTCAAAGTACTGTTAGGAGATATATGTCGTTCATATACTCTGGTTCTTTCACTTACTAATTAAGCTTGGGATAAATTAGTTATTCTTTTATGGGTTGAATTGTTTCATGTGTTGAAGTTCTAACCCCTGTATGTCACAATGTGACCTCACTTGGAAATAAGGTCACTGAAGATGTAATTAGTTAAGATGAGGTGATTAGTGTGAGCCCTAATTCAATATGACTGATGCTTTTATAGAAAGAGGAAAATTTGGACACAGAGGTGTAGTTGGAGAAATAGAACTTAAAAGAAACTTTTCTCCCCACTCAAGAATCCTTCCACAGAGGTAGTATGAAAAGAAAACAGTGTTCTTATCGAATGTGATTTAAACTAGAATGTGATGTGCATCACAGACAATCTGCTAAGAGATTGCAAAATAGAAAGAAACCCTCACCTTTTGTATAACTAAGTAGATATACCCCATTGCACATACGTTTTCAAGATTAAACTGACTAGTCAAGTAGGAGGACTTGATGGCACCTTCCGTCACACAGAGCTCCTGCTAACTTTACCTAGTAATTGGGGTGACCATCTGTGTTAGCTAGTTGGCTTTATCCAGAAGGAAAACAAACTCCTCATCTTTATGACAGCAGGAAGTTTTGCAGCTTGGAACAAGGCTTCGCGCAGAAACTGGGAGATAGGGGCCTACCTCCCTTGAGGATTTTCGTTTACAACATTCAGTAGAAACCAAGCCTCCGGACACATTGATCTTGCACATCTAGTAGCCTCCAGAATTGTGAGACAATACATTTCTGTTGTTTTGGCCACTCCGTTTCTTAGTACTTTATTAAGTTAGGCCTAGCAACTAATATACCCTTTGTATTTCAGTTTCCTCCTGCAACTGGTGGGGGCAGGGTTGGGAAGGCATGAGAACTGTGGAGTAGATGCGGTGACACCATCTACTTCAGAGAGTTGTTAAGAAAATTAAATAAGGTGAAGCACATAAAGTACTTAGCAAAGTGCCCAGAGAGTAGTACTCAATACCTCTTACCTGATATTACCGTTCTTCTTTCCTTGAGCAAATTGCATAGTATTTTGGATGTAAAATCAGGAGGTGAGACAAAATTCTCTCATTTACTTTACATCTTTGAAATCCAATTTTTCTATTTTTTCCTGTTTTAAAATCATAAACCTCTTTTATTTATAACAGATTAGATGATGTCTAGAGTGGGATTTGGAGGTGAATTTATCACCAAAGAAAGAGCAAGGATAGTCACTCCAAGTCCAGGGAGCAGCAGGGCCCCAGGAATAATTAACAACATAGAATATTGCCTGTTGCTGTGAATATTTCTGGAGTCTAAAATTGTAGGGAGAGCAAGGGGGGATGTGGTCCAATGGGAGGATATGAGCCTGAGTATTCCAGAACAAAGGGAGAGTGGCAAGTTAGAAACGGAAGCTTAAAGATAAGACCAAGACTGAGAATGCAGTGCCGTAGGCATAGAATTTTAAATTCAAATAATATCTAACATGTATTGAGAACCATATGCCAGGCCCTATTCTAAGGACTTGGGTGTACATTAACAAATGTAGTATATGTGGCAACACTATTTGGTAAATATTTTTATCTTCACTTTACAGGAAAAGGAACTCAGGCACTGAGAGCTTAGGTAATATGTCTATGATTACATAAACTCGTAGCAGAGGTAGAATTTGAAACTATATGGTTTTGGTTCCAAAACAGAAAAATGTGTTCACATCCATTATACTATAAGCAAAGGGTATCAGGTGCCATCCACAGACTCCATGGAGAGAGCTGGAGCAGAGCAGACAGTAATCCTTGTGGAAGAATCCTCTGTCTTTCATGGTACAGTTCAGAGGCACATTTTCTGCAACGTTTTCCCTGATGCCCTCCACCGGAAGTCATCTCCTTGGTTGTAAATTTAGTTAGTACCTTTTAAAAAAAAGAATGTATGCTTTATAATACTTCTAAAATCTGTACCAAAGTGACCCTATGACTGCCTTAGCTTCTTTACACGAGTTAACACTTTAACAGTATGAACTGTATGTGAACAATGTTTTGAAAATAAGAGGTACAAAATGAGTATCTGGTGGATGAATGATGGGAGGGGAAGGAAAGGAAGCAAGGCAACAGCAGTGTATTTTGGGAAACTGTTAAGAAACTGAATGAGTGGTAACTGAGTGACCTGAGGCATTTTCCAGATAAGTGGGGAAAGCTGGAAAATAAACTGATTTCCGCAAGTAATTCTCCATAAATTTATAAACTGATAGCACTGGGCTTTGGGATTAGGAGGAGGGGCTGCTGTCAGCAGGGAAGATGGGGTAGGGCTAGTAATTTCAGTCTGCTATCCTGATGGGCTGGGTAAGGATGGGTATAGGGAGACGACAGGGACAGGAAAGGATAGAAAACATTTTTTAAAAAAGCAGCAAAGAATTTGGAGACTAACTTCATAAAGAAAGTGTGTGGCATCAGATACAATGAATTAAAATTTGCTAGAAGAGTGGTCAGAGAAGTTCTTTTGTCTGATTATTTAAGGAGTGCTTAAAAGAGGGGCGCCTGGGTGGCACAGCGGTTAAGCGTCTGCCTTCGGCTCAGGGCGTGATCCCAGTGTTCTGGGATCGAGCCCCACATCAGGCTCTTCTGCTATGAGCCTGCTTCTTCCTCTCCCACTCCCCCTGCTTGTGTTCCCTCTCTCGCTGGCTGTCTCTATCTCTGTCAAATAAATTTAAAAAAAAAATCTTAAAAAAAAGAGGATCTGTGGCTTAGCTGCTATTTTTTATTTCCTCTACTTTGATACATGTTGGAGTTGATGTAGAGCATGAAATCAGCCATAATACGTGGCTTGCTAAAATGTGACACGGAGCCCTCAGAAGGCAGGGAAAGTCTTGGAGAAGGGTGTAGGCCTTTGGAATGCTGAGGCCTGCACGACCACTCTGGGATGCCACAGCGAGTTACCTTCGGGAAACTTTCTTAGCCCAAACGGCCACCCTGTGATCTAAGAGATGTAGGCATTGTCCCCTAGGCTATGTTTAGCAGAACTAGCAGAACACGCAAATTAGCATATCGTATCTTTCCCATAAACAGATCCTCCCAGGTTCAGTAAGACCCCTTGTCACACATCATGCTCTTGAGAAACAGTGGTAAAGATTTGTGATTATCCTGAAGGACCAATAAAAGCAGGAGCAAAGAAGAGCAAAGGGTCTTCATCTCTGAACGTTGACCCCCTTGCCTTCTCCTCTCTGTCGAAGCAAAGTTTGGAGTCATCTTTCATCTGTCGGTACAGGAATTGCTGGCCTTTCCTGTTAGATATGCATTCTCTAATTCCAACTAAAAACTTCCCTTGTTGTTTGACTAATCTAAGCAAACATTCTAAACCATCACAGAGACTTCTAACTAAAACAGAGGTCAGGGATGATGAGGAAACACCATCTTTTTATAGAAATCTGAATGTCTCACTTGTCTGGAAACCATGTTTTGACCTTTCCTTGGCACATTTTCTGTGACCAACCATCTTGAGTTTCATCCCAAGTCACCATCCCACACAGAAACTGCTTAGAGTCCTCACTCTCATTTCTTCTTGGCACACTGTTCTGAGTTCCTGCGCTTGGTCTTCCCTAGTACATTAGTTCCAGTTATCTTGCTACTCTGTAGTGCTTCCCCTGAATTGTCACTAAGAACTAATTATGTATGTGAGGTGACACTAATGGAATTTGCTACATGTCAGGAAACACTTCAAGATTTTTCTGGAACATGAGATTTCTACACACTGCTCTGCCCCTTTGATAATTCAGTGTCAACGATATGAACGAGGAGTCTTTGAGGAAATCGATTGAAAGACTCTTTCATGATTAAATGGAAGATTCAAATCTGTATCCTCGGCGCACAAATAAAACACATCCCTTAACTAGGAGATTTTATTCTTTATCTCTCACTTAGCTTTACAATTTCTTCTTTTAATTTTCCTGGTGTTCACACAGTCCTTTCCTATGTTCTATTGAAGATTTTTTTTTTCTTTGTTGTTACTTGTTTTACTTTGAAACATAATGAGAATGAAATTGAGGGAAAATGAAACCATATATTACATTTGAATAAAATCATGATTTTAATTTAAAAACTCTTCAATATGGGACACCTGGGCGGCTCAGTTGAGTTGGTTAAGCATCCAGCTCTTGGTTTTGGCTCAGGTCATGATCACAGGGTCCTGGGATCGAGCCCTGTGTTAGGCTCTGCACTTAGTGGGGAGTCTGCTTGAGGATTCTCTCCCTCTGCCTCTGCCCCTCCCCCTTCTCTAAAATAAATAAATATATCTTAAAAAACTTAAAAAATGAAAACTTTTCAAAATCAAAACAAACTTCTATAAAGGAAACAGGTAGAATGCACGTATTTTGAGGGCTTTATAATAGGATATATATGACTCTTATTTAAGTCAGCATCTTCATAAGATGGTTACTCTATCTCCATTTACAGACAAGATTAACTTGAGAGTCATAAGATGAACTTGTATAGCCTGTTCAGAGGTATCCAAGTGACATAGGTGTGATTTGAACCCAGTTGTGTGACTTCAAAGTTTTTTGGTTTTGTTTTAAATGCCACCTTGTTTTTGGTCTTTATGAGGAGCAATGTGCTGTTATAAAAGAGAATTAGGTGGCAAATATATGCAGAAGCATCATAAGTTAACAGAAAGGTCCTGAAGCTAGAAGACCTGGCTTTAATTTCCTTCTCCCATTACCAACTGTTGGCAGGACCCTGAATGATTCACTTTGGTATAAAATCAAGATGGCATTAAGACACACACTCTTGATATGAGAATTTAATGAGGGAATGTGCATGATCATGATTTATAAATTCTAAAGCTTTATATAAACTAATTTTATTATTGTACATATTTTAATATAGATAATTCCTGAGGAGATTAAATCATCACAATAAAATGTGAAGATTTATATTTAAATCTGATTGATAACTAATTTTATAATATGTAATTATTATAACATAATGTTTAAATGACGGAGACATATGATCTCAAACTAATTTTGTTATCTCTAAGGACTACTCCCTACCTTTTTAAAAAATATTGGCATAAGAATTTTATTGTATTTTGAGGTATGTGTTTAATTTTTCATGTATTTTCTCATTTTGAATTTATGTTTTCTCTTTCTGAACTCACATAAAACTAGATGTTTAATGTCCTCAATATTTTATAATTTATTTGTTTAACCACAATTTAGGAAAACACATTCATACTTAAGAAAACTATCCTTATAACTGTGATAGATTTTACATTCTTTTAATAAGGAAAAAAGACAATGAATGTAGTAAATAAAAATCCTACACACACACACATACACACACCCCCCAGATAACAGAAAATGGCACAGGGTCTGGACTGTTCCATAAATCAGTTACTATTTCTTAGAAATATGCATTTACTGTAGCTTTTTATTATATGTTGTGTATTACTTTCAAAAATAATATGATTTATTATTAATTCAACAATTGTGTCCCTGGACCATTATATACTTTTTTATTTTCTGAATATAACAGTGACAAGAAATCTGAATCAGGGATATTTTGAGAATACAGGATTCACCAAGTGATGGATAATGATCTGTAAATAAAAATTAATTTAATATATAAATATTGTTGTTATGGTAGTTATTTTTAACAATGTTTATGAGATTATATAACCTACATGAATATATTTTGTTTGTAGGAATTCAACATAAGGGGACATGATCTGTGGCTAACAGCCAAAATCTAGTAGATATGCCACTATGCATGTGGAACCGTCCAGCTGACTCTGACACATAGGAGGCCCTCATTAAGTGTTGAACCTAAAGAGAAGAGAAGTTTTAGAATATTTTCTACATGAATACGAAGAGTTTCATCTTTTAAACTTAGAAATTTGGCAATAGATGTGCAAGATACATTTTAGTGTGTGCAATTAAAAATAGTTTTAGTGAATAATAACATTATGTCTTAGGTACTGACTGACCTGTTCTTTTAGGAAAGATGATGACAAAGAATTAACTCACAATGGATAGAGAGTTTGGTCTGCTTGTGGTTAAACTGGCTGTAATGCACTGGCAGGGGACCCTCTATTGGAAAATTATTTCCAAAGCAAAGCAGGAGGGAAGTCAATGATGAGGGCACTATATTTCTGTCATGTTCCATGTAGTGTTTAAAAGTATCAGAAGGCTGGGGTGCCAAGGTGGCTCAGTCATTAAGTGTCTGCCTTCAACTCAGGGTGTGATCCCGGCATTCTGGGTTCAAGCCCCAGCAGAGGAGCTGGGAGCCTGCTTCTTCCTCTCCCACTCCCCACATCAGGCTCCTCTGCTGGGAGCCTGCTTCTTCCTCTGCTTCTTCCTCTCCCACTCCGCCCCCCCTTCCCTCTCTCGCTGGCTGTCTCTCTCTCTGTCAAATAAATAAATAAAATCTTTAAAAAAAAAAAAGAATATTTAAAAAAAATTAAAAAAATAAAAGTATCAGAGGGCCACAAGGATAGTGTGTTGTTCCACGTGTATTTCTTGGCTTTATCTAATGGTATATACCACAAGGAGCCCTTCGGGTTTTGGTGATACCTTTTTCTGAATAGGCTTGCTGTCATTTATCTTGCCAGCTCCTAGGCCCTCTGAGTTTGGCTTATGCTTTTGGTTTTCATTCTAGCACACAAAATAGTATTTGCCAGCACAGGCTTCCAATAGTTCCTTCTGCTCTGAGGCCGCCAATACACTCTTTGAACTTTATCTTTAATTATTTTCTCGTTTTGAGTTTATGTTTTCTCTTTCTGAACTCACATAAAACTAAATGTTTAATGTTCTCAATGTTTTAGGCAGAGTTAACATTTTTATTTATAATGTAAGATCTCTTTCCTTTTTATAATGCAAAATACCTTTAAGAGAAAGGAAGCAAGTAAGAATAATGAGAAATAGAATTACAAAAATCTCATTTTGTGTTGATTCTCTGTCAGTATAAACAAAAATAGTGAGTATGTACAGGAAAAACTACACTGGCTGAAGTTCTGCATTTCTGAAATGCTTATTCCTCTATTGATTAACTGATTAATTTTAATAATATGTTATGGAGACTTGGGAGATATTACTGGGAAATATAATTTATTATTCATTATATAATAGATGCTTAAAGCACACACCTGCATTAGGCTAGATTTGTAATAACTTGCTGGAAGGATGGGCTTGGGAGAGTGGAAAGAATTACCTCCCGGGTCCTCCTCTGATTAGTTTGGGAGACTGATCAAAAGAATGAATTTATCATATTTTTTAACTTACCCAGAAATAGTAGAATTCCTGCCTTATAGAAATTTTAACATTTATTTTTCAACTTGAGATTAATAGGTGAGTTCAGTCAACTTCTTGTGTGTGTATGTGTGATTACTCATTTATAATGAAATTTAAAATTCTGTATGGATTTAGTTTGCTAACAGTCACCCTAATGCTCCTGAATTAGGAAATCTTTAGAGGAGCGACTGGGTGGCTTAGTCAGTTAAGCGGCCCACTCTTGATTTTGCCTCAGGTCATGATCTGAGGGTCCTGGGATAGAGGCTCCCCCCTCCCCTCCCACCCATCAAGCCCCATGTGTGTTGAGCTCCAGGCTCCGCACAAGAGTCTGCTTGAGACTCTCTCTCTCCCCCTGCCCCTTCCCCACTTGTGATTACTATCTAAAATAAATAAATAAAATCTTAAAAAAAAAAAAAAAAGGAAGTCTTTGGGAGAAGTCAGGTACCTGCCAACAGGACTGATTTCAGCCTCATCGTGTCACTGGGGCTTTATTCAAAGACCACAGCTGTTACTTTTCTATGAATACCATAGTGCTTCTGATTCCTAGAGCCCACTTTTAGTATGGCATCTACACGTTTTCTCAAAACATCGTATTAGAAATAATAATTTCTGGGGACCATCAAGACCCACATATTGAATATTCTAACTAAACTCCAGTCTCTTATCCTTTCACTTAGAAAGCTTCTTTTTCCAGCCATCAGCATTTGAAGTTCGTCTTAGATGACTTGATAGTGTGACTTTCAGTTTAATCACTTAAGAAGTTTAAGTAGTTTAAGAAATTATTACCACTCACTAAGAAGCTGCCATTCAAATTTAATTTATAATCACTCATTAATAATACTACTAATAACATTTTACTGTTAATCGATACTGCTTACATTCTTTACATAATATGCCATGCATTCAATCAAATGTTCTGCATGCATTGCTTCTAATTCTTAGCTTGTTCTGAAAGTTACTCTCTCCCTCATTTCACATATTGTATAATTAAGGCTGACTGAGGTTTGGGAACTTTCTCACTCTGTTAATTTCCTGCAAGTACCACATGCTGTGCAAGACCTTGGGAATACATTAGGTACTTAGGGCAAATTACTACAAACAGACAGGAAAGCATGCCATCATTCAAAGTTCTGGAACTTTTGTTCTACTGTTCTGAAAGAACAACTATGATGTTATAACCTTCAACTTTGTCACTTCCAAATGTCTATGTTGTCTACGTTGTATCCCTTTTCTTTCAGTTGCCAGTTAAAGAAACCCAACACAATGTAGTTGAAGGCAGAAAGAAGACAAACCAAATAAACAAAATTGAATTTTATCTGAAGGACCCTGGAACTATTCAGATAATTGAAGGAAGAGGCCCAGAAACCTAGAAAATTGTGGGAAAAATGTAGTTGAAACCATCACCCACAAGCCAGTATTTAAGGATCTTTGCTGTGAAGTCAGGGTTCTTCCTGAACTCAGAAGTTACTTCAACTTCTTTCTGCCTCGATAATCTTTTCTCTGCAGAATTAAATGCACTCAGAGATAAGTAATAATAAAAAGGAAATAACATATAATCTATGCATAATCCCCCCAAATTAGATGATCATTCAAGCAAAATATGTCACTTACAAAGGGGAAAAGTTCAGAACCTAGACTACAGCAGCAGCCCCATGCTAGAATGTGATGACCACTATATCTACAAAAATCTTCAGGGAAAGGCAGTGGTGACATTTATAAAAGATAAAAACAAGAATCTCATTAAGAACAGCCATCCTAATATAAACCAATTTATCAGGACTAAGATGAAATATGTTATATCCATAATTGTGAATGAACTAAACTTTTCTATTAAGAGTAAATTATTTTAGATTCAGATCTCAACAAAAATCTCAACTGTATGTCATTTGTAAGAGAAATATTATGAAATGAACTGAGGGTGGTTGAACATGAAAAGACCAAGGAACAAAATAATAAAAATAAAGAGTAACTATCTTAATATCAGATAAGCTAATTTCTGATGTAAAAACCAATGTACATGACTAAGAAAGAGTAAAAAAGAAAAATGCATAATCTAAACATTATCTTTTATGTTATATATGTATAATAGTTTATCACATTGAAATGTATAGGCAAACTCCTGAAGAAATCCAAGACAAAGTAGTGCCTAAGAATCTAAGTATTCTCATCTCAAGTCCCTTTCACCTAAAGCTGATGACCCAATGCACTGGATCAGCTGTCGGGGAGAATTCTCCTCTCCACGGTCTTCCCATGGTACCTTTAATTGTGCCTGCAATCCATTCACATCTGGTTTGGGCTGTGTACACATAGTTAGCTAACCTATGTGCAAAATAAGCTCAGTCCTTCTCATTCAGCTGTTTTTTTTTTTTAAAGATTTTATTTATTTATTTGACTGAGAAACAGCCAGCGAGAGATGGAACACAAGCAGGGGGAGTGGGAGAGGAAGAAGCAAGCTCACAGTGGAGCAGGGAGCCCGATGCGGGGCTCAATCCCAGGACTCTGGGATCACGCCCTGAGCCCAAGGCAGACGCTTAACGACTGAGCCACCCAGGCGCCCCTCATTCAGCTGGTTTGTGACACACTCATAGCTCTAAGTGCAAGTCCAAAGAGGGGTACTTCTTAGGCAAAGCGTACTTGTGTGCCTTCTGGCCCTGCTCAGGCTCATTCCCAGGTGTATTATTTCTATTTTATGGTGGACCGCTAACTGAGCACAACCACCTTTATGATTTGGCAAGTACCGTGGAATCTAGTTTATAATGGCTGCTGTAGGAGAATGGTCACATTGTGGCTTCCGGTCAAGCACTACATTTCTACTAGGACTCATTAACATGTCAGGAACAGTTTCTCAAAGGCCATATAATTCTCCATGGAAGAGGCCATGGCCTTGTTCCAAAATCCCATGAACCAGTGTTGTGATTCTCCCACTGGGGCTTGCCGTAGCTCCATATGACATCTTTTCCCAGCAACCACCAACATCATAGTGACTGCTGGACGGTATGACTCGAGCAAGATGCCTTTTACACCGCAGTCTGAGTCTGTTAGCTCCATATGACATCTTTTCCCAGCAACCACCAACATCATAGTGACTGCTGGACGGTATGACTCGAGCAATGATGCCTTTTACACCGCAGTCTGAGTCTATTGCAGAATCCTTCCCTCCGGGGGACTTACTCAAAGCTGGCGCCTTCCATGTCATGTACAGGCTGGCTTATTATTGTGAAATGTGTTACTTCCAGAAGCCAAAGTGCTATGCTTCCTTCATTGTGGTAGGAAATGAATGATGCAGTAATTTTGGCATTTACTTTGACACTGCATCTGATGATTGGATCTCTAAAAACTTCATAGAATTTCAGATCTCAAGCATTCACAGGGTTTATCTCCCACTCTCTGTAGATCACGTATTCACCGAGGACTTCAGCATGCTAGCCACCTCTTGCTCATTTTATCAATAAGTATTATGTCATTGTTGTAATGAGTCAGTGTAATTTTTTTCTTAAATCAGATGGTTTACTCTTCAGACTGTATTATGACACAGGGCAGGAGACTTCAAAAACTCTGAGGCAAAAGCCCTATAAATGAATCCTCTCTTCTAATGGAAAAGAATGCATTCACTAAATCAATAGCTTTATTAATTTGTTCTAGCAATGATGCCATATTTAGCATAGTAGCTCTGATCTGGGCTAGTCTTTGGATGAAGGATGCAGTAGTCTACAGTCCTTCTCCAAGATCCACTCAGTTTCTTCAGGTAGATTTGTGAATTAAATGGAGATACGGTAAGGGGCTGTGACCCTGGCTCCATTAGGTCCTTAATCACATCACTAGTTTCTTTTATTCCCTAGGCTTGTGATACTGTGCTTCATTCATTATCTTGGGTGAGCTAGGGGGCTTAGATTTAGAGATTTTCACTTGACCTTTCTTTGAGCTCTTACCTCATAGAACAGGAACACACGGTGGGAGGTACTTCAACTGCCAAGTTTATCAATTCCAGTGATATACTTGGAGTCTACAGAAATAACCACTGTGTGGGGCCTGCAGATTCAGTGAGCCATTGGGAGCTGGACTTTTGTGAGGACTCTGTTATTATCTGACCCCATAAATCCCTATGCTAACACAAGGGCCAGGATGATATCTATGCCAACTCAGACCCTGTGTCTCATACATAGTCCGTGAAATAGCTGGGTAATTCTTATTCCTCAGTGCAACCTGAGTTAATTGCCGTAGTTCCCTTTGAGACTCAGGGAGTCATCAAGAGTGTTACAGAATATTTCCTCTTCAGTCAGTGGGCTCCATATGTGAAAATTGGCTTAGGGGTGAGAACTAAGCAAGGGATCATAGTCTGGTATTGCAGCAATAACCTTCAGTCTCCCACTCCTCCATTCTTGCTGCTTTCTGGTTGCAGATATTGTAGAAGTCACAGCACCTTTGTTGGCTACCTGTCCTTTTGCCTCTATGGTTGCCGTGCTCAATAAACCACTTCTAAAATATCCTGCATGTCAAGCCTCCTTATTGGCCTAAACTTCTTTAGCAACTTTCCAATAATTATGACCTCCTGGCTTCTGGCAATTGAGTCCTGCCACTTGACTTTTACCATTTTGAGGCCATATCATCCCTGTAGATGTTCATGAGCCAAGCTCTGTGGTCACCATTCTTACCATCATCATTATCATCATCCTTACCTTACCAGCCTGCAGCCTCCTTGAAATTCTATGTCATGCTGATGCCTCTGTCATCAACAGTTCCTTAAAAGCTTTGATGAAAGGTGTGTCCTTTGGGCCCTCCCATGGAATATATTCTGATGAGTCTTCTTGTCTCCGATATTTATTATTCCTGCATGCCTGCAACCCTCAGCATCTTTACTTGTTTCTCTGCCATATTCCAGGGAAACTCAGACATTTACTCTTTTCTGAGTGATTTACATCACTTTTTCTGTGTTTTGAAGTGCCACGCCAGCAGAGTTAGGCACACCCCTGGTATCCTTGCTGGGCTGTTAATTCCATCTCCTGAGAAAACATCCCCAAATCAATGAACTCTTATCCAGTCTTAGATTCTAGACACTTCGGTCAAGCATCCTAAAAATCCAATGCTAGGTATATTTCCCTGGCTCCTGCTGGTACATGCTACCTACCTAATTTACGCAATTCTTCTAATGTAGTCTCTTTTCTTTCTTGTCAGTCACAGAATATTCTCACACAGAGCCATTAACACCATTTTAGAATCTACTGCTCACTGTAGGCCAGTCCCAAATCCCCATCTACCTGCCCATTTTCTCTGACCACACTGGGGCCACTTGTGATAGTCTTGAGTTTTCTGAGAAGTGGACACCAAAATGGGATTCCATATACAAATGATTTTCTAGGAGACATGAATGTGAAAGAGAATGGGAAGCGAGTCAAAGTTGCTGCCAGAGCTAGGAATCTGCCACGCATATCGATCCTTACCAAAGAGAGAGAAATATAGGTTGGAAGGATGTGTCTTAGATTTCAGCACAGAGCTGAAGAAGAAGTTCAGCCAGGCCCATAGAAGCTCTTTGAACAAAGTCACTGCTATATCCCTGCTGTGCTCATTTATTGGTTGCGACTAGCCCACGGGATGCATGGCTCCAAAGCAAATGCTGGGTTGGATTGGAGAATGTAGAGCTGGGGCCATCACTCAATTCCATTCCTGGAGTCAGAGATTTGCTAAGTGCACTTTAAGGGCCGGCACGAGCTCAGCAGATACATACATCCACACAGATACATACATTCTCTCATACAAAAACACATCAGCGGAGCGATTGCACTTGTGAAAGTTTATTAGAATATAAACTACTCACTCGCGTTTATTATGATGCATCACAATATACTATCTAATATTATTATGTGGCATTGGTAATTCTGGCTCATAGCAGGCATGTAGTCATGTTTGAATGACTTGAATTTAACAAGCAGGGAATCTGTTAGTAATTCACAATGTTAATTCAAAATAAAAATCATGATTGCTAGAAATGCTAAACATGTATTGGCTAAAAAATTTTTTTAGCTGCTTTGGTTTAAAAAATTCTTTTTTTTTTTAAAGATTTTATTTTATTTATTTAACAGAGATAGCCAGCGAGAGAGGGAACACAAGCGGGGGGAGTGGGAGAGGAAGAAGCAGGCTCCTAGCTGAGGAGCCTGGTGTGGGGCTCGATCCCAGAATGCTGGGATGACGCCCTGAGCCGAAGGCAGACGCTTAACGACTGAGCCACCCAGGCACCCCTGGATTTAAAAAGTTCTTAGTAAAGTAGGGATAGTTAGCTTATCATCTATCTATCTATCTATCTATCTATCATCTATCTATCTATCATCTATCTATCATCTATCTACCTCTTTATCTCTCTATCCTTAGGATTATATCTTATAATGAAATAACAGAATTTCACAATCAAGGTGGAGCAAAAATGTTTAATTTAATTTTAGTTAATTAATTTAAAATTGTTCTAGAGTTACTGGTGCTATAATTAGTTGTAAAAATACAAGATAGTAAAAGAAAAATATTTATTATTGGAGATATACAACTCAAGACAGTGACATGGAATATTATGTTGATTAATGAGAATGTTCAGTAGGGTAGCTACATTCAGTATTTACATGGAGAAACATTTATCTTTCTATATATGAACAAACCCAAAGAGAAAATATAATGAAGGAAATCACCTCATTTACAATAGGCAAATGATATATAAAATACTTAGAAATAAGTTTCACAAAAAGCAAGACCTATGTCAAAAACTAATTATAAAGCAACTTAAGTTCATAAACTAGAGCTTTAGTAAATAGGAAGACGTAATCTGTTACTGGTCTGGGCATGAGTCGCTTCTCTCAAATAATGTATTAATTTAACGAGCTACCCCCCAAATACTGATTTTTTAAAAATCAGATAATCTTTTAAATTCTTATATGAAAAAAAAACAAAACCAAACCAAACCAAAACAACAACAACAATAAAATTTGCCTAAATAACCAAGAAGTTTCTGAAACTGAAGAATAATATAGGCAATTCACAAAAGACCTTACTGCTTGTCCAGGATCTGATTAACATAACTCTCAGTGACAAAACTGACCGTTGTCCCATTTCTGTCGTTACAAGGTCGCCCAACTGTGTTAACTCAAGATGTTGAGAGTGATGGATAAAGAGTCGTTTTCAGTCAAAATATATTGTGTGCTTTTCCATTTATTTTTTTCAACATTCAGCAATTGTTAATTCTTACTTCAAGCCAGGCTCAGTTCTTCATGCTGGGAATAAAGTAAGGAACAAAACAGATAATTTCTGCCCTCCTGCCATGCCCACACTAGTGGGGATCAAGTGTACATTGCATAAGATTAAGGATAAGAAGTGGTCCGGCCAGTGGCAGAGGTTTCCAGCAGGAGATCTTTCCAGACAGGACTGTGGTGCTGTCACCTTTTACATGTAAGTCTGCACGGAAAAGGGGGACAGTTGAGCTTCCTCTAGTTCTGACTCAGCTCTCCCAGACTCATACTTAGGATCGACAACTGCGTATCCGTTTGGAGCCCCCCCAAGTGAATACTTCACCTCTCACTGGGGAATAGTTCTGCTCTCTCTCCTATAAAAACTACGGAGCTGACTTCTTTATGTCACTTCAAATTTGTTTAATTTACCAATTAAAGTCTCTGTCTTGGTCTCTCTTTCAAAATGGACCTCCTACCAGCATTTGTCAATTGAACAGTTTATGCAGAAAACTATTCTTGGGGCGCCTGGGTGGCTCAGTCGTTAAGCATCTGCCTTCAGTTCAGGTCATGATCCCAGGGTCCTGGGATAGAGCCCGGTGTTAGGCTCCCCTGCTCAGCAGGAAGCCTGCTTCTCCCTCTCCCACTCCTCCTGCTTGTGTTCCCTCTCTCACTGTCTCTGACAAATAAATAAATAAAATCTTTAAAAAAAGGGATACTACTCTTAATAAATGTTAAAATAAATTTTAGAGTTACAATACATAAAATGGTACAACTTACTCAAAAAATAAAAAGTCATATCAATGGAACACAATGGAGGTCAGAAATCTATTCAAATAAATTTGTGGTACAAGTCGCACTGATTAAAGTGGGTCAGTCATTCAGTTAGCGTTGCTGGAAACATTGAAATAGCCTTCAGGAAAACAATAGAAAGTTGGGCCCCCTACATTAATCATTATCCCACAGTAAATTTCCAATAAACTAAATATCATTATTTTTATTGTGATAAGAACACTTAATGTGAGATCCAGCCTCTTAACAAGTTTTAAGTGCACAATCCATTGTTGTTGACTGCAGGTAAAATGTTGTACAACATATCTAGGGACTATTAATTGTACTTAATGGAAACTTTATGCCTGTTGATTAATAACACCCATTTCCTGCCCTTTCCCCCAGTCTCTGACAATCATCATTCCACTCTTTCATTTTATGAGTCTATTTTAGATACTCATGTAAGTGGTATCATGCAGTACTTGTGACTGGTTTATTTCACTTAACATAAAGTCCTCAGGGTCTATCTATTTGTCCCATATTATAGATTTTTCTTCCTTTTAAAGGCTGAATATTATTCCAGTGCATGTCTATATATCATGTTTTCTTTATCATGTCATCATTAGCTTGTTTCCACATCTTGGCTATTGTGAATACGCTGCAGTAAACATGAGAGTGCTAATATCTCTTGAAGATCTGAATTTCAATTATTTTGGATCTATACCCAAAAGTGGGATTGCTGGATCATATTGCAGTTTCATTTTTAATTTTTTTGAGGAAACTCCATACTCTTTTTCATAGCAGCGGCACTATTTTACATTCCCACCAACAGTGTACAAGGATTACAATCTCTCCACAATCTTGCTAACATCTGTTGTCCTTGTTTTTTGTTTTCTGTTTGTTTGTTTTTAAATAATAACCATTTGGAGGGATGTGGGGTGATATCTCATTGTGGTTTTGATTTGCATTTTCCTGGTGATTAGTGAAGATGAATATCATATAAAATGGAAGCCATAAAAAAAGTACAAGAAGAAAATATTGGAGAATATAATTGCATTTATTTCTAAGCTCTGCAAAATATCCAGAAGCAACAATAGGGATAATTGTTGAGTTGAATTGCATTACAAAATTTCTCCATGGAAAAAAAAATTCCATAAGTTATGTCAAAATATGAGCAAAACTTGAGAACCAAAATATTTGCAACACAGATGAGAGAAAAAGTACTAAAATAGAACCTGGTGTTTGTTACTTCTGATACTTCTTTCTTGTGATTCCTTTGTTTTTCATGGTTGCCCTTTGGAGAGTTCAAGTGTATTTTGCTATTATGTATACTTTGATATTCTTAAAAATGACTTGTAGTTACAAAAAGAATATTTGCTTCTTCCTTTTAAGTAATTTAGTTACAGTAAGTTCAACTTTGGTTAAGATGAAAATAGAATAAGTTCACTTTAACTTTGGCCTTTACAGTTTTTCATAAGTTTAATTTAGAAAGTAAAAAAAAAAAAATCACTATTTCATATTTAAATAAAGGTGTAGGAGATACATTTATATGTATATGAATCTACATAATCGTCTTCAGAAGAAGATAAATCTTCAATGAGAAATAACATGCAAAGTTACGAGATACTTAAATGTCAATTTTGTGGACAAAAAGGAAAGTGTAAGCTATTTAGAAAATTGAGATGTGGTGTGCTATTTATTTTGCTCTCCTTTCCATCCAGTCAGTACTTCAGCAAAGCATTCATTTTAAAAAATCACCTGAATATTCTGTAAATTCTGGTTTTGTATCAAAGCATCCAAGGAGAAGAGAGAAACTGGGAAATCATGCCACAATAAAGGAAGGAATATTTGATAATCACCAAAATAATATACCCATTTCTCCAACCTGAAACAAAGTTGCAGTAGTGTTGGCATGGCAGAACTATTGTGTTCTCTCCAGTATAATGGGTTTTAATTAGGTGAAATTGCTGTGGCTTTTATGACTTATATCTTCCTTCTTAGATAACCCTATTATTATTGCTTCTTAGTAGATAATCTTTGATATATCTGAGTGTTTGCCTATCACTTTATTTTTTCACAAGCTGCATTGTATTGTTAATAATGCTGGACATTTCTAACCAGTCCCCAAGTAGTTAATGGTATTACTATGAAGAAAGATGTGTATTTCAACTTGTAAAAGAGATTTCCTTTTTGTACTCTTGAAAAACTCAAAACATATTTAACCCATTTTAGTTATCTTGTTTACACATGAGACATGTTGCCATAATTCCAGGGCTGACACATTTATGCTTAAAGATTGTGTATACTGTATGTAATTGGTTTAATTAGTAATTTTCTTACCTGTATCAACTCAGCAATCAGATTGATCTTTCAAAAATATTGATCAGATCATGTTTTTTTCTGGTGTTTAAAACTTCCTACCGTTCGCACAAAGTTTCTAATGTTTAACCTACTTAAAAGCCCTTACTGTCTGGTTTCTGCCTATTTCCACAGTCTTAAATGGTTGACACATTCTCTCTCTTGTTTTCTCACTTTCTAACTTTTAAAATTCCAATTACAGTAGTCTCTCTTACCTGCAGGGACATCTATTGTAAAGTTCTTAACTCTCCTTCTTCTTGTGATGATGTGAGATGATAAAATGCCTACATGGTGAGATGAAGTGAGGGGAATGATAGGCATTTTGATGTAGAGTTAGGCCATTATGGACCTTCTGACAGTATGTGGGAACCAGGATCATCTGCTTCCCGAGGCGGTTGACCACAGGTAACAAACCTTGCAAAGCAAAACCTCGGATAAGTGGGAACTATTGTATGCTGTTCCTCATCTTCATTCTTTCACCTCAGGACACTCACACAATCTCTCCAGAATTTTCACTAAAGTAAATCCTCTTGATTTTTGTTAAGGAGCTGTATGTTCATGTCTCTGGTCACCCAGACTTGAGAACTTTGAGTTGAAATTCTTTTGAGTTCTATTTTTTTTACAGCTTCTCAATCCTGTCACGTCCCGAATGTTCTCACTTAACCTTCTTCCTTCCTTTGTCACTATACTTCTTCCCCAATCGAGGATCATGTCTTCCATCATTTTAGCATCCTTCTACCTAGAATCCTGCCTCTAGACTCTTTTTCTTTCAATCCTACATTCCCATGCAGATTTTTCCTCCCTCTTCACTATTTTGGTTATTTTAAGCATTTGTTCAAAAGTCATTAATTTTCCACAGAACCCTTTGAATAAGAACTAAATACTTTTTTTAAAAAATATTTATTTATTTATTTTAGAAAGACAGAGAGAGCAAGCTGGGGGAAGGGTAAAGAGAGAGGGAGAGAATCTCAAGCAGACTCCCGGCTGAGTGCAGAGTTCAATGTGGGGCTCAATTCCAGGACCCCAAGATCATGACCTGAGCCAAAATCAAGAGTCAGCCACTTAACTGACTGAGCCGCCCACATGCCCCAAAACTAAATATTTTTAAAAAGCATATTCAAAGGTTCTGTAACTTGGCTCCCTTATCCTGTTTCCTTACAGAAATCATTTGTTCTATATCTGAACATTTTCTGGATTTTTTGTACACGTTTCTTCACCTGCCTTCATCCACTCCCCATGTCTCCAATTATAGTCCTTTCCAATTTTTAAAGGAGTCCAGGTACTCTAAATTCTCAGGTATTACACTGCTTCACTGAAAACTCTGAGTGACATATAATCACAATTTGCAATGGCTGTTTGTTTCCAGCATATCTAATACCTTGACAACAACTTTTATTTCACATAACCTGTATCAATTCTGGTTCCCTGCTAAGATAATTTCTCTTTTGCGAGCCAACTGCTAATCCGCTATTCAGACTTTATGTTTATTTTCCACTCAGTAGTTTGCCTCATTGATGTCAGTTTTCTCCTATCCATACTTTTTGCCGTGTGGCTTTGCAGTTCTTCAGGCTTGGAGTCAAATATATTTCCATCTCTCTTGACTTTGAGATTGGGTATATGGCTTGTTTTGGCCAATGCAATGAGGTCATTTTGACAAGAAGCAGAGCCACGCAGTTGCTGAGGACTAAGGTAGAATTGCCCAGCTGAGCACAGCCTAGGTTGTTACTGAGTTTGGGGGTGGTTCTTAATTCAGCAATAGCAATCAGATTCATCCCTACTAACATAGTTTTAGTTTATACTTCTGTTATTGCAGTTATCACCTTACTCTGACTATATTTGATAGAGGTAATTCATTCAAAAATATTACATGCCCAGATTGTTATTTTTGAATGAATTAATTAAATGAAATATTTCATGGATTTTTTAAATTTTTTAATTTTTTTAAAGGTTTTATTTGTTTCTTTGAGAAAGAGAAAGAGAGAGAGAGAGAGCGCATGAGCAGGGGGAGCAGCAAGCAGAGGGAGAAGCAGGCTCCCCGCTGAGCAGAGAGCCTGATGTGGGGCTTGACCCCAGGACCCTGGGGTCATGACCTGAGCTGAAGGCAGATGCTGAACTGACTGAGCCACCCAGATGCCCCTATTTTTAATATACGTATATATACCCCATCTGGGAGGGGTGAATGCTTAATCATCATTGAATTCCTCCACGCACTGCCATACTCAGTACTCTATAGAAAATAAGCATTCCTTAGTGCTTGTGAAATGAATGGACTTTAAACTTATAGTATGTCAAATGATACAAATGTATATATAAATTTAAAAATATTTTTGATGATCAGGTGGCATAACAGTTTTATAATTTGATCACTGATTCAAAAATTTAATTAAAATAGTTATTTTTAGTTAATTTATATAGTAATTTTTGAGGATTCTCTTCTGCACTGAAAGAGTGGTAGAGTACACCCATGCTCATGGTAGCACCGTTGGAAATACCTAGAAGGTAGAAGCAACCTGAGTGCCCATTGACAGATGAATGAATCAACAAAATGCAATCTGTATACACACAATGGAATATTACTCACCCTAAAAAATGAAGGCAATTTTGACACATGCTACAACATGGTTGAATCATGAAGACATTATATTAAGTAAAATAAGCCAGTCACATAAAGACAAATACTGTATGATTCCATTTCTATGAGGTAGCCAGAGTAGTCAAGTTCACAGAGACAGACAGTAGAATGGTGGTTGCTTAGGGCTAGATGAAGGGAGGAATGGGAGGTTGTTTAATGGGTATGGAGTTTCAGTTTTACAAGATAAAGAGTTCTGGATATGGATAGTGATGGGGGCTACACTATAATATTAATGCATTCAATGGCACTCGACAGTATATTTAAAATGGTTAGAATGGTCAGTTTTTGTGCTTATCATAGTAAAAAAAATGGGGAAAAAAGAGTAGAATAAAAATTCTTATTAGCTACCCATAATATGCAAATCAATGAATATGACAAGTCTTGATTAGATATTTAAATCTGGATTTAAGTTTGATGGCACTGCCAACATTTATTTGTCAAAGTTCTATGTGATGAATGAGGAAAAAGAAGATTTACATAATAATTAACCCTATAGTGAAACCACACATCTGTGGTACAGATTGTGGCCAGTGTGTTTGACACAGGGCTAAAGTATGTGGATCCCTATAGCAGCCCTTTAGCAGGATGGGTGGGAGCCCAGGCAGGGTTCCCAGTTCCAACTGCAACACTTACCAGCTGTGTAAACTTGGGCACACTGCTCGCTCTCATTTTCCTCATCTCTATGTAAATTAATAGACTAATATACATATACAGCCCTCAGAAAACTGCCCAGCATGTTGCAAATATCACAATATCAGCTATTAATATTATTGCTGAGAAATCTTGGGATCAGAATCTAAATTCTATTGTCTTTCTTAAAAGTCTGGTAATAATGATGTTTTGGTAAAATATTATCTATTCTTTCAGGACCATGTTGATTCTGAAGGAATGGCTGTTGTTTTGGAGGACCAAGTGTGCCAGACCCTTCTCCCTTTGACTTATTTCTGTGCCATGTCTAAGTAGGTAGCTGGAACTTCTAAGTGCTTACCCAGTCAAGCCTATGCAAAGTAAAGGGACAAGGATTTACGGCTCAGAACCTTGGTTTCTATCTTAAATGTGCCCAAATCTGGAATAAAGGGGGGATGAATCTTTTACCATGATATAGATATTTTGGCCTCTTACTCTCCTTTTAAGTGCACTTTCCAATAGTCATCTCTCCTCCTTAATCATTTAAATAATTGGCAAGCCCTGCGGCCCTTAGCAGAGGGTGGCAGCTTATTTATGTCTCCTCTTTGTCTGTAAAGACAAAAGAGAAGAACGGATCAGATCAGGTCAAGGAGTACTTTGTTTTATAATCTCTCCAGAGAAATCTAGGAGTTCCCTCCCTCCATGCTCATATTTCTTATTGTGAAGCACTAATGAAGACACTAATTAGTCTTTCAGCACGGGCTCCCCTTGGATATTTTCAAGACCTACTTCTTTTCATTTTGCATATGCTTCTCTTGTATGTTTCTTGTTGCTCTTCCTAAATTCTGTCTGTGGGATAGAAGAGAAAACCAAAAGCAATGGCAAGTCTCCTTCTTTTTGTAGATGTAGTGTATGTATCTAAAAGCTCGTACTGAGTGCATGTCAAAGAAAATTTACTGCAGTCAGACAAACACTAAATTGGCAACACATCAGGTAGAAAAAAAGTGCCACTGATTACAATAAAGCTCAAAGATGAGAAGTCCAAATCTTCTCCTGATAGATGTCCTAGCTAGAATATTTATGTTCTCATTAGCATATTGCAATGCTGAGTGCAGAAAGTGATATGACAAAGAAAGTGTGCTCAATGATTAACACCAAACCTGTGATTCCCAACAGCTCTGATTTCCTGCTCATCCTAAGTTTGAACTGAATTGGATATATCATTGGTGTCATTAGATTCACTGATTTCATTAATTCAAAAATATTTGAGAATACTTCTATTCAATATATTCTTGTATAAATGCCATAATAGGTAAAAGTTTACCAAATTCATCAAACTAAAAGACAAATGTGTTGAACAACATAGTAAATATGAAAAAAGTATTTTGGAAGACTGAATAAATGGATCCAACTTAGCATTAGGAATCTTGATATAAAATATTATATTTATATAATATATATATGTATATATAAAGACCTGCACAAGTACAGTTTTTGAGAACATTCTAGTGTTTTAGCTTACTCTATATTCAATTTTAGTCAACAATATTATGCATGGTTAAAAAAAAATAAAAATACAAAACAAAAAATAAGAACCTTAAAATGCAGTCATAGAATTACATAGAATATAGAATGCTTCTGAGGAAACATTAATAGATTGGAATGGATCCTTAGAAGAACAGACAGGATACTGAGGAGTTAGAGTAACAGTTTGAAATAAAATATTTTTGAACTTGAAAAACTGAAGCCATAGAACAACATTATTTTTCAATATTGGAATTATTCTGCATGGTCACAGAGATTATATATCCATCTGTTTATTTATTCATGCATTAATTTATGATTTCATTTATTCAGATATTCATTGGCACATATAATAGTCCACACAGTACTGTGTAATCATAATACAATGATGAACACAAGAGACATGGTCCCTGGTCTGTTTGAGATTATAGAATGAAAGGATAAATACCATTGGCCAAAACAAAGCCAATACAAGCAGATTTCAGATCAATATAAAGAAAACTTTCTCAAACAGAACTGCTCCCAAATGGAATGGATTCCTCAGGGCTGATGTTCCTGTTTCTGTTTTTGTTATTAGAGGGATCACATGCACCAGATGGCCACTTGTTTGGAAATTTAAACACTGAGTGGAAGTCCTGTACCAAGTCTCCCTCTCCATATCATTTTATGAATATGTCTTCACTTTAGTTCCTTTAGCTGAAGACAACTTAATAGGCACAACTCAAAGGAAATTTTATGAAAATAAATTAATCAAATATAAAGCATCTTTTTCATGAATAAGCTTAAGCTAAACATGATCAACATTAAATCCTATTTTTAGGCTTCCTATTTCTTTATGGCATTTATAGTCTATCATTTCTGAGTTCTCAGAAAATTTTAATTATAAAGTTTCCAAATTACAAAGATTATTATTATCCTTTTGATAGGGAATGGAGAAAATGAAGATGGGACAGAAGATATCTATTCTATGGCAAGTAGAGTTTATAAGAAAGGATTAGTTGGGTGCAAGTTACAAAACCCAACTCAAAGTCATTTAGGATACAGGCAAGGTATTTATACGTAACTACATGGAAGTCTAATGATGCATAATGGTTACAGAACAGATGTTGGTGCTTTTCCAACCATGGCACCAAGTATCTGCCTTTTTCTCTCTCCATTGCTCAGCTCTACTTTCCACTGTGGTGATTTTATTCCCAGGCAACCTCTCTATATGTGGCAACAATGAGATCCTGTAGTTGATTCAGTCTTATAATGTCCCTTGGATATTTGATTGAAGGAATCTTTCTTCCATGTAATATCCTTATTGATTCCCCCAACATGCTTCTGATTGGCCCTCCTTGGGTCATGTGTACACTTGAATGCCCAGACTTATGATGGAGATTGTAGTAAAGGCCAGGGGTGTGATCAATAGTCTCATGCTGTTGGGGAGGGGTAATTTCCCCAATAGACTGATTGCTCAGGAGGCAAAAGTATGTCAGAGGACTATTAAAAATACTCTGCTGCTGACCTCACTAATTTTGGAGTTTGCATGGTACAGCTGGGTAAAGATAATATCAACAACAAACTTTCATCATCAATGGAGAAATTTTACACAATATTAGTGCAAGCCTCATACTCTTCTCCAAGATCTAAAAACAGGAAGGATCCAAAGCCATCCTGAAATTACTAAGCCAATGAAATAGATGTAGTCAAATAAAAAAAAAATTATCTTACAGCTTTCTCTGAATATCTTTCTGTACTCTAACGGATTTCCGTCTATGTGAATAAGACCTCAGTTATGTCACTTGGTCTCTGCTTAACCTGATCAGGTTTCGAATGACAATACTTCATATATATTAATATATTTTTCATGTAAAGATGATATCTAATTTTTATTGCAACCTCTTGAAGATGATAGGCATTATCCTTATTCTCTAGGTGGAGAATTGGAAAGCTTTCAAATAGCTCCAAATCACTAGCTAGTTGAGAGCTAAGTATAGCAATTCTAACTAGCACTTCAGTGTTCTATCTGCCAAACCCAGAAGGCAAAATGTTATGAAAGTTTCTTCTTTGATTCATTTCAATTCAGTTCAGCTCAATTTGATTCACTAAGCAGTATTAAAAACCTACAATGTGCTCAATGTCATTCTACATACTCTGGGCAGTGCAGAACATTCATAAGGCAAAATCCTTGATCCTTAAGTGTTTCATAATTGCAAGTACAACACATAAACTGAAGGAATAGTTTATTTTGAAATAATATTTCGAGTTAATATATACTTTAACTCTTAAATGAAAAAAGTGTTGGAGATAATAAGTGCAATTGTACTTATGATATCTTATAACAAAGTTTAACGACAATTCTTTTACATACAGAAGTCCTCCATAACACAATTTTGAAATTTGTTTTTGTAATTTATCATTTCTAAATTAGTTTGTCTATACCTACAGGAAAACAGCCAAGGCCTTAAGTGCTGCAGGCACAATACCATTCTGGTCCTCATGGAATTACAATTTACAAGAGGAGATATATTAAACAAATATATATACTGACAACAATACAACTTATTATATGTGCTCTGACGGGAAAATCTAACTTGCTTAAAAAAGTATAACAGGGAAACTGACTTGTGTTTAGAGAAAAGGATTAAAATGGTTAAGGCAAAGGCATTTAAGCTGAAACCTGAAGAATGAGCAAAAGTTTATTAAATAAGGATGTGAGGTGAAGAGTGTCCCTGGAAGAAGACTTGAAAGATACACTGTCCCAGAGAACAGCTTAGAACAGGTAAATAAAACAAAGACATATCTAGATACACAATGGTGTGGTTTCTTATAACTTGTTCTTTTTATTTCTGGGACAATTTGGAATCTGGCATTATGTTTTTCAGAAAATTAGTGGATGTTTAGGTACTAATGAATATAAGGACAAGTTCAAAGGGAAAAAACAGATGACTAGCAAGAATTCTTGGATAGGTTTGGGTGAGAGCTCTAGAAATAAGAACAAAGAGATTTAAGGGATCTGTAAGGCTGTGCTCTAACAAAGGGTTTTGAAGTTACTTGTGAATATTTTAAACTTAGTTCACTAGCTAGTTGAAATGTATTATAGGATGTTGAAATATCTTCCTATTTAACAGTATGTTGTTTCACTAGCAACCTTTATGTACCTAAGAAGGAATCTTACAATTTTGTGTTTTCCCGCCAGTACTTAGAATGTTGCCTTATACAGAGCTGGTATTCAAGTAAATTTTGTGGATTGGTGAAACGATATCCTATAAAATCATCATTATAGGATAAGTTTAGTAAACCCTGATCTAAGTAATTATGGTGTTTGGGGCAGGTGTATGCTTTCAAGAAAATGATTATAATGGTTTTCCATTAATTGCTCCTCTTGCCCCATTGCATCTTGTGCATCACAGCCCTTGTCCCTCTGCAGCGGAGTAAGTCTGTCATTGTGAACCCAGGCAGTGACTTGGCTTGATTCATTTGTATTCACAGTGTCTACAAAGTATGTGGCGTGAAATAAGTGCTTTATATTTATTGAGTGGCAGAATGAGCAACGAAATGGACAAATGAATCAATGGAAGGATCCATTCGGCTTGGATTATCATTTGGTTAAAACTGATGCAGATGAAGGGAAATAAAAGAGGAATACAAGAGAAATACAGACTGCATGACACATATTAGCTGCTTAAGAATTGCGTGCTGAATAAATAAAGCTGCACTGAGAAAAACTGATATGATTTGACCATATACTAGATATGTGAAAAGCAGTGATGAGTTGAAATATACAGAAGATTTATACTTTCAATGGATTTGAGCTTTTACATGCGTAAGAATCACTTGAGGTTTCGTTTTTTTTTTTGTTTGTTTTGTTTTTTGTTTTTAATGCACATTTACTGAGGTCAACTCGTAAAGGTTCAATTCAATAGATTTAACAAGAATACCAGCACTTCTAGTGCAGGTGGTCCAAGACCACACTTAGAGAAATTCTGCATTAGATATAAATGGTAGCATCATTTACTCTATTTGAAAAATTGAAAAGAAGATAATTTTGTTCCCTTTGAGTTGGTAAAGGAGGATTTTAAACAACTCAAATCTTCTGGTCCTCTATAACAAAAATTTATTGGAAGAAAGAAATAATAATTGATGCTAATTTTTACCTTTGATTCTTGACCCAGAGAAAACCAGCATGAATTGTAAGCTGACTCTCAGTATCATTCATTACTTAAACACCTTTAACCAAGTATTTTGGATATATTTCAGCAGTTTAAAAACTAACGCTCTGCACAGGATTCTGCTGGAGGTTTCCTTATACCTATGGTTTCACAAGCAATTATGTTCTTAACACCAGGCAAAGGTGATCATAAAGAGAAGGTCATGGAATCATTATAAGTAGCAAGGCTAAATGTATATCTAGCATGGCCAATTTGTGATAGAATTTCCAAAAGTGCTGCTATTTTCCTTTTAGAGGACATAGGGGATAGAGCCATATGAAAATGCATTGTGGGTCTGTTTGGCATTCATTCCCACACTTTCTGGGAAGAGCTAGTTCTCCCACTCCAGCCATGTGGTTTTAGTGGGACTTCTGTGTTCTCATATGACTCTAGGTTTCTGGTGATAGTTAATTTCAATGCCACCCAAACCAGCTCGGATCTTCAGGGGCATGTCTTGGGAGTCTTCAGCTAGGAATGGAGAAACGTGTTCCTACCCCATAGCTAATAGTGAGATGGATATGCCATAGCAGTTTTCTGCATTAACGACTGACTTTGCCAAGGAAAACCACGAACATATGCCTAGGTATGGAGGAATGAGAACAGAAGGAAAGAGGAAGAAGAGAGACAGATCAATAATAGTCTAGTCCCTCGGTCCTGGTGTCGTGAAGACCATTTGCTCTTATCGTGGTTACATACACTTTATAAGAATTCTCCCAATTTGCCTAAATTAATCTGAGTTGGATTTTTTTTTAAATAGACTTTATTTTTTAGAGCAGTTGTAGGTTCACAGCAAAACTGAGCAGAAAGTCCAGAGATTTCCCCATGCGTGAACAGCCTCCTCCATTATCAGCATCCCAACCAGAGGGGTACATCTGTTATAATTGATGAACCCTCATTTTCACATCATTATCTCCCCAAGTCCCCAGGTTACATTAGGGGTTCACTCTTGATGTTATATATTCTGTGGGTTTGGACAAATGTGGAATGTATTCATCATTATAGTACCATAGGGAGTTGCCTCACTGCCCTAAAAGTCCTCTGTGATCTGCCGAGACAATCCTCCCTTTCCCTAAGTTGGGATTTTGACATTGCAACCAAGGATTTCTAACAAATTTGCATGTGAGGTTATTCATCAGTGATTCTGTTGAACTGGACCTATTGTGTGGGTTGTGGAGAGTTAACTCTTTGGAGGAATACTTCTTATATTGTGCAAGTAATTTAAAGTTTGATATAATTCTGCATTGCATTGTAAGGGGAACTCCTTGAATGAAAGATAGAAAAACTTGGGGCACCTGTGTGGCTCAGTTGGTTAAACGTCCCACTCTTGATTTCAACTCAGGTCTTTATCTCAGGGTCCTGATCTCAGGGTTGTGAGATTAAGCCCTGCACTCAGCAGAGAGTCTGCTTGAGATTCTCTCTCTTCCCATTCTCTCTGTCTCTCCTCCCCAGCACTCTCTCTCTCTCTCAAATAAATAAATATATATATATATTTTTAAAGATTTTATTTATTTATTTGACAAAGATAGAGACAGCCAGCGAGAGAGGGAACACAAGCAGGGGGAGTGGGAGAGGAAGAAGCAGGCTCCTAGCGGAGGAGCCTGATGTGGGGCGAGATCCCACAACGCCGGGATCACGCCCTGAGCTGAAGGCAGACGCTCAACCGCTGTGCCATCCAGGCGCCCCATAAATAAATATATCTTTATTAAGAAACAAGAAAAGAAGACAAGACAAACTTTTTTCTTCTGCTTCCTGCCTATACTCCCATCTCAAAAGTAAACATTAAAGAAACAGCATTATAGAGGCCTTGGATATGGGGAACAACATATTACTTTAAAATCCCATTTTTTTAGCTATGCTTCTATTACACCTCACTGGCCAGAAATTACACTTTTAATTCTAAGGATTCTGGACCAAGGTCTACTTAAAGTGTCTCCTTATGTTGCAGAGGTATTTTGCTCAAATCTTCTCTGGATTATGTGTATTTTATTAAGTTATTCATGTTTTCCTGTCTCAGTAACAAATGATCCGTAATGTTTTTTTAACAATCATAAATAATCTGCTCACTAAATGCCCAAACTTTTGCAAAATTCAATCCCTCAAATCTCATTGTCTTAAATTTAAAACTCTCTCATGCAATTATCTGAAGTTCATACATCATCTTTGATGATGTTCTGGTTTCCCTGCCACTTGGTGAGTGATGATTACAAACTTCTCATTGTCTTCTTGCTTTTACTGTTAAGATTTTTCCTTCAGATTTGAGGTTTCTGTTTTGTCATAAATTCCTATTAGTTGTTCCTTGATACTTTCTTTTTCTTTTTCTTTTTTTTTTAAAGATTTTATTTGTTTATTCGATAGAGATAGAGACAGCCAGCGAGAGAGGGAACACAAGCAGGGGTAGTGGGAGAGGAAAGCAGGCTCACAGCAGAGGAGCCTGATGTGGGGCTCGATCCCAGAACGCTGGGATCACGCCCTGAGCGTGAAGGCAGACGCTTAACCGCTGTGCCACCCAGGCGCCCCGTTCCTTGATACTTTCTTAATTTAGAGAAATTTGAAACTGTATTACAATTCGACTCTTTGCTTCTATGACCCAAGGCTTCCTACTCACTTTTTTTCAAAGTTTAGGGAGGAGGAATATATCAGAGAACATCATATTATGTAAGCCCACAAGAAGAACCATAGTAGATTATCCCCAGTGTTTTAGAAAAAAGGAGTTCCATTCCTCTGTAGACTTCATAGAACAAACATATAATACAAAATAACCAGGGAGAATGGAGAGGACAATTTCTAACAGCTAAGTTCTTAAAGAATGGAGAACTTGGCCTATGTTTTCTCAGAGTTCAGCAGCTGATGGAGATGATGTAGCCAAGAAAAGTGAACAATGACTTAAAATAGCATGGAAGCCTAACAGGTGAAGCTTCAAGATCTGTCTATATGTGAATATAAATATACATATATGTATATTATATTATATATTATAACTATATAATAATATTCATATTATAATTATAATATAAATATATAATATTCATAATTATATATGTCATATATATTATAATATATATATATATTGCTGTCCTGGTTTGGAACACATTACTGTTTTGCATAAAGTGGACATGTGCTCTTCAAACTCTAATAAAATGGCTTGTGAGATATACCTGAGACAATTTCCCATTACTGATAACATTAAAAAGGGTGAAAAAGGAGAAAACTTTCTCATGTAAAGCTTGTTACATGTGAACATATTTTATCTTTAGGATGAGGAAAAAAAAATATTGCAATGAAGGTTTTTATCATTACTTTCTAGATGCTATGCCTGTCAGTTTCTCACTTATACTGGTCTCCAGATATTCTTCTGTTCAAATTCAGAGCACTAAAATTCTGACAAGCTTCCCTTATGAGTTTTCTAAGTTTTTGAGAAGAATAATATTTCAATGGTTTGTTGAATTTTAACTGCCGTTTATTGAGTATCCTCCAAGTGAAGACTTGTTACAATATATTTTTCACACACTTTCATCAGGAATCTATAATTATCCTCATTTTTGTTATGAAGATTTCAGCACTTTGGGAGGTTGCTTAAATTGTCCTAGTTTTTGAAAATGGGAAAAGTCCACTAGAATACCAATCCCTCTATTAGCTTGTGTGCTCTTTGAAGGGAGATCTAAATTTTACATCCCAGGACCTTATATGTAGTGGCCTCTCATTTGTTAGTTGAATGAAAAAATGAAGCAAATTTAAAATATGTAGTTATGTTCCCTTGACTCACAGTCTTTCTATTTTCCTTAGATTACAGGTCAACTATTAGAAGGATTTTTCCCAAAGTATGTATGCCAGATGACATTTGGAGTGGAATTTCTTTACAAGTGTACTTATTTTGAATGAATTTATATATGTAAAGCATTTAGAACAATAGTGGCTTGGTATAAAGACATAAGCATCTTGTTCTTTTGCTCTTATTATTATAAAGTGTCTATTTATGATTTCAATTTGAATAAATGCTGATAATGCCCACTCTGTAAAGAAGAAAAATTTTAAAAAAATTAAAGAATCAAACCATTCTCTGGACTGTTAAAGCTACTTTTCTCTTGTGAGAGCACCCTTTCTAATTCATATAATAGATTATGAATTTATTCATGCCTATTTTATTAAAGAAACATCACTTTCTGTTTCTGAACATGATGAATGGCTCCTGCTCATTTGAAAGGTGACAATGCAACATTAGTTTGATTTTTGTGTAGGGCTGTAATGATCTTTGCTAATGGCCTGGAGCAATAGATTCAGATGAAAAATTAAAATGTTTACTATCCTTCCTCTGTATTATGTAAGGAGAGTTCCGTGGAGAACATCGTTTTCATTACTGGGGATGATTTATCCTTTGTGATTTATTTTGCTGTAAATCCAGAGGGCAGACACATTTCTGACTTTATATACAGTTTCATCTCTTCATGAGGCAACAAGAAGTGAAATAACCTCTCAGGAAACATTGAAAGCAGACACTTTTTATGTGAAACAGTTTGAACTATTCAACATCTAAAGCTAATTCTGTCATGCTTTGTTAAAATAGTGCAGCATTTAAATACTGAAGAAGTAATATACTGATAATGAAACCATTTCCAGGCAGAGAACATAGAACAGGTATTTAGTCTGGATAGTTTCACTATAAATATCTGTGCATCCTAAAAACATTTCAGGCTAATGTAATGCAAAGAACTGCATCTGGAGGGGAAGGCATATACCTGTTTTAATTAGAACTTGATATGGGAAGGACCTTTTTATATGAAAATTCCTTTAAATAGAAAAACAACGCATTGTTGGGCAATTAATATACACATATAAGTAATTCAGCTGTCAATATTATTCACTTAAACCAAAGTTATGGAATGATTCCAGGCATTTCTTTAATACTCGAAAATTCTGAGGTGATAAATAGATCAGGTTAAATGTATCAATTAGCCCAGTAGAGCCCACAAATACAATTTTATGATAAAAATTTAAGTGTTAATCCTGATCATTGTCGAATGTTTTACTGATTCACAAAAATAAGTTTTTGATTTAGAACACTTTCTTGTTCTCTTGTTTTGTGTGGTTTCCAACTGTGGTGTATAAATGTCCCACATAAGCATGATGTGCAGCTTAGTTCACAAGAAAGAAAGGGTAAGAAGAGACAGCTCAGATTTTAAAATGAACCAGCTCTTGCTAATTAGGTGATGGAAGGCTGTTACCTGTACTGTAACCAGATTGTAAAAAAAACATAAGTTTAAAAGTCTTTTTTATAATAATGTTTATATTTTCCAGTAAATTCTTTTTTTCCCCCAGATATTCCTTATTTCTCTTTCCCTGTTACTCCTCCTTCTTTTTGGTAATTAAATTTAAAAATGATTATTTTAATGGGGTTTACCAATTTTGTTTCTTTGCCTTTGGTCTTTATGGCAGTGGTTAAATGGGATCAGTCCTGCATCAGTAGGGGCTGGAGAGACTAGTACTTAACATTTCTTAAGCTTTGGTTTCCTCATCTGTGCATAGAGATAGTCATATGTGCATATTTCATAGTATGAGAATTAAATGAGATAATTCACATAAACTCAGTATAACATATGTGTTCAGTATATACTATTTACTTAAAATCTTTTATATTAAAATTGTACAGTCTCAAACTGAATTTTAGGAAAAGGCAGTTTTCACTAGGATCAGACTGGCTATATCAGATTAATGACCAAACTGCTTTGAAATCTGTCCTTAAGAGAATTCTGTTTTATTCTTTGAACAAGGTAGGCAGCTGTAGGTGAAGCCCGGAAGAAAGTCTACTTTTACTCAGAGCCATGGGTTCTCAAGCAGTATTTACTCAGGGGTCCATTGTAATTTCTTAGTAGGAAAGAAACTTGAGCTTGTGAGTTACTATGCTCTTCACCAGAGCTATTCTCCTTTTAGGTAGGATTGTCACCTCCCACTTGCATGTCCATTTGAGGAAAGTAGCTTAAGGAAGTTGAAGGGAGAGGAAAGAGAAATGCACACAGCTTTAATTCTATTTAATTTGTCCTGAGCACTTTTAGGTCACAAGTGGAGAAAATTTAAAATCAATTTCTGAAAGCTACTTTTCTGAATCATTTACCCTCCAAAAAATGTATATTTATGGAGACGCAATAAAAATGAAAACTTTTGTTTCTATCCAGTAAAAGTACAAGTTTTTTTCTATTTTTGTGTCAGTTTAGCTTCAAAATTCTGCTCACAAAATATCAGCAAAACTTAAAAAAAGAAAAAACATTGCATCTGCAACCCAACAATTTTGTAAATATCAGGGACGTCTACCAAGTTACTTATGGTAAAATCCCAGTATGACTGGGCAGAAGCATTTGCTTTTTCCTAAATATTATTCCCTGAATGCTACCTCAGAGTCTTTTTTGGGGGGTGTTCACTTTAGACAATGCTTTGAGTTTTTTAATACATGAACTCTGAATCTATAGAAATGGTCAGATTATATCTGTGCTTAGTTTTACAAATTCCGTGTATAGGAATTTTCCACTTCTATAAATAGTTGTCCATTATTGGCTTATCAGGTAAGGTGGATTTTGGCACGTAGTTGAGTTTGTTGCTAACAATGCTACTGTCCCCATGGTTCAGGGACTATGAAAAATAATAAGTTTTATTATAGACACCAAAGATAGAAGTATATCAAAACCTTCCCTCAGGTTTTTCCTAGACTGCAAACATCACATAATCAAGAATGTGAGGTATATTCGATAGTTGTAGGGTTCAGTGGGACTTACCTTGAGGACATGAAATCAGTTTGCCTTTATCTATGATACGTGACTGAAAAATTCACTTTATGAAAATAAACAGTAGTTTATTTGTTGTCAAATACTAGGTTTCCAAGACTGACTTTATATTCCTAGGAAAAAATGGTTGTTTGAATACAAGAGTGCTCATTTGGTAGATTAAATTAATGTTTAACTGGTACATGCATTGAGAGGGTAATACAGTATCCAAGCTATAATTTACCAGTTGCAGTTAAGTCTGCCTATGTTTATTGTCCTCATGATGTTATAATGAGCTCTTTCTAGTATGATAGGATGGTGCTACCCATTTTTAGTAGATGCGAAGACCTGTTTTGCATTCATTTGCCAGCACAAAAGCTAGCTTGCTGCAGTTAAACTCTGTTGGCCTCGGTACATGTCGCTTGTCAATTAGAAATCAGTCCCTTATGGAGACTCAAATAGTTTACTAGGCTTTAAAACTAGTTAGGTGAGAAATCCTCATAAATTTTTTACCAGTCTTTGCTATCTATCTATCTATCTATCTATCTATCTATCATCTATCTACCTATCATCTATCTATCATCATCTTCTATCTATCTTATCTACCTTTCATTTACCTATCTTTTCCTCTCCAGGTAATTTATATGTGTGTATTCTGTATGGATCTTTATATTGAAGACAGCTGGAGATGCAAAATTAATCATTTATTTGCTTAGTGGGTTGCAAAATTGAACCCAGTCTGCAATATGATATTGCAGAAAAATATCTTTATTTGGGGGATGAACAATTGTTCTTCCTTTTCTAAGCCTCTTTCACTCATTAACACTGAAAGCAAAATTTAAATTTCCTATCCTATTTAAATCTTAGTCCAGTCCAATCTTTTAAATAATATCTTCAGATAATATCAGGTTCTTCAAAAGTAGACATTCTACAACACCAGCTGTCATTAAGGAGGTCTTGCTTGGGGTTTGGGTGATCTTAGTGTGGAAGAGATGAGTTACTATGTAGAGTGACCCCTCATTCCTTTGATCTCCAGGAGATGTTTCTTGTCTACTTTATGGCTGGGCAGTCTTCTGGTCATGAAACTGAAGCCTACTCCTGGTCAGATCTTTTGACTTGATGATAATTCCGAGGCATTGTCTGGCTCAGCGTGTTTCATTTTGTCTCCAGCAGGATTTGGAGACTCCTTGAATGTATCTGGCTGTGAATTTCATTCAGTTCTGATGTGGGTGATCTCCTCTGTAGCTCTCAAGCCACAGCCATCTGCTCTTCTAGTAAGTCCTCCATCTGATTTCTCCACTATTTCTGGGTCCTCTCTATTTATGTAACCTGAATGGTGACACAGAGAGGTAAAAATTCAGACTGTCAATCTGGATTCATTGACCAGACTACAATAACTAAATTGATAGGTCTGTATTCCGTCTAGGTGAGGAGGCAATCTGAAATATAATTTCTTTGAGGATTGTGGGGGAGAAAGTAGATAGAGGTGAGGTGAGGATGGCAAAAGAATGCATTATCTTTGCTCTTGACATTGTCCACACTTCTCCAGTACAACTCATTATCACTTAGCCAGTCTTGAAATGGAAACGTTGGGATACATATGAATAAAGTTTAAGTCCTGTTTCTTTTCTTTCTCTCCCTGTAAATCCAAAGCTTGAAATAGACACGTCGAAGGGGTTTCTTTATCTCGGGAGATTTCTTTTTTATAACCTCTAAATTTCTTTCACCTATTTTGCCCACCCCCTTGGTCCCCTCCCTTCTGGCAACCATCAGTTTGTTCTCTGTATTTATGAGTCTGTTTCTGTTTCATTTTGTTTGTTCATTTGTTTTGTTTTTAGATCCCACATATAAGTGAATCATACAGTATTTGACTTTCCCTGACTGATTCATTTCAGTTAGCACAATACCCCCTAGGTCCATCAGTGTTATCGCAAACGGCAAGATTTCTTTCTTTTTTTATGGCTGAGTAACCTTGGGAGATTTTTTAGAAAGAACTCTATGTACGGAGATCTCTCAGCCTTGATTGTTTAAATGCTAATGAGGAAATAAAGTAATTTAGAAAATTTTCTTCCAATGCAGTAACCTGCCATGTGTAGTATTGTAATTGGCATTGGTGAAATAATACCAAATAAGAGTGCTTCACCTTGCTAATTACTCTAGTCCTCACACTTCAGATTGGCTTATTGGAGGTCTATTAAAGAATTTAATAAGGAGCTAGAGTTTTCCCCTCACATCTTAATCTTAATTGCCTAGAGTACCTTACAATGAATGAGAAGTCACAATCATAATTGGGGGACTAATTTTCACCTCTTAACTCTCAGTAATTCTTATGATAATTGGAAAGGCATATTGTTCTACCCAGTTCCTATTTGCCCTTTATCTTGTTTATGGATCATAAAGAAAAAAAAATTTGCAGGTACAGTGACTTCTGAAACCAACTGCTAGAGCTGGGCCACACCTCACAAGTTAAGGGCACAGTCTTCCGCAAGACTGGCCCCACTATGGACAGTGGCCACAAGTTCATGGGTCCACAGGCCACCCTAACTTCTGACCAGCTGGCTATAAATTTGTGAGTTCCTGCTACCGTATTAGTTTTGATAATTTGCTGCAATGACACACAGAAACAGGAAAGGACTAAAGTTACAATTGAAGTTTTATTATAGGAAATGATACAAATCAGAACCGACTAAAGGAAGAAATACATAGGGTGACGTTTAGAAAGGAAATATAGAGCTTCTGGTTGCCCTCTTCCTGTGGATTCCTGGCTACAGTATTCAGTAGCTAGCCTCAGTGAAGCTTACCTAAGCCTCTGGTGTCCTGAATTTCTATTGGGGTTTGATTGCATGCCGCTCCTGTGGTTGACCTTTAGTTCCCAGGCCCTCCTGGAGGTTTAGTCTTCAGTTCCTCTAGAGATCACACCTGAAATGGCATATTCCAAAGCCCCTATCTAAGTCACATTGTAAGACTGCCTAAGCAGTGAAAGCAACCAGGCAGACAGAAACATTCTTACCAGGCTGGACATTCCAGCAGCCTAGAGATCACCTCAGTAGTAGCCCGAGGCAAATGTCAGACATCTCTGTGGCATGAAGTGAATTCTCCACTACACAGCTGGATCCTTTTGTAAGCAAATCCAGGGACTTGTATGCAGGCCTGCACTTGAAACCAGGTCTGCACTTGTAAGCACACCTGACCTTGTACATGGATCTGTACTTGTCTTCACGAGTCTCAAGTTAAGTTTCTGGTTAAAATTTATCTGCTTCTGTTACTTTCACTTCTCTTTGAAAAGAAGATTCATCCACGTTAATTGCTTGCAAAAGTTCATTTTATTAATCTAACAACATAGTTGTAAAATGCTTTTCAATTTCAAATTCTATTTGTTATTGTAATTAAAAACACTGACATCTTTATATATTTTTTTAAAGATTTTATTTATTTATTCAACAGAGATAGAGACAGCCAGTGAGAGAGGGAACACAAGCAGGGGGAGTGGGAGAGGAAGAAGCAGGCTCATAGCAGAAGATCCTGATGGTGGGGCTCGATCCCATAACGCCGGGATCACACCCTGAGCCAAAGGCAGACGCTTAACCGCTGTGCCACCCAGGCACCCCAAAAAAACACTGACATCTTTAAAGTAGTTCAACTTTAGTGTGTTTTATGAATATGGTTCCTTGCAAAATGGTGATCTTCTTGAGGCCCGGGATCATATGTCTTTTTCATTTTTGATTCCTAAGGGCCTCAAGAGTATGTGCTTCCTATTGTTACTGGTACGCATTTATTTGAGTGAGTGTAAGTGAATGCAGTCAGTTAGCAGGAGGATTTCATTATAGCCTATAAAAAGAATTGGAATGTAACCACAATGCTTGAAGAACCTTCATGTTTCAAATTAACCAAATTATTATAGTGACAACAAGTCACAACAAAATGGGAATCCAACTGGTGATAAACATTGCCAACTCTTATCACCACCAAAGACATTACTACCATCCCCATATGACGCCCCCTTGTATTATTTAGTGTTGTAACACGTCTACTTCCTATAAAGCCAGGAGGCACTTCAGATGTATTCTTTATCATTTTTTATCTGATATTTTCTTTGTGTGGTGGGGGTTTTTCGTCTAAGCTGTTCCCGACATATTCAGACATGTTTCATCCAGAATCAAATTTACATGAGGATATTTGAAAAAAAGGCTTACACGCATCCAAGGAGGGGGTGTTTGGGGACTCAACAGAGAAGTTCATCCCCAGATTCTAACCCTGTGGAGAGAACTGCTTTAAGTGGGAGCTGAAAGGCCTTATCACCAGGGAAGCTTGAGCTGCTTATGGCATTAGAACCCCTGTGCTAGGTAATGATATGTGAGTCAGGGTAGGGTAGAAACTTTTTTTTTTTTCCATTTTATGAGGACTCAGTGATGCTTCTCTGCACCAGAGAAAGCAGGGCTACTTCAGGAATTTGAGCGTCTGCTGTAGCAATAACAGCAGCAGCAGCAGCGGGAGGTTGGAAGCACTTTATGAGAAGACATCAGAGTCAGTTCAGGGGTGGATGCTCAAGGCAGCAGGAAGGTACCTTTGCCCTGCTTCAGGGCAGTGGAGGGCACGGGAACAAGGTGGAGATATCATGACTGATGCTTTTATGGTAGAGAGGGCTTATGATCAGCAACTATGTGACATAGCTCGCAGAATCTCAGAAACTACTGTTGACAAGAAACTAGAGGTCCTGTATTACCTAGTACGGGAGAAAGTAGACTCTATTAAGATGTTCCTACTTTAAATACTCTGTTGATGAAATATGGGTTATTTTTTCTAGCCTGTATTGACTGTAAAAATGATACACATACTGTCTGTTATTTCAAAGTCTATACCAGATTTATGATCATTTTTTATGCAAGACTGGTCACCAAGAAATCATCAGCAATGCTACATAGTTCATTGACACCACTAGTCTCCATCCCATTGAATCCCCTCTATTCTTAAACTCCACTGCCTAGGAAAACTCATCCATCCAAGGTCCTGATTCTTAAATTTCCCTTGGGAAAGGGATGTGTTTTCTGAAGGCAGGAGTAATGGAAGGAAATAAAAGCAAGATGAGAAGAGAGTATGCTGAGAAGGCTTTTGAATCTTGAGTTTTCTCTTTTCTCCTCATGATGACAACTCAGAATCGATTTCAAGTACAGAAGCTGCAGGGATGAGCTGTGAGTTAATATTCCGGGCTTAAGCTAGAGAGGTAATAGATAAGCTTTGGCAGAAAGCAGAAGGTGGCAGAGGAAAGGGAAGCATGTTGTCCTGCCATCTATTGAGGCAGAGGGAGACTTACCATGGGATAATGACAAGGTCACCATAGGCAAGGATGAAGCTCCTGTATGAGTCAGGGCTCTCCAGAGAAACAGAATCAATAGGATATATAGAGATACAAGAGGAAATTTATTATAGGCATTGGTGCACAAGATAATGGAGGCTGAGAAGTCCCACAATCTGCTAACTGCAATCTGGAGAACTAGTAAAGCTGGTGATACAGTTCAGTCTGAGTTCAAGGCTTGAGAACCAGTGCGGGCTGCTGGTGTAAGTTCTAGAGTCTGAAGGTCAGAGCACTAGGAATTCTAATGTCCCAGGGCAGGAGAATATGGATATCTTGACTCAAGAAGGGAGAGAGAGAATTCACCTTTCTTCTGCCTTTTTATCTATTCAGGCCCTCAAGGGATTACTTTGTCTGCTAATTCAAATCCCAATCTCTGAGGCGCCTGAGTGGCTCAGTCCGTTGACTGTCTTGCCTTCAGCCGGGGCCATGAACCCAGAATCCTAGGCTCGAGCCCTGCGTGGGGCTCCCTGTTCAGCGGGGAGTCTGCTTCTCCCTCTGAAACTCCCCACTCTTGTTCTCTCTCTTTCTCACTCTCTCTCAAATAAATAAATACAATCTTTAAAAAGAAATCTCTTCTAGAAACACTCCAGCAGGCACACAGAGAAATAATACTTTATCAGCTATCTGATATCCTTTAACCCAGTCAAGTTGATACATAAAATTAATTATCACAGCTCTTTATGCCTTAGTACCTAAATCCCATACTTGCTCTATTCTCTTCACCCCAATCCTGATCATTCAGCTCAAGGATTTAAAGTTGGTGAATTTTGCAGCAGTTCTTAAAGGTAAATTCATCAAACTTCTTTTGGCACTCTACTTTCCCTATTTGTTCATTTAGTGCATTTTTATAGTTGAGATACATTATGATTTAAACATTTTGTTAATTAATCTGTGGACATAGCTAGCATGTGTAACATGATTTTACATGGATTTTAATCAGATATCACTCACAACTATGTGGGCAGAATGACCTCCCAAAGATGTCCACAGCCTAATCCTCCGAATCTGTAAATATATTACCTTACATGGAAAAGGGACTCAGCACATGTGGTTAAGGTGAAGGAGATGGAGATAGGGAAGTGATCCTGGGTGATCCAGGAGGGGTCTAATCTAATTGTGAATCTCTGAAAGAAAAAACCTTTCCCAGCCAAGTCAAAGGCTGTGGTCAGAGGGAGATGTCATAATGCAAGAGTGTCAAAAAAGATGCGGATGTTCCTGCTTTGAAGGTAGAGGAAGGGACCCAGGAGCTAAGGCATGTGGGTGACATCTAGAAGCTGGAAAAAGAAACCGATTCTCCCCTAGAGGCTTCGGACAGGAACACAGCCCTTCCCACACCCTGATTTTAGCTCACTGATACCCATTTCAGACTTCTGACCTCCAGAAGTATAAGGCAATGCATTTATATTGTTTAAAGCTGCTAAGTTTGTTGTAATTTGTTGTTTCTAATATAACAACCAATTTATAGAACATATCCAATTAGTAAGTTGGAGACTGCTTGCATTACTTGCTTCTTTCAGGTTTAAAAATACTGTATTTTTTTCATGAAGATGCTGCCCCCTGACCTATGTGCAGGGACATACCTGAAAATACACATGCAAGCACACACATTCTTCTATTTTGTGAATCTATTTAAGCACAGTGCTAAGGGTTTAATGCATGTTCTCTCTTTTTATCTTCAACATCACTTCAGGTACGGACCAGATGGCGATTTCCTTAAGGTTTTATAACTGCTAAGTGAGGGAACTGAAACTAGTCAGGCCTGTCTGACTCCAAAGTATGTTTGCTCTATTGTACCATCACCCAGTGAATTCAAAACTAAAACTGTCACCTGCAATGGTATTTGTGTTTTATTTAAATCTATTATGTAAAATTCAAATAATATAAATCACTAACAGGCACTCCTAATGATAAAGTTAAATGATGCAAACATAATAATAAAGGCTCTCATTGCATAGTGATTTCCTTATCCCAAATTCTTTTGTAACCTTAAAATGACTTTTTTTTATGGCATGCCAGAATGTGTTCTTTTCCAGAGAGGACCTGCCTAAGCATTATGTTACTAAAATATGCAATCTTAGATTTAAGAAACATTGTAAAATTTTGGGCATGCTTGTGAAGAGCAGTGTCTCAGATGCAGATGAACATAATCTTATAATACTTGTTATATGTTCCTCTCTCAGGACAGTCACTCTGTGTCTGATCTCAGCTTATCCCCACCATTCACACTGACAGACGTGCTGGGCTTGGCATTTGTGCCCCGCTTTGGGATTCTGTGCTCATTCCTGAGACAAAGGCCTGTAAGATAGGAAGCTCAGCTAATGATCTGTGTACATTGGGTGACCAAGAAAGAGGGAGCATTAAAATTAAAATAATAACCAAATAAAAAACAGTATTTATGGAAGGAGTGAGGCGGTACATTTTTTCTTTCTTGACTCTCATCCCAGTCAGCAGAATGGTCATGAGAAGGATTATAAAAACAAAGAACTGAGATGTATAACTCTGAAAGACTGAAATATGAGGCCCTTGTTAGTACTTACAAAAGCACTCTGCTTCTGAACTCACATGAGAAAGAAAAATTGAGTCATTATCATTCTATAAATTAGTCATTTTGAGAACTACCTGGCTCTTGGATTGCCCTCCTTATAATAGAATGTTTTGCTACTATTTAATAAATCTTTATTGTAAAGCCAAACAATGTCTGACTTGAGAATTTTGCTGTCAGGAAGAGAACATCTCATTGATTCAACAGGTCCCAGTATTGTTGCAACTGAATCTGAAGAGAATATAGTTTAACCCAGTGGAGTACATATGATGTCTTTATTTTTTTTAAGGCTTATTAAGTAGACCAGTCGGTGCCTGTGGAGCCCCATGTGTGGTCTAGATGCTGAGCAGCACAGGAATGAAACAGTGTGTTTTGTCCCACGAGCTAATCTTTCAGCACACGTTGATATGATCGGAGGCTAATGAATGAATAAAGTATAAAAAAGATAAAAGAGCCTTTGTCATACATGTAAAAGAATTTTTCTCCTTTGAGGTTTAATTATATTTTGCTTAATAAATTCCTTCAAAATATTACATTTGGAGCTTTATACTCTACTGAATTTTATCAGAATAGTTGTCAAAAAATAAACATGAGAAACAGTGTCTAGAGGAAAGCAAAAACATCATGATTAAGACAACAGACTCAAATACAGATATGTCTCCAGGGTCTGGGATTTAGTGTCCTTTTGATTTGGAGAAACAGTACTCATTGCTGCTGGAATTATTTCAAAGAGTTTTTAAAGTATATTAAGAAAATAGGAATAGAAGTCAGAAATTAGAGCATTTGAAGAAAATCAAATAGATATCAGGAAGTGAAGTCTTGGCCAGGGCATTCTCACTGTCATTGTATACAACTTGAACTTTTTCCAGAAAGAATTTCCTGTGACTGGTGACTAGTAGTGTTCTTCCCATTTCTGGGGGTGCATTTGTGTTAATTTAAGTCAAGCTCCATGAGGTCAGTATCTTTATCTGTGTATCCCTCAAATGCGCTGGTAGAGTGGTAGGCACATAATGGGCACAGAACACAATAATTCTTGTTGTAATAATAAAAGAATAAGAGGGATGAAAGGCAAGGACAAAGCATCTCCTTAGCTCTGAAGGCCACAAACTCTAAGCCTGAATGTGGGATTTAAAAATCTCTTATTAAAAAGATATTCTTATTATGAAATACTTAAAACAGTTCGGATGACATTTAAATGGAATGGAACCAAATTGTTACTGCTTTTAAACCACTGTGTATTGAGTTTGCAATGTGACCTACTCCACAGCAGTATTTTCATTTACACTTCCCATTCATTTCTAATGTCTACTGACATTGTTCTCTGTGTTGTGTCTGCCAGAATGGATTGAGGCCATCCAGAAAGAGACAGATATTAGAACCAGCAGAAAGTGATTATAGGTGGCATCTGGCAGGAGTCATTTTCTCTTAAGGCTTTGACATGTCATTCCTGGTAAATCGGTTCTATTAGCTATCTAAAGGCACCAGATGTACCATAGGAGATTATGCCAATAAATCTTTGGTGGATTATATATATTTTTTGCTATTGCTGATTCATTGCAGTTCACATAAGCTCAACTATCTTTGTCTAGAAATGGATTCCAATTTAAGCTTCTTAGGTGCTTCCTTAATGAATAAATGTTTCTGAAAGTTGTTCTTGCATTATATGACCCAATACTAGAGATAGATTCTTTTAGCAGATATTGGTATATTGATAAGCTGTTTTATCTGCTTGACTTTGAATTTTTCAGTAGATTATTATCTTGGTGAATTCAATAAATAGTACAAATATGTTTTAGTAAAATATTTTCATTGATTCCATCTGTGTAAAATGACTAATGCCAGATAGTTCAAAACATGTAACGATAAAATGAATGTATTAAGGTTAGTATTTGGGGACCTATGCTTGTCTGATGATAGATGCGAATTGGAGTCAGGATATGAGACAGTGCTGTACATACTCTTTTGAGTAGCCTTTCTTCACTTTAAGAATGCTAGCCACAATTAACCTCATTTGTAAATAAGTTTATTACATAAAGTCATGTCTACTTTGTACCTCTAAAATTATTTACATTCTATACTTCTTTATGGGTTCAGTTAATGTTTGATTCCTAAAACTTCTCATTAATTTGCAGTAATCATTAATGCTTCTCTATTAATATCTGTGGCAGTACGCAGAGCCAGAAAATAGTTATCACACTTAGATTCTTCCACATAGTGACTGAATTTCTACTCATGCCTCAAGATCCAGATCAAGTACTTCCTCTTGGATTCGTCTGAGAAAACTGATCCCTGCCCCCTTCATGCCACTCTTGTGCCTGATATAAACTATTACCTATGCATGTATGTCACACTGTATTAGTGCTTTCTATTTTCATTTTGGTCTCACTTACCCTTCTTTTTTGGAACTCTTTTGGTATTTGTTTCTCAGTATATAGTATAAAAGAAGGGAAAAATAAAAGAGACTGTGGGGGAAGAAATATGAGCTTTTCTTTTCTTTTTCTTTCTTTCTTTTTTTTTTTTTAAAGATTTTATTTATTTATTTGACAGAGACAGCCAGCGAGATAGGGAGCACAAGTAGGGGGAGTGGGAGAGGAAGAAGCAGGCTCATAGCGGAGGAGCCTGATGTGGGGCTCGATCCTAGAGCTCTGGGATCACACCCTGAGCCGAAGGCAGATGCTTAACGACTGCACCACCCAGGCGCCCCAGAAATATGAGCTTTTCTATAACCTGGTTTTTTATTTTACTTATTAGCACTAAAATCTATTAATATGTTGATGTGTTTTAAACATTTACTTAAGCACTGCTCTTAAGCAGTTCAATCATTCAGTTTTTATTGGTTTTATAGGTATTTTTTAAATAACTACCACTGTGATCCTTTCTCTACTTGGTGCTGTAGAGATCACACAGTATTAAATAAAGTATTTACCTCAAAGGGATTTATTACTCTTTAAAGATACAAAAGATACATTCCTGGAAAACATCAGGACTGCACTAAACAGAACCTGAGTTAAGTGCCAAATTGAATGAGGCAGCAGATTAATAACATGGGATTTTTGGAGATGAAGAAGTATATCCGATGGCTAACATAATACACTGGGGGTGGGGGTAATGTTAGAAGACCTTCAGGGGGCTAAAGTTTCCTTTTATATCCTTCCCATACCAGGATCCATTGCTTTGCACAATATTTGTAGTAACTTAATCTTTGTCTGGAAATTCCTCTGACCTTTTAATTTCCACATTGAAGTTGAAAGCACATCCTTCATGAAAAATTAGAAGCAGAAAACTAGAGCTAATAACACACCTCAGTAGAATCGTGTGACCATTGTCACTACTCATCTCTAGCTCTCAGTCAGTCTGTGAGATTTAGTACTCAAGAACCAGCACATCCACTTTCTGAAAGTTCTCTCATCTGCAGTGAAGGCATCGTTTTCAAGCCTGACTTGCTCTTCGTAGAGTCAGGGCAAACAATGCTACCACAGTTAGCTTCTCCAGTGCTTCGTTACTTAATAGGAGTAAGAACCTCACTCTCATATTTTTTTTTGCTTGTGAGATGCTGATGCATGAATAAAGTGGTTGATGATGGCTTTATGATGTCAGGCAAACTTTCATATTACTGAATCTGACACTATTAATTTCTCTCCTATAGTTGTGTCAATAGCATTTTGTAATTTAATATTAAATCATTTTTTTAATAAATAACAGATTGGGCATCAGTCTGTGTTACTCTGATGTCGATGGGACACCTGCCAAGGATATGGCTGATGAAACACAACCTTAGACAAGCTCCATCTGTCCCATTTAGACGATATACAGTGTCAGATCTCAGTGGTAGAAGTAATAACTGCAAGCTGCTCTCTGGACAGACAGCAAGAAAGGGCTACTGATCACACTGATTAAAATAAACAAACCCTTAGGGTGGGTTGTAGTTAGTATAAATTTAAACTAGATAAGCACTTTCAAACAGACTTCTGCATCTAGGGCTAGTGTCGTGTAGAAAAATGAAGTGAATATAGGTCAGCTCATTTCAAATATACATAATTTTGATTAAACCATTAACAAAATATTTTGGAGGTCACGTTGATTTCTCCCTTTTAGAAAATAATATTTAAAGGACAAATTGCTGTATAAAACATTTCCTAAAAATATCAGGATTCAAGGGCATCTTTGAGCTGGGTCAGAAGCTTATGATTCAGTCAGGCTTCATTGAAAAGTTGCCCAAAACAAGGTCAGAATGGAAGAATGTGCTTTATCCAGGGTCAAATGGAACCCTATCATTCCATTCTGACTTTTAATGGCAGTTTAAATTACCACATAAAAGCCATTAATGCAGATGGAACTCTTGGAAACAGAAAACTTATAAAAAACCTAAAATGCATTGAATGATGTGGGAATTCTTCCCAAAAAGGTTTTCATTTGATGTTACCAGCAATTATGTAGAAATAGTTCAAGTATGGACTTTTTTGATATCATTTTACTTTATATTTCTAATAAATATTAAACTAGTGTATATGTATTCTAGTTATCTAGTCAGTCCTTAGAAATAAAATTGGAGATCCTTTTGAGAATACTGAAAATGAACCCAGGTGATTTAGTCTAAACTGGGAGTGAATGTTTTTTTTTGCAGTCACAAAATGAAGCTTGATTATCTATTTGTGCATAATTGAGGTCAAAGTTTGTCTTAGTCTGTTTTTTTTACACTTCACTTCAAATCTGGTGAATAAGAATGCAAGTGGATTTGTTTTACTCAGTGGTGATGGTTCATTTTCATAGTCATCAGCAACATTTACTGAAGACCAACTAAGTATTTATTTTATCTTGATTTCCAGTGAGAATTTTATTATGTAGAAAAGAAGCATTTTTCTTTCTGAAACAGAAAGCTATCTAGTAAATTGAACTGTAGTGACACAAGATGCTACCGTAGCTCTCGAAATGGAAGGCATTATCATAAGGAAGGAAGCTGATATCTAAGTGGGCAAATAATCATTTTTAAGCTTCATGTTTCCTCAACCATCAAATAAGAAGGCTGAATTAGATGATTTCCAGAATTCCTGCCAGCGCTGACATTTCATATTCTTTGATCAATGACTTTTCTTTCTAAGCCAAAATAGCACAAACTGAGTGTCATCCAATATAGCTTCCAGTAGCATAGGAATTTTAGGGTCAGATTCTAATAGTTCAGACACTTTAGAGTGTCCTCTAAGTCAGAGTTTCTCAACCTCAGCGCTATTGACATTTGGGATTAGATAATTGCGGGGGCTGTCCTGTACATTATGGGATTTTTAGCAGCATCTCTGTCCTCTGGCAACTAGATACCAATAGCAATCTCCCTTCTCTCACCCTACTCATCCCACACTTCAGTAGTAATCAGGGAAATGAGATACTATAAACACAAGCAACAGATTTGATTAAAATAAAAATGTTAGATATTATCATGTGTTGGCAAGAATATCAAGTGTTGAACAATAGGAGTTCTGATTAAAAAGCTGGTGGAAATGTAAGTCGATTACATTGAAATCAGTTTGATGTTATCTACTAAAGATATTTAAACCTTTTGATTAGCAGTTTTACTTAATTTACACACTACTAAAATGAGTGCTTAGTTTCACCAGAATGTGTGGTCAAGAATGTTCATAGCATTCTCTTTTCTATAATAGCCCCAAACTGGAAATGCCTTGTATTATGGTGGAGTGGTTAAATAAAAAGATGTATAAATATAGTACGATATAGCTATGAAAATGAGCTAGCTATAGATACACAAAACCAACAAGGATGGGTAACAAGAACATAGATTTGAGCAAAACTCTGATATAAAAGAACACATACTTTATGATTCCATTCATATAAAGTTCAAAACAGAGGAAAACCATATAGCTTAGGGATATACCATGAAAGAAGAAAACTATAAAGTCAAGTTAAGTTTGGGAGGGAAGAAGGGTGTTGTCATCCAGAAGGAGCATTTGGGGACTTGGCAATGTTTTTTCTCTCTTGCTGTAGTGTTGGCTGTATAGTATTCATATTACAATAACTGATATAGTTATATATTTATATTTTAGCTTTTTTCTGAATGTGTATTATGTTTTACAAAAATATAAAAAATAAATTATCTTATTTGTATTAAATACAATGGAACAGACATATTGGTAAAATATTAATTTTTGAAATTTTTTTAAGTCTTCAACCAAAAGGAAACACTTGCAATAAGGAGTTCAGCTGGTAGGTTCACCAGAATTTCAAAAATTTTAAGGAGTGTATTGGAGATTTTGTGGAAAGGTACTTTCTTCATTAAAACAAACAGATTAAGAGTTCATCATAATAAATTAAAATTTTAAACCTTTTAAAAGAATTCCAGAGCCTTCATTTTCTACTTTAAGTGTCCTTGAAATATTTCTTGTTCTTTCATATTATCTTTAGAGTTGTCCTTTTTTACAAATACCAAAAATGAAGTTATAAGGCCAGTTATAAGTATTTTATATTAGCTGGGCCACTAATTTCTTTTGATATCATTTTATTGCCACTACCTATCTCATTCTCTAACCAACCCTTTTCCAAAAAAAGCATCCTTCCTTATCAAGGCTTTCCTCGTAAGTTTCCTGACTTCCAGCCACTAGCTGTAAACTTTCTCGTCCCCATTGGTCAAACCTAAAGTCAAAGCCTCTAACTGTACTTATTTTCTGTGTTCTTTGCTGTTCAAATGGAAGAAATGACTCCGTTCAGGGGAAATCCAAATCTTTTTTTTTCTCATGCTTCCACTGACTTCTTTTTAAAGACTGTGCTCTTTCTTAATTTCCGGTATTTTTTTCCTGAATCAATAGTCTCTCTCTCTCTACTCTTTCATTTTTTTCAGCCTATAATATATACCAGTATTTTCCATCTTAAGAAAAATCCTTAATTCGCTCTGTATTTCCCTTCAGTCACAAGCCTTTTTTTCTTCATCCTTTCCCAGCAAAAGTGTTCACATATGTTATTGACACTGATATGTCTCTACTGCTTCAGTTCTCATTTGTTCTTACTCCATCCCTTCTTGGTTTTCATCTCTATATTTTTCTCAATCTGCTCCTGTCAGAGAGAGACAAACATTCCTGTTTTCCAATTATAGTGGACACATCCACATCCTTATCCCTCCTCTTACTGGAGTTCATCTAAGAACATTCAAAGTTGACCTGAAACAGTCTTCACTTGCTTTTTTTTATACATATATTTCCATTCCTTTTCTTAGGTGATCTTGTTCTTTGCCATGGCTTGAAAATCCATCTATATACAATGTTTTCCAATTCTGTATCTTCATCTGGTATATCTCCTGATAGTCATATTTTTATTTCCAAATGCCTACTTGATATCACTACTTGAATGGCAAGCTGGAATCATCTCAAATTTAGTATGACCAAAATGGGGTTCTCTGTTTCTTCTTCTGCATTCCTCCACCTCCCCTAATCTTCGCCATTTCAGAAGTGGCTTCACTGCCATCAATTCTTAAGTTAAAAATCTAGTTAATTCCGGGGCGCCTGGGTGGCACAGCGGTTAAGCGTCTGCCTTCGGCTCAGGGCGTGATCCCGGCATTACGGGATCGCCCCACGTCAGGCTCCTCCTCAATGAGCCTGCTTCTTCCTCTCCCACTCCCCCTGCTTGTTGTTCCCTCTCTCGCTGGCTGTCTCTATCTCTGTCAAATAAATAAAATAAAATCTTAAAAAAAAAATCTAGTTAATTCCTCTGCTTATCTCATCTCCCTGCCTACATCTGAAATGTCAACAAGCCTTTCAATTTAGCCGCCAAAATATCTTGCTTCTGTCTACCTCACTCCACCTCTTCCACTATACTTCCAAGCTGCCATCATCTCTTGCCTAGATTTCTTTCCTAGCCTCCTACTTATCTTCCTTAGTTTATTTTTATTATTTTCCTATCCATTTAGGTACAAAAGATTCAATTTTTATATTTAATTTTTTTTTAAAGATTTTATTTATTTATTTGACAGAGAGAGACAGCTAGCGAGAGAGAGAACACAGGCAGGGGGAGCAGGAGAGGAAGAAGCAAGTTCCCAGCGGATGAGACTGATATGGGACTTGATCCCAGGACTCTGGGATCACGCCCTGAGCCGAAGGCAGACACTTAATGACTGAGCCACCCAGGCATCCCTTATATTTAATTTTTAATTAAACCATGTCACTCCCTGCTTAAAACCTCAATGGTTGCCAGTTGTTCTTTCAATAAAATTAAAATCCCTTACTAGACTACATGAACCAGCATGACCTAAATCCTGTCTCCCTCTCCAGTTTTATGTTTTGCCACTTACCTGTTGTGCTTCAAGAGTGGTGATGATCTTCTGTCACCTCCATGAATATTTCAAGTCTTTCCATACTCAGAGCCCTTGCACCTACTCTTCTGCTCAGAAACTCTTTCCCCAACTCTTCCTGACTGGCTTATTTTCAGTCTTCCAACTGTAGTTCTTTAAAGTTGCTTTTCAAAACTGCCCAGACCTTCCAGTTTCTTCTAAAACAGCACACAGTTCATTCCCTTTATAGAAGTGTTCACAAACTATAATTATCTTGTTTGATCATTTATTAGTTCAATATAAATTTTCCACACTAGGGATGTAAGCTCCAAGAAACAAGAGCCTTGTCTGTCATTGTACCAATATCTAGGGAAGTACCATACACTTAGAAGATTCTTAGTCAATACCTGCAGCACCTGCGACAGGCTGGCTGAGTGAAGTAATTACCTAAATATCTGATTAAGGAATGAGTGAAAGAAACATCCAATTTCTAGAAGCATGAGATCCTTCAGTTTTTAAAAATTGCTGTTGGATACAATTAATATGCAGTATTTCCCAGGAAGACAATAATCTAGGAAATTCCTGATTTGAGTTACACATTTTTGCTCAAACTTTATATCCCTTTGAATACAGATGGTTTGAGTGAAATGTAGAAGAAGATGACACATGTTGCTCTGAAGATGTTATTAGAAACAATTAAAGGAGAGGGTGTGGTGTAGGGATTTTTTCCTGAAGGAAAACTAGATTATTTTATATTTCTTGAAATATTTTGATCAAGAGTGATTTAAACTAAATGTTGATGATCTTATCCCTTAGTTCAGTCCTTCCATTTCTCACTCATCTAAAACGGGATCAGATTTCACAAGTGAGTAAGGCTCTTAGTGCATTGATTTTCTATGAACCAAATCGCCTTTAAATAATTTTTTAAAAAATTATTTTGGTCTCAGATCTTTTCCTGGATATTCAGAAAGTGAAAAGGAGAAACAACAAGGATAACAACAGCAAACAAACCCTGCAACCTGCTTGTTTTAAATAACTGTGTGAGTTAATAGTGTAAAGCCTCCCTAGTATTTAGTACCTAAAAATGGTTTTAGATATGCAGAGAGGAAATCCCAGAGCTTTCTGACTTTATATAGCAAACACATGCAATAAATTACAAAATAGCTTTTAGGTTTTTCACAATCAAGGAAATCATCAGTTATCAAATTTATAATTCTTTTGATTTTCTATGTTTTTTGAAAAAATTCAGCCTTTTATCTCTCCAAAAGTAGCAGATTTGCAATAGTTTTCCAAACGGTTATCAGTTTTATAGACTCATTTATGGACTCATGAATTTTAAAAATAAATCCGAGGAAGATACTATAATTATTCCTATTTTACAAATGTGGAAACTAAGACACAAAAAAGTTAATTAACTTACTTGCAGTCACAGAGATAGTGACAGGCCAGTCTCACTTCAGAATGTCTCTTACCTTTTGTGCTGCAACACTATTTATTTGTTCCCTGCTTGCTTTGCTGAGTAAATTTGGTGTCATAATCAAAGAAGATTTAGAGAGATATTTTATATAATGAAAATTTGCAAATTTGGCATTTTGAAGTTTTTCTATTAAATCACATGAGTCGGTGGATATAGTATGGGGTTTGGATTCTGATTGTTTTCTTCAATATGAAATGAGAAAAATAACAGTGCCACTTGTACAGAATAAGACTTTGTACATGTTCAAAAGTGTAAGATCTCTTCCATCACCTTCAATCAGGGATACGCATTGTCTTAGGTCTGATTCCCTAGCAAGAAAGCCTGAGATGAGATTCAAGTGCACGTGATTGAGGATGTCCTTTAGGAGAAAGCAACTAAAGTAAGCAAAGTAAGATTAGGGAAGGTTCTAAGCAAGAATGTGAATTTAACCTTAGTCTGATTGCATGGAGCTCTGAAGCACCAATTGCACCTGAAAATTACTGCAGGAAGCAAAGGGTGCAGCCATTTTTACAGCCTTGTCTGTCATGACCAGTCCTGGATCCCAGCTACAAGTGCAAGATGGGGATGAGCAGCAGCGTACTTTTCCTACAGGGCAAGGTGGCTCCTGTTCAGCCAGTAGGAATTCTCTGGAGAAGAGGTAGCTGTGTACCAGAAGCACCCAGCATACAGCAGATGGATGATTCCTGCTTTAGCTCCAGTCAGGGGACCTGTGTATCTACTATATGAAGGGTGTCTAGAATTTGATATCTCAATTCACATATGTCACAGGACTTTTTAAGTCATGGATAATCTGTTTGAGAGTTTAAATTAACCACTGTCTGTGTGCATTTGTTCATTAGCATAGTGGCATTGCTAAAGTTTTCACAGGTTAATTTGAAAGTGGATGATATTTTCTAAAATATTCCTAGACTTGAAGCTTTGAGTCTAACCTTTATTTTTTGCAGTTAGTGAATTATTAAATAATTAGCAAAAGTCTTCTCCCATGTAACAGTGACACAAGTTGCTGGTACTATTATCAGCATAACATGCTTTAGAATTAACATGAATTATACTGTAATTACTAATATACAACACAAATGCCTATAATAGCTTGCTAACTGCAGAATTGTGGGGGGTTGTCCTATTAACAAGAGCAGTAGCTTAAATTGAGTTCATTGTTTCTATTGTAGCTTACTTTTTAGCAGTCAAAAAATTATAAGAAAATTCAGAGTAGGTGTAATTTTGGGAGTGAATCAAATTTTAATAAAATTATATATTTTTTAGACATCTTTTCAGTCAATTATTTATCTTTAAATTTAGGCAAATATGTCCCATGATGAAATAATCAACTCCTAGGTCCCTCCTTAACTTCTTGAGTTCCTGACACCTAACCACTTCCCATGATCCTTGCATGTTCTGTCTTCTATCATTCCTCAATTTAGCTTCACCAAAAAGGTTTTTGAGAATTCAATAAGTATATTCTCCCTCATCCCTGGCATGTATCCCATAGCTTCCCCTTTTCTTGTAAACAAGGATAATTTATTAGCAATACAACTTTTCAGATATACATATACTATGCTAGTTATAAGTAACAAAATACCAGTATTTTTATTGGTATAAAACATTATTTCAGTATTAAAAATATGAAAACTGAATCACTTACATCTTGAGAGATACCAGAGAATCATGTTACATTCAATTTTTGTTGTTTTTTTAAAAAATTCAATTAATTAACATATAGTATATTATTACAGTTTCAGAGGTAGAGTTCAGTGATTCATCAATTTTATGTAAGACCCAGTGCTCATTATATCACATGCCCTCCTTAATGTCCATTACCCAGTTACCCCATCCTTTCATCCCTCTCCCCTTCAGCAGCCCTCAGTTTGTTTCCTGAGATTCAGAATCTCTTAAGGTTTGTCTCCCTCTCTGATTTCATCTTTTATTTTTCCCTCCCTTCCCCTATGCTCCTGTTTTGTTTCTTAAATTCCACCATATGAGTTGAGATCATATGATAATTGTTTTTCTTGAATTGACTTATTTCACTTAGCATAATACCCTCTAGTTCCATCCACATCATTGCAAATGGCAAGATTTCATTTTCTGATGGGTGAATAGTATTCTACTGTACATAAATACCACACCTTCTTTATCCATTCATCTGTTGACGGACATCTGGGTTCTATCCATAGTTTGGCATTTGTGGACATTGCTGTTATAAACATTGGGGTGTGGGTGCCCCTTTGGGTCAATGCATTTGTATCTTTGGGGTAATACCTAGCAGTCCAATTGCTGGGTCATAGGGTAGCTCTATTTTCAACTTTTTGAGGAACCTTCATATTGTTTTCCAGAGTGGCTGCACCAGCTTACATTCCCACCAACGGTATAAGAGGATTCCCTTTTCCCCACATCCTCCCAAACATTTGTAGTTTCCTGACTTGTTAATTTTAGCTATTCTGGCTGGTGTGAGGTAATATCACATTGTGGTATTGATTTGTATTTCTTTGATGCTGAGTGATGTTGAACATTTTTTTCATATCTGTTTGTCATTTGTCTTCCTTGGAGAAATGTCCGTTCATGTTTTCTGCCTATTCCTTGATTGGATTATTTGTTTTTTGGGTGTTGAGTTTTAAAAGTTCTTTATAGATTTTGGATAGTAGCCCTTTATTTGTTAAGACATTTGCAAATATCTTCTTCCATTCTGTCAGTTGTCTTTTGGTTTTGTCAACTGTTTCCTTTGCTGTGCAAAAGCTTTTTATCTTGATGAAGTACCAATAGTGCATTTTTTGCCTTTGTTTCCCTTACCTTTGGTGATGTGCCTAGGAAGAAGTTGCTGTAGCCAAGGTCAAAGAGGTTGCTGCCTATATTCTCCACTAGGATTTTGATGGATTCCTATCTCATATTTAGGTCTTTCATCCATTTTGAGTCTATTTTTGTGTATGGTGTAAGAAAATGGTCCAGTTTCATTCTTCTGAATGTGGCTGTCCAATTTTTCCGACACCATTTGTTGAAGTACTATCTTTTTTTCCATTAGGATATTCTTTCCTGGTCTGTCATAGATTAGTTGACCATAGAACTGAGTTTATTTCTGGATTCCCTTGATTCTCTGTTCTGTTCCATTGATCTATGTGTCTGTTTTTGTGCTAGTTCCATAACTGTCTTGATGATTACAGTTTTGTAATAGAGCTTGAAGTCCAGAATTGTGATGCCACCAGCTTTGGTTTTCTTTTTCAACATTCCTCTGGCTATTCAGGGTCTTTTCTGGTTCCATACAAATTTTAGGATTGTTTGTTTTAGCTCTGTGAAAAAAGCTGATGGTATTTTGATAGGGATTGCATTGAATGTGTAGTTTGCTTTGGGTAGCATAGACATTTTAACAATATTTTGTCTTCCAATCCAAGCGTGGAACATTTTTTCCATTTCTTTGTGTCTTCCTCAATTTCTTTCCTGAGTGTTCTATAGTTTTCTGAGTACAGATCCTTTGCCTCATTGGTGAGGTTTATTCCTAGGTATCTTATGGTTTTGGGTGCAATTGTAAATAGGATTGATTCCTTAATATCTCTTTCTTCTGCCTCATTGCTAGTGTTTAGAAATGCAACTGATTTTTTGCATTGATTTTATATCCTGACACTTTGCTGAATTCTTGTATGAGTTCTAGCAATTTTGAAGTGGAGTCTTCTGGGTTTTCTGCATAGGGTATCATGTCAAGTGGAAAGAGTGAGAATTTGACTTCTTCTTTCCAATTCAAATGCCTTTTATTTCTTCTTGTTGCGTGATTGTTGAGGCTAGGACTTCTAGTACTGTGTTGAACAACAGTAGTGATAGTGGACATCCCTGCTGTGTTCCTGACTTTAGGGGAAAAGCTCTTAGTTTTTCCCCATTGAGAATGATATTCAACATGGTCTTTTTGTATATTGCTTTTATGATATTTAGGTATGTACCTCTATCCCTACACTGTGAAGAGTTTTAATCAAGAAGGGATGTTGTACTTTGTCAGATGCTTTTTCTGCATCTATTCAGAGTATCACGTGGTTCTTGTCCTTTCTTTTATTAATGTAGCATATCACATTGATTTGAGGATGTTGAACTACCCTTGCAGCCCAGGATATTGAACTACCCTTGCACCCACTTGGTCATGGTGAATAATCTTTTTAATGTACTGTTGGATCTGATTAGCTAGTATGTAGTTGAGAATTTTTACCTGCATGTTCATCAGGGATATTGGTCTGTAATTCTCCTTTTTTGGTGGGGACTTTCTCTGGTTCTGGACTAAGGTAATGTTGGCCTCATAGAAAGAGTTGGAAGTTTTCCTTCCATTTCTATTTTTTGAAACAGCTTCAGAAGAACATGTATTAGTTCTTCTTTAAATGTTTAGAAGAATTCCCCTGGGAAGCCGTCTGGCCCTGAGTTCTTGTTTGTTGGGAGATTTTTTTTTTTAAAGATTTTATTTATTTATTCGACAGAGAGATAGACACAGCCAGCGAGACAGAGAACACAAGCAGGGGGAGTGGGAGAGGAAGAAGCAGGCTCATAGCAGAAGAGCCTGATGTGGGGCTCAATCCCATAACGCCAGGATCACGCCCTGAGCCGAAGGCAGGCGCTTAACCGCTGTGCCACCCAGGCGCCCCTGTTGGGAGATTTTTGATTACTACTTCAATTCCCTTGCTGGTTATGGTTCTGTTCAAATTTCCCATATCTTCCTGTCTCAGTTTCGGTAATTTATGTTTCTGGGAATGCATCCATTTTCTCCAGATTGCCTAATTTGTTGGCATATAGATACTCATAATATATTCTTATAATTGTTTGTATTTCCTTGGTGTTGGTTGTGATCTCTCCTTTCCTTCATGATTTTGTTTATCTGGGTCCTTTCTTTTTTCTTTTTGATAAGTCTGCCCAGGGCTTTATCGATCTTATTAATTCTTTCAAGGAAACAGCTCCTGGTTTCGTTGATTTGTTCTACTGTTCTTTTGGTTCTTCTTTCACTGATTTCTGTTCTAATCTTTATTAATTGTCTTCTCCTGCTGGGTTTAGGCTTTATTTGCTATCCTTTCCCAGGTCCTTTAGGTGTAATGTTAGATTGTGTATTTGAGAACTTTCTTGTTTCTTGAGAAAGGCTTGTAGTGCTATATTCTTCCCTCTTAGGACCACCTTTGCTGCATCCCAAAGATTTTGAACAGTTGTGTTTTCACTTTCATTTGTTTCCATCAATTTTTGAAAAATTCTTCTTTCATTTCCTGGTTGATTCCTTCATTCTCTAATAGGATGCTCTTTAACCTCCATGTGTTTGAGTTCTTTCTAAATTTCCTCTTGTGATTGAGTTCAAATTTCAAAGCATTGTGGTCTGAAAATGTGCAGGAAATGATCCCAATCTTTAGTGCCGTTTGAGACCTGATTTGTGACCCAGTATGTGATCTCTTCCGGAATATGTTCTATATGCACTCAGGAAGAATGTGGATTCTGTTGCTTTAGGATGGAATGCTCTGAATATATCTGTGAAGTCCATCTGATCCAGTGTGTCATTCGAAACCCTTGTATCCTTGTTGATCTTCTGCTTAGATGATCTGTCCATTGCAGTGAGTGGGGTGTCAAAGCCCCTATTATTATTGCATTATTGTCAATGAGTTTCTTTAATTGTGTTATTAATTGCTTATATGATTTGCTGTTCCCATGTTGGGGGCATGAATATTTACAATCGTTAGATCTTCTTGTTGGATAGACCCTTTAATTATCATATAGTGTCTTTCCTCATCTCTTATTGCAGTCTTTGGTTTAAAATCTAATTTGTCTGAGATAAGGATTTTTTTCTTTTGATGTCCATTGGCATGATAAATGGCTTTCCATGCCCTCACTTTCAATCTAGAGGTGTCTTTAGATCTAAAATGAGTCTCTTGAAGATAGCATATTGATGGGTCTAGCTTTTTTATCCAAACTGGTACCCTGTGCCTTTTAATTGGGGGCATTTAGTCCATTTACATTAAGAGTAACTATTGAAAGATATGAATTTAGTGCCATTACATTACCTGTAAAGTCACTGTTTCTGTGGATTGTCTCTGTTCCTTTCTGGTCTGTGTTACTTTTGGGCTGTCTCTTTGCTTAAAGGATCCCCTTAATATTTCTTGTATGGCTGGTTTAGTGATTACAAATTCTTTTAGTTTCTGTCTGCCCTGGTAGCTTTTTATCTCTCCTTCTATTTTAAATGACAGCCTTGCTGAATAAAGTATTCCTGCCCACATATTTTTCTCATTTTAGCACCCTGACTATATTATGCCAGTCCTTTCTGGCCTGCCAAGTCTCTGTGGATAGGTCTGTGCCAGTCTATTGTTTCTACCCTTGTAAGTTATGGACCTGTTGTCCTGAGCTGCTTTCAGGATTTTCTCTTTGTCTTTGAGATTTGCAAACTTCACTATCGTATGTTGAGGTGTTGACCTATTTTTATGGATTTTGATGGGAGTTCTCTGTGCCTCCTGGATTTGAATGCCTGTTTCTTTCCTCAGATTAGGGAATTTCTCAACTATAATTTGCTCCAATATAACTTCTGCCCCCCTCCTTTCTTCTTCTGCTGGGATCCCAATTATTTAATATTGTTTGTTTTATAGTATCAGGTATCTCTCAGATTCTCCCCTTGTGATCCAGTAGTTGTTTATCTCTCTTTTTCTCAGATTCTTTATTCTCCATCATGTGGTCTTCTATAGGACTAATTTTCTTTGCTGTCTAATTTATCCAAGCAGTTGGAGCCTCCATTTTTTATTACATCTCATTAATAACCTTTTTTATTTTGACTTGATTAGATGTAATTATTTTATTTCTCCAGAAAGGGATTCTCTAGTATCTTTTGTGCTTTTTTCAAGTCCAATTTGTATCTTTATAGTCATTATTCTGAACTCTATTTCTTTCTTTTTTTTTTTTAAGATTTTATTTATTTATTTGACAGAGATAGAGACAGCCAGAGAGAGAGGGAGCACAAGCAGGGGGAGTGGGAGAGGAAGAAGCAGGCTTATAGCGAGGGAGCCTGATGTGGGGCTCGATCCCATAACGCTGGGATCACGCCCTGAGCTGAATCAGACGCTTAACTGCTGTGCCACCCAGGTGCCCCCTGAACTCTATTTCTGACATATTACTTATATCCCTACTGATTAGGTCCCTCATAGTCGATACTGCCTCTTGTTCTCTTTTTTGAGATGTGTTTTTCTATCTTGTCATTCTTGCAGAAAGTGGTTGCTTTTCTATGTGTAAAATTGCAGCAATTATTTCTTAGATCTCTGGTTGAGTTCACAGGTGTTTAGAATGATTTGGTAGCTATCTCGCTGAATACCTGGGCCCTGACAAAACTAAGGTCTCCTACAACTCCACCATCTTGGAAAGTCCCTAAATTCAATTTTTAAATGGAAAAAAAAAACCTTTTCTGAAAAACATTTAGAAAACATCCCTCCCAGGCTCCATTTCTCATCATTATTGAATTTTTATTTTATATCATATGTAATGGTACCATTTCTGTCAAAACCAGATGGGAGAAATATTCTGGAACAACAGAGTAAGGACCTCCAAAAATTTTCTTCTCTATGAAATGTATGAAAATGTAAAACTGTATCTATTTGCAGATGACATCATCTTGTACATAGAAATCCTAAGGAATCCACTAAACAACAATTGGAACCTATAAGGAAATTCAGCAAGGCTGCAGGATATAAAATTGATATACAGAAATTAATTGAATTCCTATACATTTGTAATTACCAATGCAAAAATGAAGTTAAGGAAACAATTCTGTTTGTAATAGCATCAAGAAGAATAAAATACTTTGGAATAAATTCAACAAAGGAATTACAAAACTATGAAACTGTAAAATATTATTGCTTGAAATTAAAGAAGACCTAAATAAATGGAAAGACATACTGTGTTCATGTATTAAGATGACAGTATTCCCCAAATTGATCTATAGATTTAATACAATCCCTATCAGAATCAGTCTTATTTGTAAAAATTAACAAGTTGGTCCTAAAGTTCATACAGACTTTATGACTGAAAAATAGCCAAAACAATCTTGAAAAAGAATAAATTTGGAAGACTCACACTTCGTGATTTAAAAACTTGCTACAAATCTACTGTAATCAAGGATAGTGTAGTATTGGCATAAGGATAGACATAAAAATCCAATCAAAAGAATTCAGAGTCCAGAAATAAACCCATGTATGTATAGTTAACTAATTTTGACAAAGATTCAAGGACAATTCAATGGGCAAAAATAGTCTTTTCAACAGCTAGATAGCCACATGCAAAAGAATAAAATAAAATTATACCCTTACCATTGATGTGTGTATGTGTGTGTGTATTATATATATAAACTTAAATTGGATAAATTAACTTAAAATGGATATAACGCTGTTGTGTGTTGTTCTCAGCCTACTGATAACCAGTACCGTGGCTGGGCTATCCCTGTGGTTCTTATTACAATTGCAAGATGCCATCACCAGTAGCCTTCAGGAAACTTTGGCTTCCAGAAACTTGCAGGTTCTGGAAATTACATAGTATATGTGGGGCCACCCAATAAGATGAAGGGTAGAGACAAAGAGAAAGAGAGTGCAGGCCAGGGGTTCTGCTTTCATTTGGGTCAAAAGTGGGGTCTAGAGTTTCATGAGTTCACTCTATTGGTGAATTTAAAACATAAGAGTGGGAACTTAAAGTGTAGGAAAAGAAAAAAAGCAAGTAGCCCAAATGGTAAGTTGTTGAAATTAAGCAAGATCACTAAAACAAAGAAGTCTGGGGTCAGGGCTGTAGACCTGATTCTTTATTTATCTTTATCTGGTCCTATGGCTGGCAATGTTTTTATTCCAGATAGCCATCTTTGAATTTGATGCCTCTTTGAAGTGGATGCCTCAGCAATCAAAGCTTAAATCAGTTGCTTGCATTACAAAAAGAAAAGCCAACTGTCAGGGCTTAACACTACAAACACTGCTATTGAAGATCTAAAACTATAAAACTGTTAGAGAAGACAGTATCAGGGTAAGTCTTTACGACCTTGGATTTGGCGCAGAATTCTTAAATGCGACAACAGCACAAGTATGAAAAGAAAAGAATAGATAAATTGGAACTTAACATTTTAAAATCTTGTGCATCACTGATACCATCAAGAAAGTAAAAAGACAACCCCCAGAATAGGAGAAAATACTTGCAAATTATTTATCTGAGAAGGATTTTGTAACTAGAATATATAAATAACTCTTTAAACTCAACATTAGAAAGACAATCTAATAAAGATAGGCCAATGATTTGAGTAGATGTTTCTCCAAAAAAAAAATGCAAATATCCAAAATGCTCATGAAAAGATGCTCAACATCATCAGTCATTAGGAAATGCTAGTGAAAACCACAGAGAGTATTCTTCCTCAATAGGGTGTCTAAAAAGACAGATAATAACAGGTGTTGATGAGGATTTGGAGAAATTGCATTGCTGGTGGGAATGTAAAATGAATCAGCCACTTTGGAAAATTGTTTGGCAGTTCCTCAAAATGTTAAACATGGAGTTACCATATGTCCCAGGATTTTCACTTCTAGATATGTACTCAAGGCAAAGGAAAATACATTTTTATGCAAAAAACTTGACCACAAATTTCATAACAGCATTATTCATAACAACCAAAAAGTGCAAACATCATAAATACCTATCAACTGATTAAAGGATAGGCAAAATTGGTGTAGCCACATAATGGGAGATTATTCAGTAATAAACTGGAATAAAATACTGGCTGGTACATGCTACAACATAGATAAGCCTTAAAAACATTGTGCTAAGTGAATGAAGCCAGTTACAAAAAACTACATATTTTATGATTCCATTTATATGAAGGGCTGAGAATAGCAAATTTACTGACACAAAATATAGATTAGTGACTGCTGGGCACTGGGGAGAGGAGAGAATGGGAAATGATTGCTATTGGGTAAGGAGTTTCTTTTGGAGATAATGAAAATGCTCTTAAATTAATTAGTAGTGATGGTTGCACAATCGTGGGAATACACTAAAAACCATTGGGTCATGCATTTTCAAAAAGTGACTTTTATTGTATGTGAAGTATATTTCAATGAAGATGTATTTTAAAAACCAGTTTAGGCCCTGATCAACATCTGTGAGTTGTAGATGTTGAAAACAGTTATCTTGAAAAAGAGTGGGGATGTCATGATGACTGTGCTGCTTCCCTCTCAGGGATATGTTTCCATGGTTCCCATATCAGACCACAACATTTTCCTCCCTGTTCGAAAGTGTCTGACAACAAAGAGTAGAAGATGCTTGTGTTAGAATATTATAAGTTTGTTGCAGCAGGAATCAACCCGAAAATCTTGGTGGCTTAAAACAAAGCCAAACCAAGCCATTCACCTGTTTTTATAAATAATGTTACAATGGAAAGAATGAATTGTTGAGATAGAGAGTGTTTGGCTCATGAAGCTGAAAATATTTACAATTTTACTGTTCACAAATAAAGCTTGCTGATCTCTGTTCTAAAACAAGAGACTTTTATTTTTGCTAAGGCAGAGTCTTTGTATGTCTGAATGACTCTCTGGGGCAGCTGTGCTCCGTAAGGTGGCTCAGTGTTGCACCTCTAAATCAATATGCACTTCCATATTTGTCAAGACAGGAGAAGAATAAGAATGGATGATTGCTCTCTGCTGTTAAGTGTTTCTGCTCAAGTGTGACACATGTCAGATCCACACGCATTTCATTGGCCAAAGGAAGTCATGTGCCAATGCCTAACTTTCAAGGTTGCACGGAAGGGCAACTCTAATGATTATTCTTGTAGTCACTGATATTTTGTTCATTTCTTTACCTGAAGCAATTCAGCTGAGTGTTTTCACATATGTGATTTCAAAATGATTCAACCTTACACAGGCTCCTTTGGTTTTTATTATCTCCATGACTTGTCAGGCTTTTATAAAAATTTTTCTGAGATTATGACTTCTGTGTTCTCTAAGAAATGATACAGAATTCCAATATAAAAGCTGATCATATACAGATTCTACATGAGATAAAATCTTATACATGTGCATCTATGTACATTAAGAAAACACATACATTAGAAAATGGCATTTCAAGAAAGAGTTATTTACTTTGCAAAATAATCCACTGTTGAATTGTCTTTTTAATTGTGAGAGTCTTTACTGCATTTTAAAATATTGCATTACCACTAATTTGATTTAGAGGTGATTTTCAGGAGCTAAGTTATTGTAAAAAGCAAATTGCATTTTTCCCAAGTGACATGGAAACTCAGCTTTCATTTTGGTATTTTGAAATATGAACAAATCCCTTTGAAAAAAATATTCAAGAGAAAATTAACAATGAAAAAGAAATGGGAAGGATTGTTTCCCTACCATTCTCAAAGTTAGTATTCTATAACTATAAAATCAGGCTCTGAGACCAAATAATTTATAGACCCTGCATTTATTTATTGTAGAATAAACGCTAGCAGAGACATGTCATGGATGTACCAAATTATTTAAGTTCATCTTTACTCACATTTCCTGGTGTCAGTCACTGCCTCTACCCAATCTAAAATTCATTTGGAATAAACTTGAGAATGATATTACTTTTTTGAGCCTATTAGCTCTATTAAAAGGTTTAGGAATTTTGAAAAATATGCTTGGTTTTATGTTTGTGTTTTCCGCGGGCTTTATGAAACTATGAAGAGTGACTTCTTTCCCTAATATTTAATCTGGAAGCCATTCAAACATAAGCAAACCAAAATTAATACACTGGAAAATATTCAGATTTTTTTAAAAGTTGCCTGTGAAATATCCCTGTTGGTATTGCATGTCAATACCCAGAGAGTCTATTATAAATGCTGTATGTGTAGTTAAATGATCAATAATGACAACGTTGTTCTGATAAAGTACAAGGTAAAACAAAGCTCATTCACACCTATTCAGTGAATAGAATGAACAAGAAATTGCATCTTCAGAAATCACAAAATCCATCACTTCTAGGATAATACCTCCTTTTGTTCTTTCTTTTTGCTCACCTTTCTATGTTTCTTTTGTTTTCTTCCCAGCCTATTACAACTGCAGTCTCTCTAAACTCTGTTTCATTTTATTCTCACTTCTGGCATGGATCCATTTCATGGTTTCACATATATTATTCTTAGGCAAATATAAAGTTCTACTTATCTAATTCTTCATGTATGAAGAAATTATTGCAAGAACACCACTTCTCTTTGCCCCCAGATATTTCCTGTTTACTTCTTCTCTCATTCAGTTAAGTTTTGATCATTTACTGCATTCTGGACAATGTACTAGCAATCTGCCTTCTAGACCAAGAAGCTTCCTGAGCCTCAGTTCAGTGACCCCCCATTACAGGAATGCCCATTCTCGAGGTTGTTTTCAGATGACTAGTTTATCATTTAATTAGGAGATAGTAGCCAGATCACTGTCACTACAAGGTAAGTGGTGGGAGGTGACATTCTTACAGATGTTGGGAATGTATACTCTGGAATTTAAGGTTACAATTTGGATTGTATACTAGCTCTCTCTCTCTCTCTCTCGCACACACACATGCACACACACATTCACATGCACACACAATTATTTGGTTCAGTAATATCAGCGTAGTACAGTGTGATGTGTAATATTCAAGAGTGTAAATTTGGGGGTCTACTATTTTGTGTTCATATCCCAGCAGAACCCCTCATGAACTGTGTGGCATCAAACAATGAAAACTGCCACATGTGTTGGTTACCTTATCTATAGAATCATAGCTTAACAATAGCCACTTCATAGAGTTATGAGAATAAAAGGAGACAATATGATTAAGATGGTTAGTGGAGTGATTGCATTCTCACAAGCACCAGAAATCAAATGTAGTGAGTTAGAGATGCTTTGTAGACTATAAAATCATAAAATATCTGAAGTGATTTTTATTGAAAGCGTATCATGAATTCCAATTAATATATAAGCATGTTCTGAGAAAACTATATATATTTATAATTGGAGGTTGTTTAGGTATCTGGAACTCAGAAATTTCACAATCCTCAAGCCAGCCATGTTTCCCATAGCCTTCATCCTGAAAGCTTAAGAAGTTTATATTTTCCAATTGTTTTCTTTTTCCCTAATAAGTTTTTTTTTTATAATTAATTTTATTTTATTATATTATGTTAATCACCATACAGTACATCCCCTGATTCTGATGTAAATTGATGCTTCATTAGTTGCGTATAACACCCAGTGCACCATGCAATACGTGCCCTCCTTACTACCCA
>NC_048228.1:65384590-65430597 GCF_002007445.2 Ailuropoda melanoleuca | reverse complement strand
CAGTCAAAACTAGAGGCTCTGACGGCCAGGGTCACCGAGGCAGAGGAACGCGTTAGCGAATTGGAGGATGGGTTAGTAGAAGAAAAAACGAAAATAGAAGCTGGTCTTAAAAAAATCCACGCCCACGAATGTAGATTACGGGAGATTACTGACTCTATGAAACGATCCAATGTCAGAATCATCGGCATCCCTGAAGGGGTGGAGAAAAACAGAGGTCTAGAAGAGATATTTGAACAAATTGTAGCTGAAAACTTCCCTAATCTAGCAAGGGAAACAAGCATTCGTGTCCAAGAGGCAGAGAGGACCCCATCCAAGCTCAACCAGGACAAACCTACGCCACGGCATGTCATAGTGCAATTCGCAAATATTAGATCCAAGGATACAGTATTGAAAGCGGCCAGGGCAAAGAAATTTCTCACGTACCAAGGCAAAGGTATCAGGATTACGTCAGACCTGTCTACAGAGACCTGGAATGAGAGAAAGGCTTGGGGGGGCATTTTTAAAGCTCTTTCAGAGAAAAACATGCAGCCAAGGATCCTTTATCCAGCAAAGCTGTCATTCAGAATTGATGGAGAAATAAAGACGTTCCAAAATCGCCAATCATTAACCAATTTCGTAACCACGAAACCAGCCCTACAGGAGATATTAAGGGGGGCTCTATAAAGGTAAAAAGGCCCCAAGAGTGATACAGAGCAGCAAGTCACAACCGATACAAAGACTTTAAAGAGAAATGGCATCATTAAAATCATATCTGTCAATAATCTCTATCAATCTAAATGGCTTAAACTCTCCCATAAAACGCCACAGGGTTGCAGATTGGATAAAAAGACATGACCCATCCATTTGCTGTCTACAAGAGACTCATTTTGAACCCAAAGATGCATTCAGACTTAGAGTAAGGGGATGGAGTACCATCTTCCACGCAAATGGACCTCAAAAGAAAGCTGGAGTAGCAATTCTCATATCAGATAGACTGGATTTTAAACTAGAGGCCATAGAGAGAGATACAGAAGGGCACTATATTATTCTTAAAGGAAGTATTCAACAAGTGGATATGACAATTATTAATATATATGCCCCCAACAGGGGAGCAGCAAGATACACAAGCCAACTCTTAACCAAAATAAAGAGACATATAGATAAGAACACAGTAATAGTAGGGGACCTCAACACCCCACTATCAGAAATAGACAGAACACCCTGGCAAAAACTAAGCAAAGAATCAAAGGCTTTGAATGCCATACTCGACGAGTTGGACCTCATAGATATATATAGAACACTACACCCCAGAACCAAAGAATACTCATTCTATTCAAATGCCCATGGAACATTCTCAAGAATAGATCATGCTCTGGGACACAAAACAGGTCTCAGCCAATACCAAAAGATTGAAATTATCCCCTGCATATTCTCAGACCACAACGCTCTGAAATTGGAACTCAACCACAAGGAAAAACCTGGAAGAAACTCAAACACTTGGAGGCTAAGAACCATCCTGCTCAAGAATGACTCGATAAACCAGGAAATCAAAAAACAAATTAAACAATTTATGGAGACCAACGAGAATGAATACACAACGGTCCAAAACCTATGGGATACTGCAAAGGCAGTCCTAAGGGGGAAATACATAGCCATCCAAGCCTCACTCAAAAGAATAGAAAAATCTAAAATGCAGTTTCTATATTCTCACCTCAAGAAACTGGAACAGCAACAGAGGGACAGGCCTAACCCACTGACAAGGAAGGAGTTGACCAAGATTAGAGCAGAAATCAATGAATTAGAGACCAGAACCACAGTAGAGCAGATCAACAGGACTAGAAGCTGGTTCTTTGAGAGAATCCATAAAATTGATAGACCACTGGCAAAACTTGTCCAAAAACAAAGAGAAAGGACTGAGATTATTAAAATTATGACTGAAAAGGGAGAGGTCACGACCAGCACCATTGAAATTGCAAGGATTATTAGAAACTTTTATCAACAGCTATATGCCAAAAAACTAAACAATCTGGAAGAGATGGAGGCCTTCCTGGAAACCTATAAACTACCAAGACTGAAACAGGAAGAAATAGATTTCTTAAATAGGCCAATTAACTATGAAGAAATTGAGTCAGTGATAAACAACCTTCCAAATAATAAAACTCCAGGCCCAGACGGTTTTCCTGGGGAATTCTACCAAACATTCAAAGAAGAAATAATACCTATTCTCCTAAAGCTATTTCAAAAAATAGAAACAGAAGGAAAGCTACCAAACTCATTCTATGAGGCTAATATTACCTTGATCCCCAAACCAGGCAAAGACCCCCTCAAAAAGGAGAATTACAGACCGATTTCTCTAATGAATATGGATGCCAAAATCCTCAACAAGATCCTTGCTAATAGAATCCAACAGTACATTAAAAGGATTATCCATCATGACCAAGTGGGATTCATACCTGGGATGCAAGCATGGTTCAACACTCGCAAATCAATCAATGTGATACATCATATCAACAAGAAAAGACTCAAGAACCATATGATCCTCTCAATTGATGCAGAAAAAGCATTTGACAAAATACAGCATCCTTTCCTGATTAAAACCCTTCAGAGTGTAGGAATAGAGGGTACATTTCTCAATCTCATAAAAGCCATCTATGAAAAGCCTACTGCAAGCATTATTCTCAATGGGGAAAAGCTGGAAGCCTTTCCCTTAAGATCAGGAACACGACAAGGATGCCCACTCTCGCCACTATTATTCAACATAGTACTAGAAGTCCTTGCAACAGCAATCAGGCAACAAAAAGGGATCAAAGGTATCCAAATCGGCAAAGAAGAACCCTAATAAGTTTTTGGGAACTTCCAAGAAACAGTGGTAGTTACTTCTCATCTACACCTACTCTCTTTATTTTAAATATCTACTTTCACTTGTCACCATGACATACATTTCTCGAAGTTGCTGCTGTTCTGTTATAGTACCTTCTCCATGTGTGGACACCAGCCACTCTTTTCACTCTTCAGTGCAGAATTAATGAACTTTACTGAAAACTTGGGTTTAAATGAAGGAAAAAGGAAACTTTAAATTCCATCACTCCTGTTGGGGTCCTTAGGTTATACCTCTCAAAGAGGTGCCTGCCCTCTACTGGCCAGCCCTTTCTGTGGCCTCCACGAATGTCTTCATGGTATATGGGTCAACCAATCTCCCTTCAAAAAGGGTGCCTCTGACCACACTCCCCTGTGTAGGGTCCAAATTAAATGTGTCCTGGCCTAGAGAGAAGAGAAGACTTTATCTACTCTGGTTCAAATCTAGACTTTTTGACCCAGGATGATTGGTAACGAAAACATTCAGTCTGAAACCCTCATATGCTGGAGAATGGTGCCTTTGATATCTTTTCCAGCAGTAAGTTTTTAATTATTTTATGTTTGCTCTTACTTTATTCACCTATTTATTAGGTGAATTTCTCAAAATCTTTTAAAGGTAAAGTGGTATATACCACTTAATCAGAGATGGAAACTGCTAGTAACCTTTAAATCAAATCCATTTTTTCTTAAGCTAAAATAATTAAGCTTTACTAGGTCCCCCCAGTTTTTAAGTATAATATATAACTTTTATTTTTGACTTCTACTTAGTGGAACTACAAACCATGACCACAATTTAAATGTCACTTAAAAATATTCTTCCCTTTTAAGCACTCAAATTCTCATGTGTTTCTCTGACTACAATCTCCCATCCTTCCATCACCTCCATCTTCTCAAGTCCACTGAATCCATTTATTGCTTTTATCATGGCTTCAATCTTTCCAATTCTCTTAGCCAAACATTTCATTTCAGATTATCTCCTTAACCCCTTGAATCTGGTACCTCTTTTTTCCACTCAACAGAAAATGTTCTCTAGAATATCTACAATTCCTTCTTAACAGGCTTCATTTAGTTCTGAAACACTGTGCCCTGTACTGTATTATTGGGTTCAGTTGTTCTGATTGTGTTTCTTCTTGAAAATCTATTGTGAACCCTGAACACTATGCTCTGTTAAATTGTTTCCCTCTTCTCTGACAATTACTTCTCTGGTGTGTTCTTTTCTTATTCCTTTTCCCTCTTTGCTCTTTTTCCTGCAGCTCCATTTAACCTTTCCATTTAGATGTTAACCCAAGCTCAATTTCTAGCCCTAATGTCTATCTCCAGTTTAGTATTTTCAGTTACCTGTGGCATTCTCCTAAGTATATACATTGCTAATACCTCCTGGGGTACATTTAAAACTGAATATTCAAACCACACAAGACACAGAAAACAGTCATGCTGTTTAAAGTGTTAAACTATTTACTTCCCTTCCTTCTTCCTCCAGGCCCTCCACCCACATAAGGATCCCAAGGCCAGCTTGCTTGTAGCTGTCCACTGATACCAGCAATCTCAAGAGGTTAAGAGATAAAGGAACATGGTCCTCAGATCACATGAGGCTAGAATGTATATCATTCAAAAGGTGGCTGTAAAGAAGAAACTAACCATGCTTACCCATGCAACATGAAAGCTCCTTTTAAGTCATCTTTATTTTCTCATATTCTGTCTCCAGAGGTACACTTCTTTAACCCAAACTTACAGTTCTCTTCTTCCCAGACCTCTTTACTGGACCTGGGCCTTCTGGGTCTTCCCTCTCTGTCTCTGTCTCTCCCATATGCATATGTGTGTATATGTATTTCTTTTTATTCAAAGTCACCTAAATCATCTATTTCTTTACTGATGTGTTTTGGTTTTTTTTTTCTTGTAGAATATAATGCTACCTGGAGTTCTTCATGAAAATTCTACTTCCTAGGAAGCATTCTGAGGATGGAGTTGCTGGCCTATTTTTCCTCAGCTCACATCTCACTATCAGGAAGTAAGACGTGTCTTCATTTATCTTTGATTCTGCTTCTAGACATTTTGTGTATGTGCAAGGAGGGGAGTGGTTTCTTGCTATGGACAGGGATTTCCACTAGTATAACACTGATTGCTCTCTGTCATCTCACTTAATTCTCCCCAGGAGGAAGAAACATGACTTATCTCTGAATCAGTAGTAGAAATGGGTCCTTCCTACTTCTTACTCCAGGGAGACTAGGTACAGGAAGGAAGCATACATTGTGGTCTAGACCTCCATTCCATTCACTTTACTGGAGAAGGTCCTTAGTTGGAGAAGTCTGAGACACTGCAGTGCTATTTATAGCTGAGTGAATAAATCTAGTTTCACAGTTTAATTTTTGGGAACCCATTGTTACATGATTTGACAACATTCTTTCTCTCTCTCCAGTAACAACTGGACTCAGATGACCTTTACTCTTAGTTATGTTATTAATTAGTTATGTGAACCTCAATCTCTTCATATGTTGTATGGAGAGAATAATAATACTCTACCTCATAGCATTGTGAAGATTTGGTACAAATTTCAAATACTGTACATGTACTTGGCTCATAGTGATTGTTAATTGTTATTTAAAACCAGTGTGATCCTCTGAGCACCAGCCCAAAGAGATTCTCTGCTTCTTTCCTACTGGAGAGAAAGGGGTCTTGAGGTGGGGGAGGGTGGCAGGGTCCTGTAGTCACCTGTTGACATGCAATTGGTAGAGAAATAAATGCTGAGTGCCTGGGGCAAAAAACAAAACAAAACAGTGTGATTCTTTGGTCTTCATAGGCCATAATCTCCTCATTTCTGTGGTTGGTTCAGTTGGAGAAGATGGGTGATATTTATTTGATCCCCCTCAGACCCTAACACAGATTATCACTTCTTCACCCTATTATTAAAACAAACGAACAGGCAGACACTCAAAGCCCTACTCTTTTGAAGATCATGCTATTTTGCTGTCCCATCCTTAGTTCCTTCCTATCACTGTTAGCCCCTGGTTTCCTGGACTCCCCCATGCCTTTCAGTCAATGGCTTCTTTGTCTGTTTTGATTGTATCATCAGTGGCACTTCCACACTCATTTTCTGTGCTTTCACACCCAGAGATATGTGTAATATTCTGACCATTTTCTAATAAACTACTACTAATTGTTCCTTCTTTACGAATTTGTTAACTCATGTCTGTTCTAACTACCTAAGGATTATATCAACACTTGATAGAGTTCTCCAGCTAAGAAAATCTAATTTGCTTTATATATTTCCTTATTCGTGTTTGTGGCGATATCTTCTTAGATAGCTAGGGATACACTATACTCTTTTCTTGGATTGCTCCATTCACTTCTATGCCAATTTTTAAAACTTACTTCTAAAGCAAAGCCTCCTCCCATTAAACACACCCACCCCTAATTCCTCACTTATTCGGTATTTTTTTCTCACTTTTACAGTATACACTATTTTAATTTGTAATTTTAGCATATTGCTTTTTAGTTGCTTCTTAGTTTATCAGGAATGTGCTCTGAATAACTAAACAAATAATAACATTGTGAAGGACTGGAAATGTTTCTCTTTTTTTGTCCCCATACCTTCAAAGAATCTACTTCCTCTTTCAAAATAGTGAATACTCTGTAGATACTATTATCTGTCTTGCGTATATGCCTGATAACATCTTATTTCCTATAGCTTTGAATTATGGACAATGAATCTTTTAGTTGTGTTTTATAAAAATTAGTTTTTTGTATGTATATCATAAGCATGATTTGTTTTATAAGAAGAGCTTTTCAGATTTAAAAGCAACACTTCTGCTATTCATCACCAGATCCTTTATGTAGGGCTCTATGGAGAATTGTATCGAACACAATTTTAATGCCTTAAAAGTTTACATTTTTATTGTTTTTAAAACAATAAGGGCCGATTTTACTTTGATCATTCTGACTGTGCTATTGAATTGGGGAGATGAGCACAGAATGATTTTAATAGCTTCCCCCCACCTAAGGGCTTTAATCTACAATCCAGAGCTTTCTCGTCCATTGATTTGCGTACCAACCCATGCTAGCAGGTGAGAAAATCAAAGTAACAGTAAATTTGAACTCTTTCTATCTGTGATAGTATAGCTGAAATAGTTCTATTTGAATGATTCTGTTCATCATCTGTTAGACAGGTTGTTTCAGATCTATCCTTCTAGGAGTCATGTTCTAAAATCTATAATCTGCTGTGTCTTACTGTTAAACTGCAAGAATCCTAGTTGAGTTTATGGTAATTACATTGACCTTATGTAATTATATCAGAACATTTTCTTTGGTTTGTAATGATTTATTGCTATATCCTTGTTATTTTATTTTCTAGTTTATTAATTAAGAGGGAAATGCNCTCCTCTCTCTCTCTTTTTTTTTAGTTTTTTTTTTTTTTTTTTTAAGAATCATTAGACTCTTCCTATTCCCCTCTTTAACTTCTTTAATAATTGTATAACCTCCATTTGGTGTAGCAGGATAAATATCGGGCAGGGTCTCTTGGCCTCCCAGGCAGATTCCAGAATTTCAGCCACACTCAACTGTTTTTAGATTTGTTTTTGGTACGAAGAACCCAAGTTGATCTGTAGTGTCAGACCTTGTTTCATGCCTTTCTCTGGATTGGCTGTCTGCTACTACAGCCATTCTTCTGTATTGGTTCTGCACACCAAGAGGCCCATCACTTCACACTGAAGAAGGTGATGCCACCTACCATGCATTTGAGCTCCTTAGGGCCTCAGAAACTTACCCCTAAGAATCAGCTTTCTAATAAGCCTCTTCTAGGTAAGTACTCTAGAAGGGAAAAGTGAATGTGTTTGCTTTGTTTCATACTCCTAGTTGGTGTTCTGTTTCTCCTCACTGCAGTTAAAATGAACTCTGAGAACTCAAAACTAACCAACTCTTTCTCCTCTTCAATCACTGCGATTGCTTACCATCATCTTTTGATAAAATCTGAAGTTTTATCCAATTCTTGTTGATTTACCTTTATTTTTGAATACATAGAACTCTAGCATTCTCCCAAAAGACAGAAGTACAATAATGTGATGCTCAGAAAACTGTCATCTCTCACCTATTCCTCTGTTTCACACCCACTTTTCTCCTTATTCGTCACTAATTTCATTGCTTTTTGGTTTATATTTCCTGTGTTATTTTTTTTTAAACTGAACAGATACATGTTTTTTATTTCTTCCTCATATACATTATAGCATACTGTATATGAACTTTAAACTTGACTTAATGTTTCCTGGAAAAGACTCCATATCGTTTAAATGTCATTTATCTAAGGTTGGTTTGTTTGTTTTTCCTTCTTTTTTTTTTTTTTTCCTATTCCTAAGTACTTCATGGACAGGGATCTAACTGAAGAGCATCCCCTGCAATTGCATAGTGAAATTCATTTTCTTTAATGACTCATAATGGTGGTGGTGGTACAGAGAGGGTTTGCGGCATCTTGTTCTCTTTCATTTCTGCACCTTAATTTTTTTCTTTTTCTTTTTTCTGTCCCTCTACTTCCAGTATTCTTGTATTTATCTCATTCTCTCCCAGAGCAATGCTTCTCCGAGTCTGTAAACTTTTATTTTCATTTTCTTTGAAGCCTTTTTCCTTCAGGTAATGCTGTGAATGACTGGGGCAGAGATATTTATGTTCAGTATTTTAGTGCTTTGTGGAGGTGGGTTTTTTCTGTGCTACCTCTAAGGTCTCCACTCTGCTATCCCCTTTCTCTCAGTCACTTAAATCCTCCTTTGTCCACTCTACAGGCACACAAGCCTGCTGTCGTACATGGGTGTTCCAGCAATATCTCCATTAGGATTTGGAGTTTATTTTTCTACAGATCCATCCTGATGGAAAATTTGTGGAATTTCCCATCTATTAATGATGCTGAAGGCATGGGTTGTGTGTGGTTTTCTTTGAAGTTTCTATTGCTTATGTGATTTTGAGGAGACTGTGAAAAGGTTCATATTCAGGAGGTTGCTATTCACCTCTAAATAAAGAATACTTAAAATCCAGACTTTCTTTTAAAATGGTCTATACAGTACTTCACAACCTACTTCCACCTCAACCTCACGCTGAGTCCCCTGTCTGTTTGGTCTTTCTGCTCCAGCTGTGCCTAAGTTCTTTGCTTTTGTACTGTCTTTTATAGATGCCATAAAAATAATTTCACCTTAAAATTTATTTTGATAGTACTCATTTATACTATCTTTTCTTTGTTCTTGTTTTATTTTATTTTAAGTAATGTCTACAACCAACATAGGGCTTGAACTCACAACACTGAGATAAAGAGTTGCACACTCTACTGATTGAGCCAGCCATGTACCCCTCATATAAACTATCCAAAATGTAAGTAGAATTAATGTACTCTCTCTTGCATAATGATTGTTACTTCTTCCTCCAACAGAATAAGCATAATTTCCCTCCCTAAATATCCATGATTTTTCACCACTTATTAATATGATTTAAACATGTTAAAATATGCTAATGATTGATTGTTTAATTTGTAAGGTAACAATATCAAACTAGTAACTTTGAGAGAGTACAACTAAACACTCTTTTTAATTAGAGAGAACACATTTCCTTTTTTCCCCCTGGATTTAAAATCCTACTCACTGGAAAAATGACAGAGTTAAAAAAGTCAATCATTTTTTTTATATTGGTAATGTATCTACATCATAGAAAAACCAGTATGTATACAATACAGTAGTAAGAACAATTATTCAGTTTCTTTTTAAAAAGTTAAAAACACTAATTGTATTGGCTGTGATAACACTATAATTCATTGGTTAGAATACAGTAGCTACACTGCCGTTATTTATATCAATAGTCTCATTAAGGAGCTAAAGATTTTTCTCCTTGAGTTTTGTGCTCCTCTGAATAGTCAATGAAACCTTTGGTAAGTCCTTTGATCAAATATCTGCCTTTGTTTCCCTGGAGAAACATTAGACAAATTACCTTAGTGACACCATAGACCCTTAAAAAGAAGCCTCCGTATTGTTTGCAAAATAACCACTTCCAGTGCTTGCCATAGATTATTATATAATAAGATTGGCAAGCAGAGTTTTAAAATTAGAGAGATCCAGGTTCAAATCCAACTCTACTTCATACTTACTGAAATATGTATGTTCATGCATTAAAAAATACCAAATCTTTCTAGTTTTCAGCTTGTGCACCAGTATGATAAGGAAAATAATGTATATCTCATGGGAGTATTATGAAACTTGATTAAATAATGTATACCAAGCTAATCCTTCAGTAATTAGCACCTCATTGGTGCTCAACAAGTTTATTGATAGTCTTAAAATTTCTTTGAAATCCAAGTGCAAATTAAGGTGGCTTATTAGAAGCAATGTCATTTGATGTTTCTTAATTTTTATACCATAATGCTTCTTGGAAAATGTATATGTAGCAGAATGTAGAAAGAGTCTGATAATCAGTGTTTAATTGTGACTGTTTTTAAGTAGTGTAATCAAATATACAACTGAAGGAATTTTTGCTAGTTGGGATACTTCAGTTTATCAATCTACAGGTATGTTTTCTCAGGCCCTTCTGAAACACAGTGTCCCAGAGGAAGCAACTCCTCAGTACTGAGAGATATAAATCAAAGTGACCTCTCGTTGAGCTTTTCATTAACATGTGTGTGCTGCACACATTTTTTTTTTACATTTTTAAAATTATTATTAATATATAGTGTATTATTTGTATCAGGGGTACAGGCCTGTGATTCATCAGTCTACACAATACACAGCGCTCACCACAACACATACCATCCCCAATGTCCATCACCCAGCCACCCCATCCTTCCCACCCCCCTCCGATCCAGCAACCCTCGGTTTGTTTCCTGAGATTAAGAGTTTCTTATGGTTTGTCTCCCTCTCTGGTTTCATCTTGTTTCATTTTTTCCTCTCTTCCCCTGTTCCTCTGCCTTGTTTCTCAAATTCCACATATCAGTGAGATCATATGATAATTGTCTTTCTCTGATTGACTTATTTTGCTTAGCATAATATCCTCTAGTTCCATCCACATCATTGTAAATGGCAAGATTTCATTTTTTGATGACTGTTGTAATATTCCTTCATATATATATATATATATGTATATATATATATATATATATATCACATCTTCTTTATCCATTCATCTGTCAATGAACATCTGGGTTCTTTCCATAGTTTGGCTATTGTGGACATTGCTGCTATAAACATTGGGGTGCAGGTGCCCTTTCAGATTACTACATTTGTATCCTTGGGGTAAATACCCAGGAGTGCAATTGCTGGGTTGTAGGGTAGCTCTATTTTTAACTTTTTGAGGAACCTCCATATTGTTTTCCGGAGTGGCTGCACCAGCTTGCATTCCCACTAACAGTGTAGGAGGGTTCCCCTTTCTCTCCTTTCTCTGCATACTCGGCAATATTTGTCATTTCCTGACTTGTTAGTTTTAGCCATTCGGACTGGTGTGGGGTCATTTCTTTGTGTCTTCCTCAATTTCTTTCATGAGTGTTCTAAGTATTCTGAGTTCAGATCCTTTGCCTCTTGGGTTAGGTTTACTCCTAGGTATCTTATGGTTTTGGGTGCAATTGTAAATGGGATCAACTCTTTAATTTCTCTTTTTTCGATCTCATTGTTGGTGTATGGAAATACAACTGATTTCTGTGCACTGATTTTATATCCTGTCACTTTATTGAATTCCTGTATGAGTTCTAGCAATTTTGGGGTGGAGTCTTTTGGGTTTTCCACATAAAGTATCATATCATCTGCAAAGAGTGAAAGGAAAACTTCCAAACTCATTTTATGAGGCCAGCATTACATTGATCCCCAAACCAGACAAAGACCCCACCAAAAAGGAGAATTACAGACCAATATCCCTGATGAACATGAATGCAAAAATTCTCACCAAAATACTAGCCAGTAGGATCCAACAGTACATTAAAAGGATTATTCACCACAACTAAGTGGGATTTATTCCTAGGCTACAAGCGTGGTTCAACTTCTGCAAATCAATCAGCATGATACACTACATTAATAAAAGAAAGGACAAGAACCATATGATACTCTCAATAGATTCAGAAAAAGCATTTGACAAATTACAGCATCCTTTCTTGATTAAAACTCTTCACAGTGTAAGGATAGAGGGAACATACCTCAATATCATAAAAGCTATCTATGAAAAAACCACATCGAATTTCATTTGAAAAGCTCTAAGCTTTTCCGCTAAGGTCAGGAATACAGCAGGGATGTCCACTATCACTACTGCTGTTCAACATAGTACTAGAAGTCCTAGCCTCAGCAATCAGACAACAAAAAGAAAAGGCACCCAGTTTGGCAAAGAAGAGGTCAAATTTTTACTCTTTGCAGATTATATGATCCTGTATGCTGCAATCTTCGCATTAACCCTCAGAGGCAGCAGAGTAGACAATATCTATGGCCTGCTCTGTTCATCTTTACCTGGCTTTATATTCAAACCTTAGCTGTTCTGAGTTCTGGGTGCTAACTGTTCACAGATAACCCCATTTCTGGAGAATTGCCCTCTCCTCTGCCTGGAATTGTCTTGATGGAGAGATTAGTCCCAATCTCATATGAAGGTACACAAAGCTGGCTCTTTGCCTAAAGGTGGGACCAGCTCCATGTTTCCACTGTGGGTTCAAGCTGAAGTAGGCTCCAACAGCAGTAAGTACTCTCCAAGATGGCTCCCCAGTGAACCTATATCTCTTGGTACTTTTCTTTTTGTGTGGTCCTCCTCTATAATGAATCTGGGATAAACTTATGTAGCCAATAGAATGTGGCAAAAGTAACACTGCAAATCTCTGAGGTTAGATTATAAGAATCATTGAATTGTCATTTGTCTTTTATAATGTTTATTCTGGAGAAGGTAGGCCACCGTGTAAAAACATCTGACTATCGGAAAGGCCGTGCAGTGAGGAACACAAGCCATGTGGAGTCTGGGTAGAGACAGAGCAGATGTTGGCCAGCTCCAGGTGTTCCAAATATCCTAGCCCAAGTGTCAGATATGTGGGTGCAGAAACTATCTTGGACTATCCAATCCCAGTGTATATAACATGGGCAAGAAATGAGGGCCCCAAGCTGGTCTCTAGTTGTGTTGTTCCAGTCACCTTTAGTCATTTGAGCTATCTGTCTTTGCTGGACTTTCCTCAAGTTCCTGATCCACCAGAATCATGAGATAATAAAATTATTGTTGTTTTAGGCCACTAATTTGAGAGGAAATATGCAGCAATAGATAACAAGAACACCAGCTGAGACCACACATGCTTAGCTTCTTTCCCAGCTCTATGCTGCTTTCCTCTCCTTTCTTCAGTGCAGCCCTTCGGGAAGTCACTTGCATTGAAAAGCATCATTTCAGGTCTTCTCCTACATGATTATACCTAAAAGTGGTAGATTTTATTAATTTTCACATTTTTAAGATGTTCAAATTGAGGTACAGATGAAAAAAATAACTTACTGGAAGTCACATAACCAATACTTAGGAAAGCTATTATTTGAACAGGCTCCAGAGCCCTTGCTCTTAACCAGAATGCTATACAACTCTGACTGGAGCTACTGCTGTCTATCACATTGGGCTCCTATGTTAAAGCTTCAAATTAAATTAGCCTTATAATTTAAAAACAACAGTTTACTCACTTTCTGATGTGCCCCCCCCCATTCTGTGGGTCTGTGTCTTTGAGGAAAAAATCTACTGTCTCGTTTACCATGCAAGCCTTCTGTGAGTGGCAGGATGGCAACACAGGGGGCTGCCTGGCTGCTGGCCAAGTGCAGTGGTGTTCTGTTTGCACCATGACAATCCTTTTGTCACTTGTTAAAAATTCAGTGTTATCTCCTCTCCCAAACATTGCTACCATCTGCCTACACATGACATTGACAATGATTATGTGGTAATTGCAGCTGTGTGTTTGATACCAATTATTATAATGTGGAATGGCCAAAGCAAATATATTTTCAAGCATCTATTTTTAAACCCTACCTTTCCAGTCTTCCCCAGCACCCTGTCTTCCTCAAGCACTTTGCTTATTCTTTTGATTCGTTTGAAACTTTGTGATAGCTTTGGAAACTCATGATGCTTTCTGCTTCATAAAGGAAAAAAGGTATCATAAAAATCTTTCTTTTGCCCATCGACCAAATTAAAATAGTTTTAGGGGCTAATTTTTTAAGATCACAATAGAGTCATAATGTGAACTGGTAAAAGTGTTCATTTAATTTTGTTAAATGGAGCCAAAATAACTTGATAGTTTTACAGTAGCATTTTCCCAAATGTGTCCTTATAAATAAGTCAGTGCTTGCATTTGCACATCCTAAGCTTCTTTTCCAAAATTCTTAAAAATAATACATAGTTTTAAATAGCATATTCTTAGCTAGTGTTTCTTGAAATGTCTGGAAGATTACCTTCAATAAGAAATTCCTGAAATAGCAAACTTTTCCCCAACATCCAACTTTAATAAAAATATCATTCATTTCCTCTCCCTACTGCTTTAGCTATAAAATATCAGTTAATATTTGTCACGTGCTTAGAGTAATAATAATTTTAAACACCTTTCATGCACGTGCTTTTCAGACAAAGATGGTCTATGTTAAATGCCTGACAAGTTTCTTAAGGGAAAACCATTGATTGGCCTAAAGCTGAACAGAGTCAGAGGTTGGAGAGTGTTCTAAATGTAGGGATGAAAGCAAAAAGATATGACTCACTCTGGAAGGAAAGCAAATCCATAAATAATTAGAATAAAAATCTCTTGGTGTCTATCCTGGGAAGTTTTGGCAATTAGCTGTGGGGTTCCATTTAGTGAGAATCCTGAGTGTCAGAGACTTGAAGTAAAAACACAAAGGAAGTTACTGATTAATACAGAAAGTTCTCACCAGTTGCTCTCTAACCTTTCTGCAACAAACAAACAGAAAACCTTATCTATATCTCTCCATGAAAATCCTACCCAATTTCTAGAATATTATCTTGGGCAGGTTGCACTCAGTTTCAGTGATCATGCTGGTTCTGTATCTGGGCAACTATCACTCGTTCTCTTAATTGCTCAATCTATGTCATGGGTGCTTTTCCTTATAGCTTCTAAGCTTTTTCTTTATGTCATTCAAGTCTAAGCTTGAGTATCTTTTCTTCAGAAAATCCCATCTTAGTCTTCCAGTCAAAACTTCTCCCAACTGTACATTCACTTATTCTGCTATATTTCCCTTCAGAGTATTTACTTGATTATTTTCTATCTCTCCCTCTAGAAAGTAAAACTCATGAAGACATGCACTGCTCTACCCTTGGAACCTAGAACAAAACAACATAGTAGGAACTCAAAATTTTTGAAAAATGAATAAACAAAATCAAGACATAAATAAAATAATAACAATTATATATACTCTGAAGGAGAAAATAGTGTGTGGTATTGTGTTCAAAACCAATTTAACTGTGGGGTGGTGAATAGGATTGTCAGGGAAAAATCTCTGAAATAATAACAAAGACTTTATGAGAAGGAAACTGCCTTGCTTAAAGCCAGGGGGAAGCACATTCAACCAAAAGGGATAGGAAGTACAAAGGACAAACTTGCATTCCCACCAACAATGTAGGAGGGATCCAATTTCTCCACATCCTTTCCAGCAATTGTTGTTTCTTGTCTTGTCAATTTTACCATTCTAACTGGCGTAAGGTGGTATCTTAGTGTGGTTTTGATTTGAATTTCCCTGATGGCTAATGATTTTGAACATTGAACATGCAAGTTGGTACAGCCACTCTGGAAAACAGTGTGGAGGTCCCTTAAAAAGTTAAAAATTGAGCTACCCTATGACCCAGCCATTGCACTACTGGGTATTTACCCCAAAGATACAGATGTAGTGAAGAAAAAGGGCCATATGCACCCCAATGTGCATAGCAGCATTGTCCACAATAGCTAAATCGTGGAAGGAACCGAGATGCCCTTCAACAGATGACTGGATTAAGAAGCTGTGGTCCATATATACAATGGAATATTACTCAGCTATCAGAAAGAACGAGTTCTCAACATTTGCTGCAACATGGATGGCACTGGAGGAGATAATGCTAAGTGAAATAAGTCAAGCAGAGAAAGACAATTATCATATGATTTCTCTCATCTATGGATCATAAGAACTAGGAAGATTGGTAGGGGAAGAAAGGGATAAAGAAAGGGGGGGTAATCAGAGGGGGGAATGAAGCATGAGAGACTATGGACTCTGAGAAACAAACTGAGGACTTCAGAGGGGAGGGGGGTGGGGGAATGGGATAGACTGGTGATGGGTAGTAAGGAGGCCACGTATTGCATGGTGCACTGGGTGTTATATGCAACTAATGAATCATCGAACTTTACATCAGAAACCAGGGATGTACTGTATGTTGACTAACATAATATAATAAAAAAAAACATTAAAATAAAAAAAAAGGAAGTACAAAGGACAGACAGTGTGAAAGAGCTTGTTAAATCCTGAGAATTGTTGGAAGACCTTTGTGACTAGCGCACTGTGAATGAAGAAGGGAGTGGCTCAAAATAAGGACAGAGAGATGAAGAAGGGGTTGGATACAGAGGTTCTTGCAGACAACGATACAGGGTTTTAGTATTATTCTTAGTGAAATAAAACTTCTGCAAAGTTTTAAGTGTGGGAGTGGCATGATATTATTTGTTTTTAATAAGGGCTTGCCGTTCATTGGATAAATGAGTGGAAGGAGAGAATACAATAGTAAAAGCAATGGGATGAGCAGTTATATGGCTGTTACCTTAGTCCAGGAAAGAGAGGATGATGACTGGTCTTGAGTTGGAGAAAATGATACATATTTGCAATTTACGTTCAGATATATGTGGGAATAAGAAGTCCTGTCAGTTTCTGATATAAAGACGTTTAGGTGATAGGATTTATAGAGGAACAGCAGGAGTCATTTTGGTAGATTAAATCTGAGATGTCTATGAGATATGCCAGTGGAGATGTCTAGGCTCTGATAAACTTCATGTAATTGAACTTCTGTGGTGATTTTGTTATATTCCCCACGGTACAAATGAATTTACTGAGATATAGGGAAGTTAATTTCCCCACACTCGGTTAGCAGCAACTGGCAAAGTGAAAGTTGCATTGTCTGCCTCAGTCTAAAACAGTGCTTATAACTCATTAAGGTTAGCAGGTCTGGGAAAAAGTCTGGTCCAGAAATATATATCTGGGAGTTGCACGTGGTATTATGTGTCTGTTGGTGTGACTACCTAGGAAGGAGAGAGAGCTGAGACCTGAGGGATATCAATGTGTAAAGCCTCGCTAAGGAAGCAAAAGACAACAACATGGTATGACCAAGTACATAAGAGGGAAATATGGAAAGAAATTTCATAACAGCAGGGAGCAGAGAATTACCAGGATAAAGGAATGGTGGACTCTGCTGAATTGCTGAGAATTCAAGTAAAATGAGTACCAGAATGACCCACACATGTTTAATTAAAAAGTGCACGATTAAAGACCTTCAAAATACATCTTCCCCAGAAAATCGTCAGCTTCTTGTATTCCTTTAATTTTTAAAACTATAATCAGGCTGGGTGAAAGCAAAAGTGAAACAAGAATAAGACTTTATAGGGGCGCCTGGGTGGCTCAGTCTTTAAGCATCTGCCTTCGGCTCAGGGCGTGATCCCGGTGTTCTGAGATCGAGCCCCACATCAGGCTTCTCCGCTGGGAGCCTGCTTCTTCCTCTCCCATTCCCCGTTTGTATTCCCTCTCTCGCTGGCTGTTTCTCTGTCTGTCAAATAAATACATAAAATCTTAAAAAAAAAGAATAAGACTTTATAAGTCATGTAACTTGGGACAAATCATTTGACTTTCTCTGAGCTCTCAAGTCCTTGCTGTAAAATCAAAAAGTTAAATCTATTCTATTTCTTTTATAAGCTTCTTAGAAACCAAATATCATAATGGGATGTTAAAATGCTTTGATAACTCTTAAAGTATTAACTAATATTTGTACTCTATATATATGGTTCTCTATTACATTTACATTTTCTCTTATCCTATTTCCCCATTGGATAGCAATCAAAAACCATAATGTCTACGATTTCCTTAGTTCACTTAGGCCTAGTATTGTAGAATGCATTTCACAGGGTTAAAACATGTAAATTCAGATGCCGTTTTCCAGAAGACTTCATAAATTTTGTAATTACCATGAATATTAATAATGTCAATATTTGCAGGTGGTCATTTTAGTCATCTTCCCACATCATTTTCTCTGGAGATGTAAATAACACTTTTCTACATTTTTAGGTACACGTTTTCTCCTGTTGTAACTCATGAAAAGTTACAATAAATACAGTAAGGTTGTAAGCAGTGATCCTAAAGTTGCAGGCTTTTTTGGTCCTACTCCATAGTTGCAATTTTTTTTCATGATAAACAAGAAAGGACACCAAAGAATGGTTTTGAGTTTCCTTGTCGGAGACCATGTATGTAAATATCCTTGTACTGCACAGCCACATTACATGAGGCTCATAGGTACTAAGACTTGAGAGATAAAAAATAATATAAGCATTAAGAACACTAAAACTTTTAAAGTTTAGTTGGACAGGCTAAGCATAATGCCACTCTGAAGATATCAGCAAGAACACATCTGAAGAGACAATGTCAGTACAGAAACTAATAGCAACCCATCCAAGAGGACACTGGGCTAAATGTTAGCAATTGGTAATTGAGAGAAAAAAAATCAATTTCTTTATGATATGTTGACTAATTGGTTATAAATTTAAATCTCACAATCCAGTAGATTTTATCACAGAACCAGAAACACATTTTCACAGTAGTCATAGCCTTTTGGGGTCCTAGAATAACTCTACAGAAACAAATGCTGGTCTGGAATTTTTATAAGCCAACTTGGTCTTTTGAGGTCCAGCTCCAAAATGATCATTCTGAGCAAGGTTCATAAAGGAGCCCACTATAAAACTCTTAGCTTACTCTATTATGACAGAAGCCAGTCCTATTTTCTATTCCCTCCCCAAATGAAAAAGATTCACATTCTGTGATGGAGAATGGGGAAAACGTTATCAGGAGAACCTGGGGAAAGTAGTTTGTTTTTGCGATTTTTAACTTAGAGTTGTTTGTACTGAGTTCCTTCTGTCTGCCCATAGATTTGTGATACCTCAGTTACAAGCCCTATAGAATTAAGGATTCACTGTAGTTTCCCATCGGGTGTTTCCTTTGGCTTTCCTCCCTAATCTTCAGATCAATAGGCCAGGAGGAAATCAAAAGCACAATGATATCTAATAACAGGTAAAGACAAAATATTCTAAGACAAAATGGGTTTTAGTGTCTCCTACCAGTGAATATTATTTAATAGATAAGGAACGCAGGCAACTAGAATAACATTGGAAGAAGCATTTGAATAGTAAAACTGGATTTCTGTAACCTCTAATGCTAACCAGGTCATAACAGGCAGCCGCACCAACCTCAATTCAGAATGACTCAACCTTCAGTAATTCATAATTTAATTTTGAAATTTAAGAGATGTCTAAGTTACTTTGCTAAAAATTATATCCTATCTCTTTTGTATCCTAATGGTTGCCAGAGAGGAGTGGTTTCTCAAGGCAGTGTGAAAGAAAAATGTATCAAATGGAGTTAAACAGGCAAGGAAGAATTTAAGACTACTGTAATAAGGGAGAGAGATTAAATTCAACTCCATTAAACAAAAGCGGAGAAGTTTTTAAGCATTGGGGTGAGCAGAAGAGTATTAGAGGGCCTTAGTAAGGAGATATGTTCAATGTGACTAGGCCATCTCTGTTTGCTAATTGATGCTTGTCAAAGTTAGGCTCTTACCTTCCCATAGAGCCTGGGAGGTAGTGGCTCTGTCTTTCTTGATCATCTTTCTGGGAGAATATTTACATCTCAAAGGGGTAGAAAAAGAATTGATAATTGCAAATTTTCTAAAGTAAGTGCTCTAGGAAAAGGGAGGTCAGAGGTTTATAGTCAGCGGAATATCTATCTTAAGTTTTGATTAAGCCCAGATGAATATTAAGGCTGTCTTGGTCAGCAGTTAGAGGACTGATGTCCTATACTAATGTCAGATACTGCTGAAGTAGTCTTTTATGATGTACGTCCTTATAGCCTATAAGTTATTCTTGAGCAACATGCAGAGATTTCTGGGAAAGCTGAATTAAGATTTATGGGCTTCTCAAAGCTCTATTCTACGGCTCTACCGCTCACCTGCTAAGACCTCACGCACTGTTTTGAAAGAACTCAGTTTTGCCCCATGGAATCAACTGTGCTATGCAGAGGCACAAACTTTATTTGCCTCTATGTCAGCCAGCAGGAAATCCCTGGAGAGGGTGTTGTAAGTAAAAAGGCTAGAGGTGACGTTGAAGGGAAAAGCAATTGCTTCTGACTGCTAATGTTTAATCTGTCCCCTACAGAAATGAAAGTGGCCTTTTATCTTTGAGTAGAATAAGGTGATTTGGAAGGGGAACAGGATGACACTGCAGTAGTTGATGCTGATGCCTTAGTAGTAAATTCAATTCAGCGCATGACTTATGCGAATTTCAAGACTGAGATAAACTTCACTAATGTAATGGCTTCTGGGGAATAAGTTCAGAATTTCTTTTAAGTCTTCTAAACTGTTGTTGCCTTGCCATTCTGGGTTACATTGTAGTGGCGATGTTTGATCTGCGGCATTTAATGACTTCTCATCATTTCTATCATCTTCATAGAAATTTGCTCCAGGCTGAAACCTGACTCAAGTTGAAGGGAAGTCATAAAATATTTTTTCCCCATAGCTGAGAACTTCATAATTCAACATAAGACAAAACAATAATACATGTAGTATAAACACTTTAATAAATGACTGGTTCATAATCAATTTGCTTGTTCATTTTACTTTTCAAATATCAAGTAATATTTATAAGGTCCACAAACTCCTGAATTCTAGTAAATTTGTACTGGATAACACAAACATAACTATTCTGGTTTGTTTACAATAATTTTATTTCTATCTCCTGATAGATCTCCCATACACTTATGATTTTAATATTATTTTCACAGCATATTAATATGAAATATTTTGGAAAAATAATGCTTTATAGCTCTAAATAGCAAAATGGTCTTAAAAAGTTTTTTTAAAGTCAAAGTATAATTGATGTACAATAAATTACACATATTTAAAATGTATAATTTCAGTAGTCTTGACAAATGTATACAAACCTGAAACAATCACCACAATGAAGAAAATTAATATCATTCATCACCCTAATTTCCTTGTTCCCATTTTTAATGCCATACTCTTGCCCTCCCACTCCTACTGTGGAAGCAACCTCTAATTTGCTTTCTTTCATTACATATTAATTTGAACTTTCTAGAATTTACATAAATAAGTAAAATCATACGATGGGTACTATAGTCTTCCTTTTTTACTCAGCATAGTTATTTTGATATTCACCCAGTTTTAGTGTATATGAAGAGTTCATTCTCTTTTAATTGCTGGTAAGTATTGTGTTGTAGAATATAACAGAGTTTATATATTCACCTGTTGATAGACCTCTAGATTTTTTCCAGTTCTTGAATATCACACATGAAGTTGCTGCCAACGCTTGTGGAAAAGTATTCGTAAGGTCATATGCTTTCTATTGGCTAAATACCTAGCAGTATAATGGTTGGATCATATGATCTATGTATGTTTAACTTTTTAAGAAATTGCTGAACTGTTTTCTGAAGTGGTTGTACCATTTTATACTCCTGCCAGGAGTCCTCTCCAACAATTGGTATAGATGGACTTTTTTAGCTTTAGTCATTGTAAAATAGGTGTTTAACCTATTGTATCTCCTTATGGTTTGAATTTGCATTTCCCTAATGGCTAATGATGATGAGCATCTTTTCATGAACTTGCCATCCATATGTCTTCATTGTGAAGTATCTGCTTAAATCTTTCATTTATTCATTTTTATTTTGGATGCTTTGATTTGGCATTATCGAGTTTTGAGAATTCCTTATATATTCTGGATACAAGTCTTTAATATTGTATTAATATACAATATCCTAATTTATGGCTTTTCTTTCCTTTATCTTAACAATATCTTTTTAGCAGAAGTTCTTAATTTTAATGGAAACTACTTTGTCAATTTGTTCTTTTATGGGTTGTACTTTTTGGTTCATTTCTAAGAAAATCTTTTTCTAATCAAAAGTGATAAAAATCTTCTCCTAAGTTTTCTTTTTAAACTTTTGTAGTTTTATATTTTATGTTTAGAATTAATCCATGTGAGTTAATTTTTTAATGTCCTTTGTGTATAAAGAATTTTTTTTTTGCATATGAATATCTGGTTGTTCCAGCATCATTTGGTGAAAACACCATCCTTTTCCCACCGTGTTGCCTTTGCATCTTTGTTGAAAAACAGTTCTCCATGTACATGTGGTCTATTACTAGACTCCCTGTTTTCTTCACATGATTCATTTGTCTATCCTATGATAATATTGTTAGGTATGATTTTTCATTAAATATAGTACTAGAGTGCTATAAATGTGTTTCCTCTTCCTTATGATATTCTTTAACAACATTTTCTTTTCTTCAGCTTACTTTATTGTAAGAATACAGTATACAATATATAATACATGTAACATATAAAATATGTGTAAGGCTTTTGGTCAATAGTAGTTAAGTCTTGGGGGAGTAAAAAATTACGTGTGGATTTTTGACTGCTTGGGGAATCAGTGTCCTTAACCCCCACATTTTTCAAGGATCAACTATACTACACTATCTTGATCACTATAGTTTTATTGTAAAGCTTGAAGTCAGGTAGTATGAGTATTCCAACTTTTTTTTTTTTCTAAAATTGCTTTCGTTATTCTAGGTTTTAGCATTTTTGTATAAATTTTAAGATTAGTTTGTGAATTTCTACAAAAAAAGCCCAATAGGTCTTTGTGACTGCACTGAATCTAAAGATCAATATAGGGAGAATTGACATCTTAACAATAGTGACTTTTCCAATCCATAGACAAAGTGTGTTTTAGCTTTTAGTATTTTTCATTTTCAATGTTGAGCACTTGTGCATTTTGTCAAATTTATCCCTTAGCATTTTTATATTTTTTGAAGCTATTGTAAATGATAAAGTTTTTAAAAATTTTAGTTTCCAATTGTTCATTTCAAGTTTATAAAAACATAATTGATTTTTGTATGTTAATGCATTCTATAACTTTGATAAATTCTCTTATTTGTTCTAGTTGCTATTTATTTTTTAGTAAATTCCAGTGGATTTTCTACATAGAAAATCATGTTGTCTGTAAATAAAGACATTTTACTTCTGTTTTTCTGATCTGGTGCTTTTTGTTATTATTATTTTGTTACTTATTTTCCTTTAATATACTGGTTATAACTTTCCGTGTAATATTGAATAGAACTGGTGGGAGTAGATGTACTTTTTTTTTTGTTCCTAATCTTCAGGAGAAAGCATTTGATATTTCATCATTTTATAAGATATTAACTATAGGTTTTTTGATGCCTTTCACCAGTTTCCTCCTAGTTTGCTAATATTTTTTTTAATCAAGAAAAAATGTTAGAATTTGTTAAATGCCTTTCTGTTATGTTTCTAGCATTTTCCTTTTTTCAGTTTTTAATGTGAGAAAATACATGCATTGATTTTCAAATGTTAAAATAACCTTGCATTTTTAGAATAAATCCCACTTGGTCATGATATTTTTTGTTTGTTTTTGCATCTATGTTCATAAGAGATTGATCCGCAGTTTTCTTTTACTGTTATCTCTGTCTACTTTTGGTATCAGTGTACTTCTGCCTTTATAGAATGAATTTTAAAATATTCCTTTCTTTTCAATTTTCTGAAACACCTTGTGTAGTATTGGTATTATAGTTTTCTCTAAATGCTTCCTTGATCACATTTACTAGTGAAACCATCTGGACCTAGAGTTTTCTTTTTTGGATGGTTTTAATCTATAAATTCCATGTTTTCAGTAGATAGAAGACTGTTCAGGTTATCTGTTATTCTTGAGCAAACTTTGTGAAAATGTTTCTTAATGAATTGGTACATCTATGTTGTCAAAAAATTTTAAAAGATTTTATTTATTTATTTGAGAGAGAAAGAGAGAGATAGAGAAAGAGAGAGAACAGGAGCAGGGTGAGGGGCAGAGGGAGAAGCAGATGCCCTGCTGAGCAGTGAGCCCGATGTGGGGCTCAATCCTGGGACTCTAGGATCATGACCTGAGCTGAAGGCAGATGCTTAACTGACTGAGCCACCCGGGTGTCCCCATTGTCAAATTTTTTGGCATAAGTTTGTTTACAACATTGCCTTGTCATCCTTTCCATATCTGGGGAATCTCTATTAAAGACATGTCTTTCTCTCCCTAATATTTTTAATTTGTGTCTTTGTCTTTCCAGTCACTTTCAGTAGAGGTTTATTAATTCTGTTTATTGTCTCAAATAAGATTTTCTTTTTATTAATTTTTTTCTTTTTTAATTTTCTATTTCATTGATTTCCTTTTTTGAAATTATTTCCTTTCACTTTGCTTTGAGTTTAATTTGCTCTTATTTTTCTATCTTCTCAAGGTATAAGCTGAGGTTATCAATATGTTATCTTTCCTCTTTTCTATAATGGCATTTAATACTATAAATTTTTCTCTAAGCATTGCTTTTGTGTCATCCCATAAATTTTGGTATGTGTTTGTCATTTTATTTAGTTAAAATACTTTTTAGTTTTCATGTTAATTCCTTCTTTGATCCATGGATTACTCAGTGGTGTCTGAGGAATTTCCAGAGATAATTATTTTTGGATTTCTAATTTAACTCCTTATATTCAAAGAATATATGTTGTATAACTTGGACCTTTTTAAATTTCGTAAGACTAGTATTATTGCCCATAATATACTTATGCTGTGTGTAATTGAACATAAAGTGTATTCTGTTATTGTTGGATAGAATGTTCTAGTAATGTCAAATAAGACAATTTGATGATCTTGTTCAATCTTACATATCATTACTTACTGATTTGTCTACCTATTGTGTTAATTATTAAAAAAGATGGTTGAAGTGTCTAACTATAATTGTGAATTTGGCTGTTTTTCCTGGCAAGTATATAAATTTTTGCTTCATGTGTTTTGAAGTTCTGTTATTATGTACGTAAACATTGGCCTGTTAAATCCTCTCAATGAAGTGACCTTCTTTATTCCTGGCAATATTCTTTGTTCTGAAATCTATTTGATCTAATAATAAAATAGGCACTCTAGATTTCTTTTGGTTAATGTTAACATATTGTCTTTTTCTAACCTTTTATTTTAACTTATTTGTATTTGATATTCAAAGTTTATTTCTGGTGGGCAACATATATTCCTGTTTTTTATTTGTGTTTGGTCATTCACATTTACTTTAATTATTTATATGACTAGGTTGAAGTCTATCTTCTTGCTGTTTTTTATTCGTTCCCTTCTTACTCTTTTTCTGCATCATTTTGGATTAATTGTGTCTATGATTTCATTTTCTTTCCTGATTATTTTAGTGGTTACTTTATGGTTTATAATATGTATTTTTCACTTATCATAGTTTAACTCTAAGTGATATTATACCATGAGTAGCCTATAATCTTACACTGTAGTAATACATTTATATATCTCCCTTCCTGATTTTTCTGCTATTGTTATATATTTTATTTTCATGTTTTTTTATAAACTGTGCACTATATGAATATTTTTATTTAAGCAGCCAATTATTTTTAAAAGAGATTTAAGTAATAAGAAAATACCCAAACCCTTACCATTTTTTGTGGTCTTCACTTTTTTTGTGCGTAGAACCATATTTCCATTTGGCATGCTTTTCTTCTTGAATAATTTCTTTAATATTTCTTGAAGTGTGTTGATGAGTTGTTTGTGTATGTTTGAAATACTCCTTATTTCACCTTCTTTTTTTAAAGGTATTTTCTCTTGGTATAGATTGTGGGTTAAGTTTTCCTTTCAGTGCTCTAAAGATATTGCTGTACTGCTCTCTAACTTGCATTTTTTCCAATGAGAAATCTTCTGTCCTCTTAGTTCTTATCTTGTTTTCTACACTGAGTGAATTTAAGGTTTTATGTTTATCACTGGTTTCATAGTTTTCTTTATTTTTTCTTATGCTTGGAGTTCCATGACCTACAAGGAATTTATTGCTTTAATCAAATTTGGAAAATGTCCAGTCATTTTCCCTTCCATTATTTTTTTTACTTGCCCCTTCTGTGTTCTCTTCTTAATGGCTTCTGTTTTGTGTATATCGAGAAGCTTCAAGTTTCCCCACAGTTCAGTATTCTTTGCTCCTTCTTTCTTTTTTTCTTTTAGTTTCTTGAAGATTTTTTTATGTATTCATTTGAGCAAGAAAGAGAGAGAGAGTGAGAGCATGAGCAGGGGTGAGGGTCAGAGGAAGAGGGAGAAGCTCCCTCCTGAAGAGGGTGCATGAAGCAGGGCTCCATCCCAGGACCTTGACATCATGACCTGAGCCGAAGGAAGATGCTTAACTGACTGAGCCACCCAGGCATCCCTCTTTCTTTTTTTAAGTTTCATATACTTTATTTTTGTTGATTTCCACGTATTTTATTTTTATTTTTTATTGCTCAGTCTTCAAGTTCACTGATCTTTTCTTCTGTACTATCTATTCTCCCTTTTATCTCATCTTTATATTTTTATGATAAATATTAGAGTTTTTATCTCTAGAATTTCTTTTTTTTTTTAAGATTTTATTTATTTATTTGAGAGAGAGAGATCATGAGCTGCGGGGAAGGGTAGAGGGAGAAGCAGACTCCCCACTGAGCAGGGAGCCTGACACAGGACTTGATCCAAGGACCCTGGGATCATGATCTGAGCTGAAAGCAGAACTTAACCAACTGAACCACGCAGGTACCCTTATCTCTAGAATTTCTATTTGTATGATTTTTAAACATATTTTATGTTTTTACTTAGCATTTGAAGTTATGCAACATAGTTATAGTAACTGTTTTAGTGTTCTTTTCTCCTAATTCAAAGATCTTTATCAATCTAATGTAATTTAAGTTTGAAAGACTTCTTTCCTTACTATGCATCAGATTCCTCTGCTTCTTTTTAATGCCCAGTAATTTACTGGATTCAAGACATTGTGGATTTTAACTGCTTTTTGTGCTAAATATTATTGTATTTCTATATTGCTAAGCATTATACTAAGACAAACTAAAATTATTTGGAAGCAGTTTGACCTTTTCAGGTCTTCCTATTAAGTTGTATTAGGTGGGACCAGAGCAGTGCCCAGTCTAGACTATTTATTCCCCACTAACTACAGAAAACTATTTTATGTACTCTTCTCAATGTTCCATGAATCTTGAGGTTAGGTTGTCTGTTCTGGCTGGTGAGAGCAAGCATTGTATGGCCTTATGTGAGTACTGAACACTGTTACCACTAGACCTTCAGGTGGTATTTTCCTAGCCTCAGGTAAGTTCCTCAAACACATGCAATGATCAGTACTCAGAGAAATACTCAAGGGAAATTTTCTGCAGATCTCTGAAGTTTTCTTTCCATACAATTTTTTCCTCTCCAGTACTTTATCCTGCAAAGCCCGGTTGCTTCAGTCTTCCCAGCTTCTCATCTCTTTCATTCGAACTCAGGTAATCTGCTGGGCTCTACCTGGGTTCCATTTGCCTGTGTTTTGGCTGGAAATTTTTAAGGAAGCAAGCTGTGGGAAATCACAGAGATCTTCTTGTTTGTTTCCTGGTCTCAGTGATTACTGTCCTTTGTTTCCTGATGTGCATTTGTCTTACAAATTATTGTGTTATATATTTTGTACAGTTTTGGTTGTTTTAAGAAGGAGGAGAAAAATCTGATTTTTTACTTCATCTTGGCTAAAAGCCAAAAGTGTTATTTTTTTTTTTTTAAGATGATTTTATCACATTATTTTACAAAATACCTTAGCTTGAGTTCATCCCTTTGGCTCACATAGATTCAAAAGATTTCTTTCTTCCTAATTTGCAATAAAATTTACAGAATCAATTTGGAAGTGATTTACCCAGAGTGGTACTATACTGTGAGATGGCATTCTAAGTTGTTTTTAGGAAGTTTATTTTTAGTGTCAAACTTGGGGGGAAAGAAAAAAAAACTAACTGATTGTGAACAGGATGTTCTTATACAAAATGGGCTTGGTTGGGGGCCCTTTTCATACCTTCAGTAGGTCTCCTTTTGCCATTGCTAAACTAAAATAAAATAGCTTCTCTTGAAGATGGCCTGTCCCTGGAGGATGATTTTATTCTATTTCACTAATCTTTACTAAAATATAAACTGATAAGTTAGTTGCTAGTTGATGCCTCAAATCCAGTGTTCCTGGGGAAAAACCAAATATTATCTTAACAACTTGTCACTAGAATAACTCATCTAGAAGAAATTTTTCTTCTTTGGGAAAATACATTTATAGGAAACCTGTGGATGGAGAATAAGAAAAGGAAGGCATAAATTTGTGGAAAGCAAGTAATCAAAACAAATTGGTTCTAAGAATAAATGAAGTATAATTTTAGGGTGGGTAAAAAAAATGAAAATGAGCAGAATGGGTCAACACAGGAGGAAGAAGTTGAATTAACATGGTAAGAGTCTGAAACCTGAAGGAGGAGAGACAGCTTAGAACCTTTAAAACACATAATGAATAATGTTTGTGTCCATGTTGCTAAAACCTCTACAGTGTAAATGTGTTTTATCTCTCCAGATTCTTAGAAAAATCTGATTGTGTCCAGAGATTCTTAATTTTATGGAGCAGGCTACATCTCCTAGGGGAAAATGTCTTGATAAACTAGCACTTGTTATGTGACATTGCAAGATTTGACCGGTTCCATTCCCAAGAGGTAATTTATATAAATTACAAAAAGTAGATGCAGTGGAAGTATGAGATAATCACATATCTTTATTTTGCTCAGTGTTAGGATGACATTTACAGGCTTGGTCTATGAAGTATTGATTTTACAGAATGGAAGAAGCTCACCTCTAAACATTCCCCAATGTGTTAGTTATCTATTGCTGTGAAACACACCATCCCCAAATCTAGTAGGTAAAGCAATAAACATTAAATTCAATTTCCTGTGGGCCAGGAATCAGGCCTGTGTAAGATGGTTGCTTTGGCCCCATGCTCTCTCATAAGGCTGCAGTCAAGATGTCAGCTGGGGCTGTGGTCTCATCTGAAAGTTTGAATGAGAGAACATTCACTTCAAAGCTTACTGAAGTCATTTTTGAAAAGACTCAGTTTTTCATGGACTCTTGGACTGAAATTTTCAGTTTCTCACTGAAACTGTTGGCAAGAGACCTCCTTTAGTTTCTTGTTTAGTAGATTCTCTATTGGGTAGATTACAACATGTCAGTTGGCTTTTCTCAGAGCAAGAGAGGACAATCATATGGAAAAATCTAATTTCAAAAGTGAATAATCCATTTTTTTTCTATATATATATATATTTTTTAAAGATTTTATTTATTTATTTGACAGAGATAGACAGCCAACGAGAGAGGGAACACAAGCAGGGGGAGTGGGAGAGGAAGAAGCAGGCTCATAGCGGAGGAGCCTGATGTGGGGCTCGATCCCAGAATGCTGGGATCACGCCCTGAGCCGAAGGCAGATGCTTAACCGCTGTGCCACCCAGGCGCCCCTTTTTTCTATATTTTATTTGTTGAAAGTCACTGTGTTAAACCTACATTCAAGGATAGGGTATTACATATGGATGTGAATATAAGGAGGCAGGGATCATTGTGTACCATCTTAGAGACTACCTACCACATCCAAGGAAAACAAAATTTGGTAATTAATGCTCATCACTGTCAATCAATGTAAATTACTAAATTAACTCAGGGCCTAGAAGATAGATATCTCCCCTTGTGTTGGTTGATAAAACCTTTAAAAATTTGTGATACTGTTTGATTGTAGTATATGATTGAGTTAAATACAACTTCAAAAATACATGTTTTTAACTATAGGACTAGCTCACTTGTGATTAAATTCTTTTGTTGAACATCATGTGTATATAAGTTTGGTAATTCTTCTTTTTCATAGTTTTCCTTTTAATAGCTGGTAATATTCCAGAAATTTTAATATGCATTTTAATATGATTGTGTCTACATGGTGAGGAAAAATCAGCATGTATAAGATGGAAATATTTTCTGTCAAGTTAATTATTTCAACAGAAGTTGAAACACAGAACTAAACACAATTGACAAAAGTTGCCACACTACTTTTATCCAAAGAAATAAATAGACTCTGCTGCATAGACTTACATATTATTGTCGCTTTGATTGAAATATCTAAGGGCAGGCTACCTGTCCTCTGTGTCAAATAAGTTCCAGATCAACCTAAATATATACCACAGTCAATTTGCTCTTCTTTCTAATATTATGTTTCTGTTTATAGCATTGACATATTTACATTCTCAGCATCATCACTTCTTTTTTTACATACCACTCTCCATTTAGCCATTCAGTTCTTCATTATGTAGGCAACAGCTCTCACTCTGTTTCATTGGGTTTGTCATTGGCGTTCATTGGCTTTTTCAGAATCTTTCTAGCATTTCCCCTTTTTATTTTTTTCAAGAGTAAGCATCTCAAATAATACAAACATGTCAATCTCTTGTGATGTAATTATCACTCGTCAAACTTCTTAGATTGAACTAAACCTATATTGTGATTTAATATCCTATTTTTCTTCCCATGGCTCTTCTAGAATTTAGCTTACTGTATTTATTCACCTGTATTAAGTCATATAATTTCTTTCCCATCTTTCCATCTATCTATACTACCTCTGTCTTTACCACTAATAATGTCTAAAACTCTCCCAACCATCAGTAGTTCAAATGTTAATTCTCTCATGGAATTTCACTTGATGTTATATAAAAGACATTTCCCCACACAGTTTGTGTTCATACTTAATATTACATTTTTCTTGTATATTTTATCACCCCTATTAGACTACAAGGTAATACTGTTCATCAATGTTTTCCACCAAATACCTGTCATAAGATCTTATGTATACTAGACTTTCAATGAAAGTGTAAAAGTTAATTGAATGAACCAATGGTATAGGTAGCCACCCTTACACACATATGTAAATATATACGTAAATGCTCATTACATTTTGGGCTGTTTCTGGAAACTTCCATTGATGGAAGGTGTTCATCCAGGTTATTTTTCATTCTGTTACTAGACCATTCTAAATGCCTGAATATTTTTTCTTTTAATAATCTGAAATCTGAGGGCTACTTGGGTGGTTCAGTTGGTAAGCATCTGACTCATGATTTAGGCTCAGGTCATGATCTCAGGATTGTGAGATTGAGCCCCGCATTGGGCTCTGCTGGGCAGGGAGCCTGCTTAAGATTCTCTCTCTCCCTCTGCCACTCCCCCACATTTGTACTTTCCCTCTCTCCAAAAAAACAAACAAAAAAATGAAACCAAAAACCAAAAAAATAACCTGAAATCTGACTCTTAAATGTTAGCAACTAAAAATTATGCTAATGGTAGTAACAGTGTTTCATAATTTTATATTAAATTATAGCTTTTAAAATACTTTTACATAAACAAAATTCAATAATTTTCCTGAAGATGCACAGAATAAACGTACCTTCTTGTCTGCTTTTCTGTGTCATCTGTTAACACTCCTCCCTAAATGTTAATCATGCTCAAAGGTCTGCTGATTACATTTCTTTAAAATTAGCATTAAAAACTTTTTGATATGCCAGGAAAAGGGTTATATTGTTAGGCTAAAATGAGCTCAGACAACTTCCCTTCAAGCCCTCATTGAGATTGCTTCTTTAGAGTTCCTATCCATCTGAGACATTTAATTTTCCAGGTCTTAGCTGTGGAACACTATATGGAGTGATGGAAATAGTCCTGGAGTTGTTATCAGATGACCTAGGTTCAAGGCCTTGCTCAGTCACTTACAAGTCTTGTGACACAGGCAGCCACTTAGGCTTATTTGCTTCCCTTCCCTGATTTTAAAATAGAGATAAAATATCTCATAAAGAGGTTGCCAGGATAAAATGAGTTAATACAGAACTCTTTGTAGATAAAAAAGGTTATATAATCAAAGGCATGCTTATTACTATTATTTTCTTTTAACTTTGAAGTGTGCTTACTTAACACTCAAGACCTCTTTCTTACTGTGCTTTATCTCTCAGTCCATTCATTATTTTGAAATCCAATGTTACAGGCTTATTTTCAGGCTTTTTCACATTACCAATGAGTTCCAATTGGTTCTTTCTTAATGGTCAGGCCACTTTGGGTGTACTGTAGGTAAAGGCATACCTTGAAAATGTGACAAGCATGACTTTTAAAAGTCATTAAGTACCTCCATAAATCTATCACACTGTCCTAGACATAGACAAATTATTGAAGTAACAGATATTGTGATAGGAATAGACAGAAAAGGAATATAGAAAGCACAAATTGAAAACAACATTAGTATTAAATAGAGTTGATAAAAAAATAGGTCAGAGTACAATCAGGTTATTTAATATAAACATGAAACAATCCAGAATGATTTTTTTTTAAATTCATACATTACATGACACTCAATTTCTTAAAATTCCTCACTGGCTTCCATTGCATGTAGAATCAAGTTCCAACTCCTAGACTTTATATTTTAAATTAATCCATTTATGTGTGTGTGTGTTTATTTTATGAGTTCCCTACCTTTAAATATTTTCATGATTAGGGAAGATGTTTTATAGTTTAGGTCATACTTGGATTGAATAAAAATTCAATGAATACATCTTTTTAACTGATAAAATCAAACTAATAATCGGCCATTAGAATTTTAGACATGTTTAAAAAGATTCTTATTTTTATCTTTTTCAATATAGCTTATTAGTAAAAAAATAAGTCTATCGGTGTTCAAATGTTCAAATCAAATTCAATAATGAAAGTGAAATTAATTAAAAAAACTTAAAATGCTATTTATTTGGTGGAATATATATGTATATTTAGATGTATATGTGTGTACTTATATGTAATGTAAATTACATTTATATATGTGTTTAGCAATGAATTTAAAATTATTTTTAGAGTCTAGTGTTTAATAATTTCTCCATTCATTCTTGTTTCTTCATTTCTGTTTTTTCTGTTACCCTCCTTCTAAATAAGATAACTTCATAATAATTGTAAAAATTTCCCAATTGGGAATTCTAGAAATTTAGTTTTGATATTGTACTAATTATGGATAAATGCAGGAAGCTGTTTCTTATTCTTACTTTGTAGGTAGTTGTTATTAATCAGTAGAATTTGAATTTGAATAACTGTTGCAACAGAAGCGGAGTTTTCAGGAATTGTGATAATATGACAACCTACCTTGATGAGGTCCTATGTTGTTTATTTATTTATTTAAAGATTTATTTATTTATTTTTGATTGAGAAAGGAAGGGTGAGGGGGAGGGGCAGAGGAAAAAGGAGAGAGAAACTCTGAGTGTGGAGCCCTTCCCAGGGCTGGATCTCACTCAGGACCCTGGGATCAGGGCCTGAGACAAAACCAAGAGGGCAACACTTAACAGACTGTGCCTCCTAGGCACCCCAGGTCACATGTTGTTTAATGAATATGTGTAAAGAGCTTTGCACTGGCCTATCTACGCTCTATTGTTAATAAGGATGCCTAGGAAACCAAGTGAAACTAATAAATTTTGCATTTATTAGTTTTTATTTTTAAACAATCAGCTAAGTAGAAGAAATTCCGGGGTAAGACTTAGGGAAAACATGCAAACATAACAAAGCAGGACTAAATAATATACACTTGCAGGTGAAAGCACTTGAGTTAAAAATAATTAAAGGTAACAAATCTTAAGGATGAGACTTTTAACTCAGGGTTGAGTCTAAGAATATTTTCTAATCTATTTTAATGATGACTGAACCATGTTTTCAAAAATATCCCAAGCTCTTCTTAAATAAGCAACCTCAATTTTAATGTGGTTTCTAACTCATCGACTAATTAACAGAAAATATTCATATAATAAAACCAAAAAGCCCATATCATTCTTAGTTATTTCCCATCATATGTGTATATTTTAAATGCAATAGGTGAGAAAGTATTATAGCCATTATAAACATAATTGTTATTTGGACCTGCCACTGTAACTATAATAACTTTAGATTTGCTCTTAAATTAGCCATTTGTGAAAGATATAGTGAATGGTTCTCACAACATGAAATATTTCTAAAGATATACAATTTGGAGAAAATATTTATTTCTGCTACTATTTTTCATCTCCTTTCTCTTGCTCCAAAATTACCAAATATGTTAAAATGTGATCTTCCCTGACTCTTGTTTTAAAGCCAACAAAACTCTTCCCTATTTTAAAAGGCTAACAATGTCCCAAATAGATTTATTATTACTTCAGTGTAGAGCATCACTCTATGTGCCATGTTCAACACTCCCAATTTCAATTTATTTCCTCACCTCAGGGTAACCTCAGATCTTAGATTAATGTCATTTGATAACAGAGTGCAATTCTGCATGACATATTTTCAGTTGCCAAAGACAATGCTTTGATGAACGCCTTTAAAATAGAATAAATCTCTATGCTATAAAACAAATGGCCTGGCACACTTTTGCAACCGTAATGAACACTGTTCAGGGGTAAAAATGTCAACAGAATTTTTAAAAGACGATGAAAATATACTGGTGGTAGTGTTTTTCTCTGTACCCAAATCATTAGAATTACTCCAACTGGCTCCCACTGAAACCACCTTTCCTGGAGTTACCAGAAATACAGGTGCAAATGATGTACAGGTGCAGACAATTGGCCCAATTCTTCAGTCCCCAATGTTGTGAGGTTATGGGGGATAGGGGGAAGACTCTACATAAATAGAAGGCAGATTCTGCTTCTGAGGGTTAAAAAATCCCCATAATCTACACTATTAAATTAGAGCATTTTTATATTTAGAACTGATTATGACAGAGAAACCAATAATCCTTAACTCTGAAAGTTGTTCATCAAAATTAAATTGCAAATCACTAAAATGCTGATTTTTCTACTGCAGAACAATTTAGAATGTTTTTATACTGACATGTTAAAAGTGATGTTCAAACAATCAAGAAAACAGCCTTAAATATGTTTTGCTCTGATTTCATAGTCATGGCTGTGTTCTGTGAAATTTTCAGTAGGTTTTTTTGTTTTGTTTTGTTTTTTGGTTTTTTTTTTTAAAGAAGAGATATGGTCATTTTCCTCAAATAGTACAAAACAGCAGCAGTTTAATCCAAAGGCAGTCTATTTTAAATGCTAAGAACATACTGTCTGTGTTAGTGATATGCATCTGATTCGAGTTTTTATTAGTAGGAACTAACACAGTGCTGGACAAGAGCAGGTGTACAGTGTTGGTGTTTGGATCAATATATATTGCTTTATTTCCAGAAGAATTTTGAATGAATTTTTTTCTCATTAAATATTGTGGTGGTAACACTATTAAATTTCTTGGAATTTCAGGGATTAAACTACCCTCAGGTGGATTACTAGCATCCAAAAAATACTATATAAGTTGTTACATAAATCACCATGTTATTAAAGATATTTAGTAAATAGAAAATATTATCTAAACTTGGAATGAAGCTTTTTTGTATATGTACGTGTGTGTCTATATTTATATCAATAAGTCACTTAATCACTTAGTGACTATCACTTAATGAATACTTACTCATATTTAATAAGTACTTATTATTTGCCAGGAACTACTATAAATGTGATTTGTTAATTCATTGACTGCTTACAACAGTTGTATGAGATAATTGTCATTATTCTCATCACCCCAGTTCTCTAGATGAGAAAATTAATATATAAAGAGGTTATTTTGCTAAGGTCACAAAGCCAGGTGAATGCAGAGCCAGAATTAGAACACAGGCCATCTGTCTTTAAAGTCTATTCACTTAACGTCTTTTCTTTAATGTCTTTTGTTAGGCCTTATTGTAAATTTTCTGATGGCACATGATTATAGAGGCATCTCTAACTGACCTACGCACACTGGTCTATTGATTACTTGTTCATGCAAATGATTCTCACACTCCTTCCCATTTTAATATGCCCCCAACATCACCGCAATATTCTGCTTCATTTTAATGCTCTTCCAAGAACCTATGAATTTCACATTAGTCAAATTGATATTTGTTCTGTTTCTTTTTTTTACCATAAGTACCCCTGAATGAGTTGAAAGGAAAAGATCAATAATATACAATAGCCTTCCCTTTCTTGCTAATTTCAATTAGACAACTGAAGCAATAGGACTTTCAATGGAGGAACATGGGATATACGTGCAAATAGGGAAGATATTACTGGGATATTAAAAACCCCACAACCAATCTAGCAGAAATTATTAGGTTCCATATTTAAAAAAAAATCCAAAATCTGTACTTCCACTGTGACGGTGGTCTAGGCCACCATTCTCTTTCAGCTGGGTTATTGCAGTTGCCTTCTCCATGCTGCTACTCTTGCCCCAGAGTCCACTCTCCACATAAATAAGTAACTGAAGGATTTTAAAAAATAACAATCAGTTCATGTTGGGGTTAATGTAGAGCATGAAATCAGCCATAATACCTGGCTGCTAAAATGTAACACAGAGGCTGCTGAGGGCGCTGCTGAGGGCGAGGGAAGGAATCCCGAGGCCCTTGTGACCACTCTGCTGTTGGAATGCTGTGGGGAGTTGCCTTCCCTGAAGCTTTCTTAGCCCAAATAGCCACCCTGTGGCTAAGAGATGTGGGCATTGTCCCTTGGGGTCTGTTTAGCAGAACTCTTAAAATACACAGAATAGCATATCGTATCTTTTCCATAAATAGATCCTCTTAGTTCTAGTAAGACCCCTTGTCACATATCCTGTGCTTGAGAAACAGTGATAAGGATTTGTGATTATCCTGAAGGACCAATAAAAGTGGGAGCAAAGAAGAGCAAAGGGTCTTCCTCTCTGAGGGTTGACCTGTTGACTTCTCCTCTCTTTCATAGCAAAGTTTGGAGTCATCTTTCATCCATCCGTACAGGGATTGCTGGCCATTCCTGGCGAGTTCATATCACTATTGTGCTTGGATCTCTACCTCACTCAGATTAAAACTAGGAGATGTTCAGTGGTGTGTGTAGCCCTATAAGAACTCTTCCTGTGCTTCTTGTGTGAAAGGAACTTTTTCACTGTACTCAATCCCTACCACCAGCCCCCTTGTTCATTTAGCTCCAGGATCTCTGCCCTCTTGGTGATTTGGTTCAGTGAACACAGAAAATCCAAATCACTTTTCTGCCTCTTCTTCTTTCAAGCACTTCACCAGTAGCTCCATCACTTCCTTCAGTTTTGTGCAAATGTCACCTAACCAGAGAGGTTTTCACTATGTACTCCTACAAAACAGCAATATCTACTACCACTCTCATACTTATTGCCCTCCTCCTCTCTGCTTTACTTTCATTCATTAGACTTATCACCTGACTTAGTGTATTGCTTGTATATTTGTTTATTGTTTGTCTCCTCCCTGGAATGTAATGTGCACAAGGGGAAGGTCTTTGTCAATTGTGGGCACTGCTGTATCTATCATCAATGCCTGGTGCCTGGTAGGCACTCAATAAATATTGGGTTAATATATGGAGCATGAGGGAAGAGGAATAGAATAGGAATGGGATAGAAAATGAAAGATAGAAAAATACCACAGATAGATATCAACTAATGTTTCCTAGGATCTGTTTGGTATGAGTGAAAGAAAGAAGAGAAGCCAGCATTTACTCTCTCTTTTCTGTATAATACCAGAATTGTAGACTGAGTTTGAAAATTCTGATTCATTGTTAACTTTGTATTTTTACCTGTTCATAAATTAGGTGTCCTTTTTGGTGTCTTTGCTAATTTACTGCCTATTTTGTGATCACATTTGCCAATATTATATGTATACTACCATTTTATAACCTATCTTCTCTTCTATTTTTTGCATTAGGGCTACCTAAGGAGAGACAGTGAAACAGGAGATACTTTTTATCACAGGCAACTTCCTGTCTCTGTAACTTTCTCGGGCATTTTTCTCCTTTGCCACTAATCTTCATGCCACTGACTCTGTACTGGGATTTTCTCCCAGGTCTTCTCCACAAATCTGCCAATGTGAGACTAGATCATTTACATTTTAATGTGAAATTTAATCAACACCTTTTTTCTCTCAGATGTGGTTTAATTTTAAGACTTTTATTCATCCCAGGCACCCTGTTATAAAAATTTCTCTAGCACCTGGCTGGCTCAGTTGGAAGAGCATGTGACTCTTGATCTAGGGGTCATGAGTTCAAGCCCCATGTTGGGTGTAGAGATTACTAAAATAAATAAATAAATAAATAAACTTTAAAAAATTCTTTCTGGGACGCCTGGGTGGCTCAGTCAGTTAAGTGTCTGACTTTTGATTTCTGCTCAGGTCATGATCTCGGGATTGTGACATCAAGCTCTGTGTAGGGTTCCACGCTGGATGTGGAGCCTGCTTCAGATTCTCTCTCTCTTGCTCTCACTCTACCTCTCCCCTGCCTCTCCCATCTTTCTCTGCCCCTCCACCCCCACTTGAGCACCTGCGCTCTCTCACTCTAAAAAAAAAAAAACAAGCAAAAGAACAAGACAAAAAAACTTTTAAAAAATTCTCTAAACTCTGCATACATTCAGATACTTCTCCATGAGTTTATATCATAGGTCCTAGAAGAGTGATACACACAAACATTCAAAGCATAGATCTCCCGTACTAGAATCTGCAAGTCTCCTGAGAGCAAGACCTTTTCTCATTCACTTTTAAATCACACATTTTGTGGAATCCAAATAGATTAAATATTTAAGTACATTTTTGTTGAATGGATACGTATGTGAATGAATAAAATAAAATTTCTAATGGAATAAACAATAGAAAACTACTTTTAAAAAATAGCATTTATGGCCATGGATTTTTGTTTTGTTACTATTTTATGCTTATTTTTATTTTCTTCTTGTTGTTTGCCTTTATAGAAGTTTGTAGCTCATTTATTTAGCCCACGTTGAACCTTTTGTTCTTGTAATACATCCAGGAGGAAAGTGTCTTGTTGACATAGAATATATCCAAATGTCATATATATTGTTCCTTTCTAGCATATTTATATGATACAATGAGAATGAGGCCCTTGTTCAAGTTTATAGTTTATTATGCAGAGAAAAAATAGGATGGAGAAAATATTTCCTGTGGCATGTACCCTTGAATATTTTAAAACAAATGGCCTCTTTCTTACTTGTTAAGGACTGTGGAAAATATGTCAACTTCTTTTAGCAAGAGTCCTGGTAGATGAGGTTCTGCTTTGCTGATTTGAAGCTGCTCTGAATTGCATTCATAGACCACATATATTCCTTATCTGATTAAATTCATCATTAAAATTTTATAGATTCAGTTAGTCATCTTGCCAAGGAAATCTTCTGAATACATTCTTCTAGAGAGTTTGAGTTTTATTTCATTAAATCATTTACCATCAACCACACACACAAAAGATCCAACACATGTTCATCAGTTAATAGGAGAAAAGTTACAGTTGAGAGATAATTTTTAAGAAAAAAAGAAACAAAAATCTCATTTAATAGAAGGACAACTGGTTTACTTGAGTAAGAATTTGTTAAAACATGTATAATTATTTGAATATACTTTTAAATTGCAGAGTGGTTTGCTACAGTAAAAAAAAAAAAAAAGTGATGGTGACTTTTAAGATCTACCAGCCATTACTGTTTTCAACCATTTGATTTGGTAATGGACATACTTGTTACTGACTTCTATTCCTGTCTATAGTAGGCTAATTATTTTGGAGAGGAAAAATAAGAGAGTGAGATATAAATAGGATAAAGTCTGGCCATTGATTTGGAACTCTTCAGAATCTAATTGAAGAGCATATATAATAGTCACTTCAGGCTTATCTGGTTGATATCTCCTATCTGGACACATGGAAAACTATCCTTTCCAGTCTAGATGTAGTTGGGTAAGTCTTATGACTCACTGTGGTCTATAGACATGAGTAGAAAGGATGGGTGTTACCTTATGAATGAAGCTGTGTAAAATCCTTCTGCAGCTTTCTGTCTTTTTCAAACCCATGCTTTGTGTTAAGAAATCATAATATATAAAAACTAGGCAGATCTCCCAAGATACCACTTAGTAAAAAACTGCCCTGGAAAGTTGTTGAACCTCATCAGATCTTGCATAAATATGACATAAGATTTGTTTTATAAAGCCATTGATACATTAGTATAATTTATTTCATTATAACTTCCTATTCAGATACATGGCAATTATGTTCATTTTATCTGCCCTGAAGTTCAGTACGTTGAGTTGTATATTTGAGCACATGTCCTATGATATACAGCTATTGAGCACCCCAGCATGTCCTTACTAATTCACATAATGTTTATTGAGTTCCCATTCTATAATGACACTTTACCTGGCACTAAGAAAACAAAATTCCATAAAATAAAACAATCTAATAATATAAAAAGATTACAAATGAGTAGTTAAAATTATGAGATAGTAGTAGTAATGCCAGTGCTCTATTAAAAGAAATGAAGAGCTAAAGAATATTCAAAAGATATTACCTCAGTGATTCAGAAAAAGGATCACAGAAGAAATTTTGGAAATATACAATGTAAACCCCAAAGAATAAGAAAGAAGTTCAAATGTACCAAGGAGAAGGGCTCTTCAGATGGCAGGAATGGCATGCTCAGTAGAACTGTGCACACATTTTATACATAGCTAATGGTCAAGGAGCTAATAGAGATAAGAAGTGGGTGATGACATCATTAATGTAGTTTAGATACATTCTAACAACAGTGAAGAACCACTGACAGATTTTTAAGTTGGGCAAGAACATGATGATGTTTGTTTTTAAAATATTTTGGAAACCAAGTGGAAGATGAACACAAGAGGAAGGACTTGTAGGCAGGAAGATTCTTTTGGTTATTGAAATAATACAGGGGGGACTAATCCACGTCTTTATAGTAGTGGCAGTGCACGTGGAGAGGATATTGTAAATTTTGGAGTTACTGGTGGGGAGGGGGGCTTGTTGTATTGTGGGTTATCAATATTAGAGGAAAAGGAGAAATAGAGATTATAATGAAGCATCCAGTTTATGTGATTGGGAAGAAAATGATGCCATTTCTATCAAGAGGGTTCAAAAAGAAAAATGTGGTAGGCAGAATAATGGCCCCAAAAGTTATTTATGTCCTAATTTCTGGAGCTTGTGAATGTTACCTTATATAGGAAAGAATTTGCATATCTGATTAAGTTCAGGATCATGAGATGGGGAAATCATCCTGGATTATCCAGGGAGACTTTAAGTGCAGTCACAAGCATCCTAACAAGGTAGAGGAAGAAGAAAGCAGAAAGAAGAGAAGGCAATGTATCCACAGAGGCAGAGATTGGATTGATGTAACCATGAACCAAAGATACCAGCAGGAGCTAGAAGCTGGAAGCAGGGAGAGGCAAGAAAAGGATTCTCCCCTAAGCTCTTAAAAGGGAGCACAGTTCTGGGAATATGTTGATTTCAGCCCTACGAAATTAATTTTGGATTTACGGTTTCTATAACTGTAACATAATAAATTTCTGTTGTTAGAAACACTAAGTTTATGATAATTTGTTAGAATAGCAATGGAAAACTAATACAAGAAATTTATAAGATTAGCACAGAATTTCTGGCTATAAGCCTGTGTGTGTATATATTTGTATGAGTATGTGAGGTTTTGAAGTATGTGTGTGTGTGTGTGTGTGTGTGTGTGTGTGTGTGTGTGTAGGTATGGGTACATATGAACTGATGGAAGTGTAGAGGAAAGGAAAGGCTAAAACTGAAATAAAATAAAACAAGCAACTTGGAAAACCATGTGCTTCTCACTTCTCCCCACTATCTTGCCACCAAGATACCAGATATGAAAAGATCAGAGGAAGTTAAGATAGTTGTAGGCAGGCCAGGAAAATCATCCTAGTTCCTGGATAAAGCACTGTCAGGAGGGCTAGCCATCAGTGGACTTTATGATTCCCTGTCTGGGGCTGTAACCTTAAAACTCTGAGGCTCACCACATCTCACATTGTACCCCAGCTCTATTTCCTCCACCATCCTTCCATAATGACTTTCAAGAAAAAGGTGATAACAGACAAATTTTATGAAAATCACTTCAGACCTCTTACACAGAAAATGGTGGGAAATGAAAATGGTATTTATGACAAGCATAAGGCAGTACCCCTACATCCTACCTGTATGTCCAACCACATGAGGGAGTAGAGATTAGGACAATCACACAGGACCATGCTCTGAATTGAACAGAAATTGCTGTAGAATCCAGTGATACTTTGTGAATCTTCTTTGTATGAGTTTCTGTAACGAGCAGATGATAATTACAGTAAACATCTACTGAGTCAGACACTGTTTCAAAGGGCATTTCGTGCATCCTCTATTCCTCATAGTAGCACCACGCTGTCAGTATAATGTTCTTTATCTTATAGACGAGGGAGAAGAAGCACAGAGAGATTAATTTATAGTTAGTTAAACAATAGAGTTAGCAGTTCAATTGAGCTCACATTTTTAACCAAAATACTACAGATTTTACTCAAAGTCAGATGGCACTCAAGTTCATTTCTAAGACTCCTTTGCAGATTTTCTAATGTGGAAGGAGCAGCTTTAAGGCTAGGGCAGTGTACTGCAGATGATCTTTGATATATGTGTTTGACTCAGCAACAGCAGCAACAATAACAATATGAGATCAACCAGTTTTGGGAGGCCTTCTAAAAAATCTCAGGTTTTACTCATGGTTCCTGAACTCCGGCTCTTCTGGAATTCAATTACTGAAACAGATAATAATGCACTTCCTCTTCCAATTCTTTTCTCTCTCTCTCTCTTTCTTTCTCTTTTTCCCCCCTGGCAACAGACTGGTAATTGTCCAGCCCCCTGGTAAAATATTCAAGCTGATAGACCTAATCAGAACAAGTTTCTGATTAAGGGACAAACACATAAACAATAGTTGATAGGATAGAATGATTAGGGAAAAAATATTGTGGTTAAGAAGAAAACCGTTTTTAAAATTCTTATTGAAAATCATTTCAAACTATCTAAAATGCTTCTCTTTTTTGATGAAAAGCTCCTATATGTTTCATGGCTTTCACTTCAAATTGAAATTCACACTTAACATCGATGTTGATAAAACCCAAAGACCCACACTAAATGTTTTAATTGAATTTATCATTGCAATTTTTAACATTACCTTAAATGGCTTATTTCCTAATTTTATTTTTAAAAATGCCAAAGATAGAAGTTAAAAGTCAAAATACTTTAGTAATTGAATTTTCTAATAGGGTATATTTCAATTAATTTAAATTTAGCCCCCATTACAATTTTTCCTATGTATGTTGAAAAAAGAGCAATATGGCAAGAAGAAATTATTTCATCTTTTAGGAAAAAATATTTGAAAACAAACTCTCTAAAGCTATTCATTTTTATTTTTATTATTGTAAAATTGGGATATGCAAAGGAAATACATTTCCAACACTTTCTGAAGGATGTACAGTTGAATATCTGTCTCCAAGACACATGTCCGTCTCCCATTTCTAGTGTTTTCCAATTTTGGACTGTTTCTGATTTTAGTATTTCTTTGATCATCTATATTATGTTAATTGTAGGCTTATGCCACAATTTCCTGATTGATCAACTGTAAGCATTATCTGCTTCCATTTATTAAAGATTAACTGAAATTAAACTCCTTCTTCCTCCCCTTTTCTTCCATGTTTTATAATAAATCTTGGTTCTATTGATTATTTATATAATTTTAAATAACATACTTAAACTCCATCTCTTGATCTATCAACCTCAGGATCTCTTACCTTCCATTCTCCCTCCTTTCCTTCTCTACTTTGCATATCTGTCAGTACTCGTTTCCATTGTAAAAATGTTGCATTCTGTAATATTACACAGACTTCCATGATTACAGGTCTGTAATGTTACAGACTTCCACGACTTCACTACAGGTTGACCTTGAAAACTTAAGGCTGAGATACAGTGTTTGCCATATTAAAATTATGTCAGTATCATTTATTTCAGAACCAAATAAATTCCCAGAGGAGTTGTGGCAATAGGTCACCAAACTTTTGCAACTAAAAGGCGAAAACCTCAAGGGTTCAGAACATGATCTTTTTATACTTTATTCATCATTCAAAATCAACTCCCATGTTCGTTTGCTTTGCGCTGTCTTCCTTATTTAGAGCTCTATATTTTCTCTTGGACTTTCTGCTTACATTTTGCTGTTTGGTCCCAGAAACTATATGCCTTTTTCAAATCAGTAAGGTCAACCTGTTAAGGGTTTCTTGAATGCTCTGATAGTGACTCCTCCTTAGGCATGCTGAATGGTTGCTACTATAGGAATGTCTTATCTACTTATTTCCAAAACATATGTCTGACACTTTCTTGGGTGACTTTTCTTTCTTGCAGTACATTTTTTTTTCCAGAAAGAATGCATGGGAAGTAAACTTTCTGCATCTTATTTTGCCCATTCTCTATAGATGGAATATATTGTCATCTAGCTTCCAATGAGGCTGTGAGAAATCTAAAGTTTATTGTGATTCTTATTTCCTTATAAAGGATTAGCTATTTTCCCCTGGAAATTTTTAGAGAATTTTCCTTATTTTTTTTTTAGATATATTTTTATGTGAGATCTCCCAGTAAGTGTGGGCGTAAAAGAATCAATCTCCTTGATACTAGGTGAGTACGTCAAATACAAAGACCTATGTCTTTCTCTTTACCTCTGAAAAATTTCCTTTTTTAAAATTTCTTTGATAATTTCTTTTCCTCCATTTTTCATTCTTTCTGGTTTTTAAATATTTCATGATTCTTTCAGTGGAGGAATATGTAAATATGGATTGCCAATATCTTCCATACCATTTTTATCGATTTGGCATTGTAATTCTGTGGTCTCAAATAATTTCTAACCTTCCATTTAAAAAACTTTATTGGATTCAATTCTCAGTAACCATATTTTAAATTTTAGAAAACGATCACCTCAATTTAAAACAGACTGTTCATATGTCACTGAAACAATATCTTATCTGAACTGGACATATTAATTAGAAGTAGTTTATTGTTTGTACTCTATTCTCCAATCTGAATTTTATTTCTTTTCCTTCAGGATTAGTTGTCTCATTTGTTCAACTTTACTCTTTTTTTTTTTTTTTAGAACTATTGAATTTCTAAGATAGCAACAGATTCTTAGCTGCTCACTGATAAACACAAAATAAATGATCTGGTAGATTACCTATGTGGCTGGCAGGGGTTTCCTCTGCTGTAATAGGCCTCTTTCTTGAATGAAAGAGATGTATGCAGTGTGTGTGTGATATATTGATATTGATATTTCAAGGTCATATGTATGAAGCAGGCACATAGGTAAGAATTTGGACACATTCAAATACCAAAGCAAGGCCAGTCTGACTAATGTGAACAAACCCTCAGTCTGGGAGCCATGGATCTCCCTCAACATATCACTCAATCTATATCTGGCATTGAAGCGAGTGTCACTTCCTAATGCACAGGAATGGGGGTGGCCTGAACATGCACATGTCTTTCAGTTTGATTCTCCATCAGTCATCATGATTTCTGTCTGTCCTCCCACACCCTCTCTTCTTTAGCTCCTAACTCTAGGGAGCTGCACTGTGCAAAATTGCTGCTAGTTCCACTGCAGCTTTTTCTGTTGAATATACTGAGTGATCACTCCTTTTATTCTAATATATCCATCAAGGTGCTCCCATCAGTCTTCTGTCTTCCAGAAATTCATTCTAATCCTTGACTGCTGATGTTTCTCTGCTGCCATTCTCTGAAACTCTGTGGATTTATTCACTTTCATATTTCTTCACTGAACACTCTATGGATTTTTGAGATAGAGAAGAATTTAATGGAATTTCTGACTCTAATAACTGGAACTGGAAGGCTGTAAGAATTTTTAAATGTTACTTCATAAAGAAAAGCAATACACTTATTTAAAGTCCACACCAAAGAAATATCCATATGTATATATATGGATATAAAAAAAAAAAAAAAAAAAAAAAAAAAAAAAAAAAAAAAAAAAAAAAAAAAAAAAATATATGAATTAAAAAAAAAAACTTGAAGACTTCAGAGGGGAGGAGGTAGGGGAATGGGATAGACTGGTGATGGGTAGTAACTGGTGATGGGTAGTAAGGAGGGCACGTATTGCATGGTGCACTGGGTGTTATACGCAACTAATGAAGCATCCAACTTTGCATCGGAATCCGGGGATGTACTGTATGGTGAC
>NC_048228.1:65329973-65383986 GCF_002007445.2 Ailuropoda melanoleuca | reverse complement strand
ATATATATATATATATATATATATATATATATATGAGTTAAGTTCTCCTTTCTATAGTATTTACACAAATCACCAAAGATAAACTAAAAGAGTGAGGAAGAATTCAAGGAAAAAACATTTTTGTAGATCTGAAAACCAAAAATCTTTAAATAACATTATATTTCCAAAGACAAAAAGTAATTGACAGGCTGAGAAAATATAATTTCAATGAATATAGCTGAAAAATAATTGATTACTTGTATACCATCCTTACTAAACTTTATAATTTATTAAATTGAGAGAAGTCTTAAGCATTATAACTAGGAAAAAAAAGGCTATAGGATATGAAGGGGTAAGTTAAAAAAAGAAATGGCTGATAAATATTTTTCAAAAACTTTTTAGTTATGGGGAAATATTGATTTAAATTTTCAGAAGATGTAATATGATTCTTTTGGACACAAGTTATAAAAACACAATTTGAACTAACTTAAATAAAAAAAGAAATGTACTAAAGTGATATTGATATACTTTACTTAATCAAAAGAAAAGGTACAGACCCCAGTGTGCTTCTGGGCATTCTAAGTGACCCAGTGTTTCCAAGGCATTTACACTGTGAATGACTCATATGTTCAACTCTCACCTTGGATAGAGTCTCATCTGATGTAGAAAATGAACTTGGCAGTCAATTCGTAGAGTTACATGTACCTTATTTAGTGGCCCTAGAGGAGACCTCTTGCTTGTTGGGAACCTTGACTACCCACCTTGACTCACATGCCTACCATGAACAAATGAATATGGCTAGGTGCACTGTGATTGCACCAGACTGGTTCCCCTACTAAGCTCTGAAGTCACAGGATGGTGACTGGGTTGGTCTGCTGGCCACATGAGCAAGAACTACACAGTTGTGTAGTGAGTTAAGAGGTTTTGTTAAAAGGAAGATGTTGCAAAATTATGGAGCAGAACGTTTTTGAATCCTTTCTTGATAGTCGCTTGCAGCTATGAGGATTTGAAGGATGTTGACTCACCAGAAAGAGTAGTACATAGGAAATGAAATAACACTTCTTTGACTGCATCATTGCTGGCTATCACAAGGGTTTGCTGGTCAAAAAAAGATTGAAGAACCATGGCATTTATTACCTAAAGACCAACAGGAAACAGAATTTTCATGCAGTTCTAATCTCTTTCTCAAATGTTCACCAAAATCTCACATGGTGAAATCTGTCAAGCATTTGAGTGGTCTTTAATAAGAAGAACAGAGAAAAAGTTGAATAGGCTTCAAGGGTCCCTGGCTCAGCTTCCTTATCTTAACACATGAGAATAAGCAGAAGAAAGGGGCCACATCTATGAGCATGATTCCTTATTAGTAGTGTGGCCTAATCAGTGAATAGGATTTTGTCCTATTTGATTAACAAATGACCATGCTGGAGGAAGCAAGAAAGTAGATGAAAGAAAGGGATGGGCAATTCTTTGATTTTCTATGTAACTTATCCAAACATAAGTTTATGAATCTCATATGATCACTTAAGACTCCAGTCATGAATTTTCACTTCTCATTGTAGATATAGTGGAGTTATCATAGAATTTAATAACTGGGGAGGAACTTAGAGACTGGTACATCTAACTGCATTATTTTATACTAAACTGATATTCTGATTAAATAAATTCCTCTTTGAATTCCAGCTTGCTAACACAGTGTTGTGTGTGCTTTCCAATATATCTACCTGTCTTTCTACAATTAAGAAGATTGCTTTTTGGCGTGCCTCGTGGCTCAGTCAGTCAGGTGTCTGCCTTTGGCTGGGGTTATGATCCAAGGGTTCTGGGATCAAGCCCTGCACTGGGGTCCTTGCTCAGTGGGGAATCTTCTTCTCCCTCTACCTCTGCCCTTCCCCCTCACTAGTGTGTTCTCTCTCTCTCTCAAATATATAAATAAAATCTTTAAAAAAAAGATTGTTTCTTCATTAAAAAATACCTACTTGTCTATATCTTTCTCTATCAATCAATCAGTCTAGTGTCATCTGTGTATTTATGTAATCTTAAGATATTTTATTTTTTATAAGATGCTGTTCAATAATTAATTTCTCTCTCTAGGTTCAATCTCAATAAAATTGTACCCAGTCTTTTCTATTATTAAAAATAACTTCAATTCCTGAAGCTTTCCCCCCAAAATGTATAGGTTTATTTCAAAGTTTTATCTGCTATGTGTAGGAGAAATACTTTTTCATGTTAGTGGATATCTCTACTTTTTAATTGTTTAATTTTCTCCCCTAATTTCTCATGCAATTTGTATTTCAACCTCCAAACAGATAGATACACATGACACACACATACACACATTTTTCATCAGTCTTACTAAGGTAATATTTCAAGTTAGAAATTTTTATTTTATTTTAGAAATGGGGAAATAAGCATTGGTTTTCTATAGGCTACCCTGAAACTTGTTTCAGACAGCTATGTTTTATTGTAGTACAAGTGCTGCTTTCCTATCATTGAAATGCAAAAGTTCAAAAACCCCACATTTTAACAATTACATATCTCATCAATGTAATTCAACATAACAGAAAATAGATAGTAAAACCTAGCTATATAATGAAATATTGACCATGTATATTCACAATAATTGTGTGTGTGCTTGAGAGAGAGAATTACATATCGGACCCTTGTAGTCTGTATACCACAAGATAATGTCTCAGTTTACCTCAGTTTTTTTGCCCAAATTTAGTATGAAATTTGGTCCTATATGTAATTTGTGGTTTTAAGATTTTATATGATATCTATTGTGGGTGCACTACATGTTATAGGAAAAAAATTGTGTGAAATTTATAATGAAATCAATAAATTTATAACTTATGTTACACTAGTTTTAAATTTCTCTCTAATGATATTATTCTTACCACTGTTATTTAACATACTACTGCAAGTCCTAGCAATCAGGCAACAAAAAGGAATAAAAGACATTCAAACTGACAAGAGAGAAGTAAAACTTTCACTATTTGCAGATAATATGATAGAGCTCATATGATAATATGATCATCAAGATAAAAAATTTCTGACAGTGAAGGAAACAATCAATAAAACTAAAAGGCGAACTACAGAATGGGAGAAGATATTTGTAAGTGACATATCTGATGTATAGAAAACCTAAAAGACTGCCAAAAAATTGCTAGAATTGATAGATAAATTCAGTAAATTCACAGGATACAAAATCAATGTACAGAAATTGGTTGCATTTCTATACATCAATGACAAAGCAGCAGAAAGAGAAATTAAGGAATCAATTCCACTTATAATTTCATCAAAAACCAAAGATACCTAGGAATAAACCTAACCACAGAGGTGAAAGAACTGAACTCTGAAAACTAGAAAGTACTGATGAAAGAAATTGAAGATGACACAAAGAAATGGAAAGACATTTCATGCTTATGGGTTGGAAGAACAAATACTACCCAAAGCAATCTACACTCTTAATGTAATCCCTATCAAAATACCAACATTTTTCACAGAGCTAGAACAAACAATGTTAAAATGTGTATAGAACCACAAAAGATCCCAAATAGCCAAAGCAACCTTGAAAAGGAAAAACAAAGCTGAAGGCATCACAATTCTGGATTTCAAGTTATATTACAAAGCTGTAGTAATTAAGACAGTATGATACTGGCACAAAAATACACACTTAGATCAATAGAGCAGAATAGAAAATCCAGAAATGAACCCACAACAATATTGTCAATTAATCTTCAACAAAGCGGGAAAGAATATCCAATGGAGAAAAGACTGTCTCTTCAATAAATGCTGTTGGGAAAACTGGACAGTAACATACAACAGAATGAAACTGGACCACCTTCTTACACCATGCAGAAAAATAAATTCAAAGTGCATGAGAGACCTAAATGTGAGACATGAAACCATAAAAATCCTAGAGGAGAACACAGGCAGTAATCTTTTTTACATGGACCATAGCAACTTCCTTCTAGATATGTCTCCTGAGGCAAGGGAAACAAAAACAAAAATGAACTACTAGGACTTCATCAAGATAAAAAGTTTCAGCACAGCAAAGGAAAAAATCAACCAAACCAAAAGGCAACCTACAGAATGGGAGAAGATATTTGCAAATGACATATCCGATGAAGGGTTAGTATCCAAAAATCTGTAAAGAACTTATCAAGCTCAACACCCAAAAAACAAATAATCCAATTAAAATATGGACAGAAGAGATGAACAGACATTTTTCCAAAGAAGACATACAGATGGCCGGCAGACACATGAAAAGATGCTCAATATCACTGATTACTGGGGAAATGCAAATCAAAACTACAATAAGGTATCACCTCACATCTGTCAGAATGGCCAATATCAACAACACAAGAAACAACACATGTTGGTGAGGATGTGGAGAAAGGGGAACCCTCTTGCACTGTTAGTGGGAATGCAAACTGGTGCAGCCACTGTGGAAAACAGTATGGAGGTTCCTCAGAAAGTTAAAAATAGAACTACCCTACAATCCAGCAACTGTACTACTAGGTATTTACCAGAAAAATACAAAAATACTAATTCAAAGAGATGCAGACACCTTGATGTTTATAACAGCATTATCTACAATAGTCCAAGTACCCATCAACTGATGAATGGATAAAGAAGAGGTGATACACACACACACACACACACACGCACACACACACACACACACACACACACACACACACACAGGAGTATTACTTAGCCATAAAAAAGAATGAAACCTTGCCATTTGAAATGATGTGGATGGATTTAGAGTATTGTGTTAAGCGAAATAAATTAACCAAAAGAAGGTAAATACCATATGATTTCACTCATATGTGGAACTTAAGAAGCAAACAAACAAGCAAAGAGGAAAAAAAAGAGAGTGGTAAACCAAGAAACAGACTCTTAACTATAGAGAACAAACTGATGGTTATCGGGGGGAGATAGTTGAGGGGATCAGATAAATAGGTGGTAGGGGTTAAGGAGTGCATTTGTTGTGATAAGCAACAGCTAATATACAGAAGTGTTGAATCACTGTATTGTACAAATGAAACTAATATCACACTGTATGTTAACTAACTGAATTTAAATAAAACTTAAAAAACGCATCAGAGAAACTCTAGAAAATATATTCTCTAATGTGTTTATTTTAGGACAATTTAGGAGGAAAGATTTTTTAATACATAATAATAATTTATTTCCTTCTACCTTAAGGTAAATATGTATCTCAGAATTGGCTGTTAAATTATTAGACTTGTCACTGCATATAGGATAAAGATAGAAGTATAAAAACATAAAAAAACACATTTCTAAAAAGAAGGAAAAATGATGCTTGATATGTAAGAAAAATAAGGAAACATGTAACTAATAATGATTTGTATGAGTAAATTTACATATGCAGAAGAAATTATCTAGAAATAAACATTTGCCTTGATAACATAATGCTATCCAAACTTCTTAGGGAATATTCAAGAAAAATGCAGTTTTAATTTTAATATGCACATCAGATCAATTAATGTATCACATATGCAAATATGAAGGCAATGACCCTGATTCTGAATGCTTGTTATTTCTGGAGTTGGCATATGGCTCTCTTTAACAGCAGACATAATGATTTCAATAAATTAGCTGCTAATGCCATGTAATGAACTCTGATTTGTGTTAATTTGTGCATTACTTAGCAATTTCATGTTAATTTTTTTGGAACTCAGTTTTTAAGGCAGTATTTGAATTTCATTTTGCACCTAAGTTTTTGAAAATGATAAGAATAAGAAGTACATTTTGATTTAGATATCATAATAAGAAAGAAGCAGTTTTATAAAGTAAGAATGAGGAATGTGACTCATAAAGTTTAAATAAAAATTTGTTTCTAATAATCCAAAGGTTTGAAAAATAGTGTTTCAAGGGACCAACAACTCTACCAAAGGGTCAGAAAGGATTATTAGGCTTATATGTAAAATAGCAAGTACTGAAATTTCTTCTTGAAGTCATTCCCACCCCTGTTATTCTTATGTAATGTAGAATACTGCAAGTTCTATCTGATTGTTACTGGTGGTGGCACAGGTAATGATGGGGTGGTCATATTCACAAATATATAGATATATGTATGTATGTGAATTGTGTGTGTTTATATGTATATATATCTTAAATATGTGTGTGTGTATATATTTGAATGTCCACACTAGATTATTTTAATGACAACATTAGAAATAAAATACACTAAGAGATAACATTTTGTCTCTGAGTAAAATCAAGATTTCCTTGTAAGTGTGGTCTTACACAGATTAATTGTAGATGGCTTATATATAAACTGATAAATATGAATCTTTTCTATTTGATTTTTGTCAGAGTCTATAAAACACCACAGAACTTAAAATCATTCCCACTCCTATGTGTATTTTTCTTAACATCTCATTTTACTTTCTATACCTCACTTTCCTTATGTAGGAGTAGGATAATGGTAATCAACTCACACAACTCTTAAGGGAATTTAATGAGTGAATATATGCAAAATGCCTGGCAAAGGTAGTAATCCTTATTAAAGAAGTGTTGGTAAAGAAGTATGGTTAAATGGATAATGTCACCTGATCAAACACAGGTGTCTCCTAAATCTCCTGTCCATTATCCAGTGTTACAGTGTTACAGTGTGAAACATTAATCTGGTTTATGTTATGACTCCTTAGTTAATCCTCAGTGGGTACTTCTGAGATGAAAGCCAGAATATTTACCATGGTATTTGAGGCCCTTCACATTTTGGCCTCTCTAGTTTTCTTAGGTCATCTGTCAGCCTTTGTAAATCATATCAACCAGTCTATCCACACTACACTATTTGTATTCTTCTGAATATGTCATGATGTTGAATGCCTCCGTACCTATTTAAATAATATTCTTTCTGCTTGAAATGCTTTCTTTAACTTTATTTTTCTGGAAAATTCCTACTGGTCCTTCTCAATTTTAGGATGTGATCATTGATATGCCTAAGTGAATATTTCAGTCTAAGTGGATATTTCAATCTCCTTATTCCCATAACCCCTTGAAAATTGTATTTGAGCCTATTAGAGTACATAATATCTATTTGTTTGCCTCTCTCTCTATCCTGTGGACTCTTAGCATATGCAGACTAGTACCCTATTCAATATATCTTTTAATACAAAGTGCTTAATACAGTACCTAACATGTAATAGACTTTCAGTGACTATTTCTTGGATCCCATGCTGAAGATGATGTAGGAAGTGTGTTCATAAGAGGTTCTTCCAATAAGAGAAAAAAGGCATAATATTTAAATGGCTCTTGGGTATTCAAATAAATCCTGGATTTAGGAGATATTGTTTGTGCTTCTCAGCAGCTGTATTTTCATGTTTAATTCCATGAAATGTTAAGTTCATCTGTTTTTAATTATAAATACTGGAAATATTGCTTTATTTTTTCATAATATAATCTTTGTTTTTTCCTGCAGTGTTCTCCACATCTCATCGACTCTGGTAAACTTTCTCACTTCACAAAGAGAACATAAGGTATGGCAAATTCATTCAGTGCTAATCATGAGCTGAGCATTTTGATGTTTCACTTCCTTCTCTAAGACAAAGTTAGAGGTGCCAGGAACATTGAGTTGTGACTTGTGAATCTTTTTGCTGATCCAAACATACACAGGAGACCAAAAAAATATTCAGGGCCCATATAAAAGCAGGTGTTAGATACTGAACTGCAGTATATTCAAGGACATGGAATCTTTAAACCTTGTTTTTCTCTTACTCATAGTTGGGATTTTAGGATAGATTGGTATATATGGTGTACCAACATAAGATCTATTGTGGCTGGGGAAGGCAACTCTCTGTGAAGAAAACCCCAGCATTTCCCAGAGATTTGCACTCTTGAGCAAATTACTGTTACTCATTACTGTCTAGTTCATCAGAACTTCTATAATCCTATTTAGCTGCTACACGTATCAGCCCTTCAATGAGGTACTGAGGTTTTGGCTCTCATCTGCTTGGACTATCAGTCAGTCAATGGGCCTTCTGTCTAATGTAAGGTGTCCTAACATTCCAGTTAAAAGTGGTTAAGTGGCAATTTCAGATTTTTTTACAGACAGATTGTCATTTTTTTTAAATAATAATAAATATCTATGTCTTCTCACATCATCTGTGGCATAAAATGCTCCATTTAAAAAAAATTCTAAACGTTCTAAGTAATTCCAGTAATGGCTTATTTTATAAAATCACTCATAACTTTTACATATAATAATATGCATACTATTTTAGATTCCTTGCTAACTTGAAGTTGATTTATTACAAAGTTTTATGTGTGTGCATATGTGTGTGTGTGTGTGTTTCTGTAGGATAAGAGAATGTTTTAAGAGTAGATATGCCTCATGATATATTTTTTTTCTAATTCACCATATGTAATATTTTTAAAATAAAATATGTAGGAATTTGGGTGCTTATTAGAGCTAGGGTGTGTTGATCCAGCAACCCAGACTAAGCACCAGGGCAGAATGAGAACTTCTCACAAATTTCAGTATATAAAATTGATGTAGGCATTTGGAGAGTCACTGTTGGGGTAAAAGAAAACCAAAGTGAAACAGTCACTTCAACTCAGACGTTGGTTGTCTGAAGAGACTAAGATAAATAAGAGTTGACAACTTATTGCCTCAGCAGTATTAATCAGAGCAAGAATTAAGAGGGAGAAGATGCTGCCTCTGAAAACAGAACTATAAAAAGGCTTTCTGTTGTGTTTGCAAAGGTTCTCTTGAGAAACCAATAGGAAGCATGCATATATATATATATATATATATATATATATATATATATATATATGTGAGAGATTATAAGGTATCAGCTCACATAGTTATGGAGGCTGGCAACTCTTAAAATCTTCAGGTTGAGTTGGCAAGCTGGAAACCAAAGAGAGCAGATAGTAATAATTCCAGTCTGAGTCTGAAGACCTTAGAACCAGAAGAATCAATGGTGTAGTTCTACTGCAAATGCTGGTGGACTCTAGACTTCCAAAAAGCTGATTTCACTTCAATTCCTAAGGCAGAAAAAGGCCAGTGCTCCAGTTCAAAGACCATCAGGCAAAAAGGAATCTTCCTTACCTTGAGGAGGGTCAGTCATTTTTGTTATATTAAATCCTTCCATTGATTGAATGAAGCCCATCAACATTAAGGAGGGCAGTGTTTTTGACTCAGTCTGATGTTAATCTCATCTAAAACACTTTCATAGAAGCATCCAGAAGAGTGTTTGACTAAATTCCTTTTTTTAAAGATTTTATTTATTTATTTATTTATTTATTTATTTATTTATTTGAGAGACAGAAAGAAAGAGAGAAAACGAGCAGAGGGGCAAAGGATGAGGGAGGAGACTCCCTTGAGAGCCTAACTTGGGACTCAATCCCAGGACCCTGAGATCATGACCTGAACTGAAGGGAGATGCTTAACTGACTGAGCCACCCAGGCGCCCCATGTTTGACTAAATTTCTGAGCACCCTGTGGCCCAGTTAATTTTACCCATAAAATTAAACATTACGTTAGTAGAATCAGAAAATATGAAGTCAGTGAATTCACAAAGTACAGATATCAGACACTTCGTGGGAACCAGACAAAGTGACCACAAAAGTTTATTGAGCTTAAGACATAGTTAGGCTGGACCAAATGGAGTAGAGGGTCAACTGTCACAGAATGGAGTAAATGGAAATCCTAATTGGTTGAAGTCATGAGGCTCCCTCTCCATGACAAAGATCTTATGATGAGAAAAAGAGGAAACACATACTTACAAAAAGGAAGTAAAGTATAATTTGAGGGTGAATCACTTATGTTCTAGCTGTAAGGAAGAGATTTCACAAGAAGTTTGGGAGGGGTTTATCATTAATTAAATAATTTGACAAATGTATAAAAATATTAATGTAAGGCTGGGTATTCACATCACATTGGACTATACTTTGTCCTACTAACTTTGTTCAAAATCCATGCAGATCATGTAGTTTCATGCCTGTATTGTCTTGCCTGTTGTACTTGTCAGCCTGTGAGGAAACTTAGGGAAAATACCCAACCTTATTGCCTCCATGTTTGTGTAACTTGTTTTAGGGTTAGAGACATCGTAATAATTGGCGTCTTGATTACTCCCACTGCTCTTAACTTCACTGGGCTTCAGTAGGGGGGGGTAGCAGACATGGAAGGGGGAGTCAGCACTGACTGGTAAGAAGGACCCGGTTGGAAGTTAAAAGGAAGAAACCAGAGTGAAAGTTCTAAGCAGAGGATAAGAAAGAAATCTTGGAACAGTTCCCTCAGCTTCTAACTATGTTTGCAATTTTTTATGCCTTAAGACCACGGACTGTCTGTTATTTGTCTATTAATTTATTTATCTATTTATTTGGTGCTATTTTTTAGGATCTCAGAGAAATTTTAATGTCTCTGATGCTGGGGCTCAGGTTCATTCATTCCTGTGTCCTCACCTTTCCCATGTCTTTCATTCCGACAACTGCAGACCTGTAGTCACAGTACTCAGCTAATAATTGCTCAATTCATATATGTTGAGTATTTTTTTAATAATAAACAATTCTTAACTGACCTTTGGTTAATCAGCACTAAATTGTGCAGATGATTGCCCATTGCATGCTGAAGTCTTGCATCAAAAGCCTGTGTATTTGTACCGTTTGAGTTGAATCTACCAAAAGTCCTTTGTGTTCATTCCTAAACTTATTTATTCCAGTTAACATTGTCAGTGCAATTATAAATTTTAAGTATGCCTGTTCAGATGAAATATGAGTGTGAAAGATGAAGTGTTGATGCTTGTGTGAAAACGTACTTGAATGCTTAGGATAGACTTGATGAAGATGAGAGGAAAAGAAAATCTGCTGAATTGATGTATAGGCAGAAAACTGCAAAAACTTAGGAGAAAACCAGAAAAATCTGGAGACCTGCTACATTACATTGCTTAGCAACTGTCTGAAATTCCAGCTATCTTTGAAGAAACTCAAGCTGAAATTCACACATTAGATGGTAGTTTATGCAAAGAAGACAGTGCAGAACTTTAAACATTTAAATACAAGATTTGGGATCTACATTAAAAATAATTGGTGAATGGATGCATATTTAATACTTTATATTCAAATAAAATGTTTAAGGCATTTATAGATTTTTAGAATCACCCATTTTTTGTAATCCTCCATTTTATTCAAATGACTGACTAAATATCTATGGTAATATTTTATATTTTTGGCTATGAGATATTTATTGTAGTTAAATCAGTTTTCCTAGCATCAAATATAAATGAATTCATCATTATTCATCACATTCTTCACATTCTAACAATATTTTGGCCTTTGTGGTTGTTACATATAAGCATAGGAACCATTAATTCCTAATAAAATATTTGTATACAATTATAAGAGATAAGATTTTACTTATGGTTGCAGTAACTAGGTCACTGAGAGGAGGTGGGGGTTGAGTTGGAATGAGGAGAAATGAGGCAGCAGTGGTGGAGTGTGGGAAGCAGAGGCCAACTGTGGTGAAGAGAAGATTAAGGAATAAGAAAAACAAGAGGCTGTAAAGAGCAAAGCAGCTCCAACATATATACTGGATCCAAGGAGTCTTACTGAGGAGTCCTAAGTGATTCATCTGCAGAATAGAGACAGGTGGTGTCAGCTTTCAATGCCATGCCAAAGTATTTGTGATTTATTTCTTTGTGTGGATTTATTAAATGTTTCTGAATAACAGTAATAGCAAAGAGAGATAACATAATTAAAACCATATTTTATGTGAAATCAATTCATTAGCTAGATAGAAGGGGCAGGAAGATGGAAGATGTGGCAACCATTAAGAAGATTGTTATAAACAAACCTTTGAATTATTTGACCCCAAATCTCTAATAACTCTCCCTAATTACTTAATAATATAAAAGAATATTAAAATTTCTTCCTAATTTGAATAACTACCCTTTTACTATTGCTATTTTTTAGTTACTCTGAATTTTCCAGCCTTTTAATTGAAATCATTTCAACTAGATTACATCATATATGAATATAAACATCCTCACACATATATAATTTGTTATTTTTATAAGACAAATGCAATGATATATTTTGAAAAGTTTGTTCTAACCTATCACTGCAATAGTTTCTGGAATATTCTGACAGTTACAGATCAGCTGGATTGATTCACTCAATTCCACAATATGAGTTGCTTGACCTTGATATAGTTTGTAATGCTATTTCTATCTACTCCTCAATTTCTCTGACTTATATGTCTCCATGTAACCTCAGTTTTATCTCTTCTTAGCTGATTTCATAAATCCTTCTCTTCTAGTCATCTGTCTAATACTATCTCAATATACCATCTAATAGAGGATGCCCATTAATAGCAGTAGTAAACTCTAAACTGCAGTAAATTATATGACTGGGATTTTTATCTAGGCTTTTTTCCTCATAAAATATGTTTTTTTCTATGTCCCTCCTGAACAGGCTTTGTCAAAAGTGAACAGCATATAAATATTTGATTTATTACATTTCTATCCACAGCACCAAAATTGAAATGCCATACCTAAAACACCATTTGTCATAAGGGTGGTAAATGTTCAACCAGTCTGCCTGAATTCTTCTTCATGGGCATAACTAGAACTAGAATTTATATGGCCAAAAGGAAAAAAAAACTTACAAACAATTATGAGGGTTAGTATTTTGCCTAAATGAATACATTTCAACTCTTATTATAAAAAAATATGAAAGGGAATAAGAAAAGAATTTAAATCTACTTATAAATCTCCAAACATCATTTTGAGCAATAATGTCAACTTTCTCACCCAGAAAAATTTAACAGAGCTGACCATAAATATCACCACTTGACAGAATGAGTTTCATATCTCCTCTCTTTCCTTGTCTCTCCTCTATGAATTTATGTATAATGCCCCCTCTCATACCTAGTTGATCTCTGTGAAGGGCTTGCTATGGATCTGCTACCTGTATTCTGTTTAAAGGTGGAGAAATGTGTAGTAGAAGCTATGGATATCGTCACTCTGTACCCTAATTGGATGAGAAAGTAGACTGTTCACAAGCCATAAAATAGTCAATGGGTAAAAAGCAATTTACTCATTTAACAGTTATTGAGAACTTACTCTGGACTGTTTACCCTCCTGTGTCCTGAGGTTGAATCTGTCTTCAGGACACCAGCACTTTTGGTTTCCCTTATACTTTACTTTCCCCTTTTCATCTACTTTTTGTAGATTTCTTTGCTGATTTCTCCTCTTCTAAACTGTTAATGTTGGTGTATCCAAGTACTCAGGCTTTGGTTTTCTTATCTATATGTACACCCTCCTTGTTTCAGTTAAAGACAGCTGAATCTTTTTATTTATCAAGCCAAAATGCTTGAAACATCCCTTCGCTTTTCTTTTTTCTCATGATTTTGCATCTAATCTGTTAGGAAACTCTGTTGGCCTTATTCTCAGAATATACTCAGAGTCAGATTCCTTCTCACCACCACTCACATCTGAGCCAAAACCACCTTCTTTTTATTTATGGCGAGAATTATTCTATTAGAACATAAGTAAGATCATATTATTCAGCTCAAAATACTACACAAGATCTCCATTTTACTCAGTGCATAAGCCTTAGTTATACTGATGGCCCATTAAGGTTCCACGTGATCCAACTCCCACTTTTCTTTATCACCTACCTCAACTCTTTGTTTTTCTCCTGCTCACACTTCAGTCACATTGGCTTCCCTGCTTTTCCTCAAACATGCCAGCTGCACTCCTGCCTCAAGGTATTTGCACTAGCTCTTTTTTTGCCTGGAGTGATCGGTCACAAAATACACACATAGAAAAGGTACTCACTTCTTTTAGTTGTTGAACAGATATCATCACCTGAGGGCAGGGAACTTAATTTGTTTGTTTGTTTTTCCCCACTGATATATATTGGGTACCTAAAACAATCTCGTACACACCAAATTTCATCTATTCTGAAGTGCACATTTTTAAACTTTTAAAATGTCTTTATAAACAGGATGCATTGTTCTATTGATAGCAGATCACAGATCAATTGAAAAGATTATTTTTCTTTCATATTTGTAGGTAAAATAATACAGTGTACCTTATCATCAATGACATGCTAATTTTAATGAAATACAGAGGGAGGCAGTCAGTGAATATTTGTTGAATGAAAGAATAAAAGACTGAACAAGAATAAAAACAGTTTTCTCCTTTAAGATATTTACAAACTAGTTGAATAGAAAGACTTGTAAAGAGATATTTATAATAGCACACTACTCAAGCTATATAAAAGTAGTATTTGAATACAGAAAAGGAATTTATTTTTATTTAATCTTATTACTGAGTAGGAAAGGATGGTCGAAGGAAGTTATTGCCACTACCACTAGGAAAACAAGAAGTTTTATTAATACTAAGGTAAAATATGGTAGGTCAGAGAGATAACAACATAGTCTAGAAAGTGCCCTATAGTGACAATTAGGAAGAGTCATGTACAATTTCTAATTATTAAGTTGTAGGAATGTTCTTTAGCTTTCTTCTTGAATGTTGTTTTAAGGTTATTATTGTAAGCCTTTGTCCTAGTTGTGCTTATCTATTTGAGATTCAAGTTTATGTAGATGTACATGTATAGATTCTTTGAGAGTTTTATTCTAGTAACTGGGAAATGTGATTTTACTCCTTTTGTGAATAATTAGAAAACAAGTGGTAAAAATGTGTTCTACAGGATGTCCATGATTTCTTGAAATATAGTTAATATGTTTGGTTATTTTTATAATTGAAGAGGTCCTTGATAACATTATGTGTATTTTCCTGTGTTGCCTGACTTCATAAATACCCTTCTGTTTTCAAAGGAGTTTTTAAAAGACTAAGGCAGGGATGTTATGGTAAAGCCAGTGCACAGAATTGCAGTCTGTAGTTTATTATGAGGGAGAGAGGAAGAGATGAGGGAAAAGGGACAATTAGGATCTCCCTTGGCATAAAACTGACCACAAATGGTTTACCTTGTTATGGTGTGCTGATGTGAGGTTCTTTTGTGTTTGGTTGGTTAGTTGACTTTTGTTTGTTTGTTTTTTTCTTTTGGTCAGATGGGGAATTAATTTGAAAAACATCTCTCTAGATAAAATTAACTACATAAAGTACAACAGAATGTCAAAGTTTTTAGGTGCTTTTGAGACCATAAGATGGTGACATTGTAGTTATGATCCATAAACATAGTATCAGAAATATATTGAAAATTTGGACAAAAATAAACACACATCAAATACACATTAATAGTTTTTGGTTTAGCATATTATCGATAGAAAAAAAAATTACAAGTATCACAGGAAAATGAATAAAGGAAACATTGGAAATATTTAAGGAAGAGTGATGAATATTTATGTATAGTGTCTATAAACTCGAATTCTATTTAGTTCTAACTAATTCATATAATAATATGAACAAAGGAATAATGTATGATTTTGAAAAATCTTTTCTGAAGAAGAGGATGAAATTTCATTTAAGCTAGCCGTAATAAAATAATATAATTATGGTGGAAAGTCTAGATACCGAGCAATGTAGAGACTTGACTGACTCATTTGTTCATCTCTTCCTTTAAAACTTATGGAGCACTTCCTGTATTCAAAGGATGGTACCATGTGCTAGTATACCTTCTAGTGAGAGCCTCCAGCAGACTATAGTCTAATAGAAGCCATGTTATTTTTGCTATTTTTTTGTCACTGGGCCCTACCATCTAGCACAGTATTTGAAACAGTCTACATAACCACTGAATAAACATTTGAAAAATGAATATTGAATAATAGCCAGCTATTAATGTACATTTTAATGAGGAACAATATATAAATCTTTGGGATCAAAGAATAAATGCAAGGCATTTATCCTTCACTTCTCTCATTCTTTCACAGCCCACCTCCAACTCATCAGCACATCCTATCACGTAAGTTCCAACTGCAACTGTTCCTGCTAACACCTTAGTCCAAAATATTGTCATCTTTAACAAAACTATCTTAGTGGCCTTTTAACTGTTTTCCTGATTCCACTCAAACACATCCCCAAATGTCTATAAGTCTATTCTCCATACAGTAGTCTGTGTGATTATTTTAAATTTAAATTTAATTGTATAATTAGAATGGGTTAGGGCTGGGTCAGGAATTCAGGGCTCTTATCTTTCATCTTTCTGTGAAACCAAAGTACTTCAATTATAATTTGAACTCACATTACATATCAACAACGATCCAATCACATCATTTAAATATATGCTTCCATGAAAGAAAATTATTTACCTTTATTTTATTAAATTTTAGTGAAGTACATAATATGGGTACTAGTATGTTGTATTAGCTGCTCTAGAAAAAGACACATGGGCTGAGTTTAACTTCTCATTTTTCAAATACTTTCCATGTAAATCAACATATCTCCTAAGCCACCTAAACAGGAGAGCTAATATAAATTTCCACAGCTTCAAAGTTTTTATTTCTCAATCTTTACTTTCTTTGGTTTACATTATATTCATTCTTTTAATTTTTCAAGCCATTACTCTGTTTATTAACTTAAAATGGCACCATTGTACATCAAACATCCCTGAATTGTTAATCTGGAATTAATTTCTTATCTCAACCAAACTCATTTCATCTATCCTCTCATTGACCCCAGTGTACCTCAATATCGCTTTTCACAAAAATTACACTCATTGTCACATTCTTCTACACTCCAAGGTACTCCAAGTAAATATGTAAGATATTTAGTAGGCAATAAGTGTTTTGGGAAACATCAGAGAAGGAAAATGTGATGGAGAGTTTGGGGACGGTATCCAAGTATAAATCAGGATGTCTCACTGAGAAAGAGACAGTAAGTAAAGGCTTAAGGAGGAAAGGAGTGAACCATGGATCTATCCTTGGGAAAGCAGAGGGAAGAACCAATGCAAAGAATGAAATAGTGTTGGGCATGTTATAGTTCATCAATCATGAATTTGACTCTGCCTAACGTCCTGCACAAAGTTTATAATTCTTGTCTCAGAAGTATGTTTTAAACATTTTACATGGTAATTAATTATTATGGGCTGAAATTTGTTCTTGCAAAATTCATATGTTGAAGTCCTAACTCCTAGTACCTCAGAATGTGCCTATTTGGAGATAGGGTCTTTAAGGAGGTAATTAAGGTTAAAAGAGGTCATGAGGGTGGGCCGTACTCCAATATGAACTGTGGTCCTTAGAAGAGTAGGACACAGACACACTCCGAGGGAAGACCATGTGAAGATGAAGAAGGTGACCACCTACAAGCCAAAGAGAGAGGCCTTCGAAGAAACAAGCTTGCAGACACTTTGATCTCGGATTCCTAGTCTCCAGAAGTGATTTAAGTTTCTGTTGTTTAAGCACCCAGCTTATGGCAACCCTAAAAAGCTGATACATTAATCTTTTAACTAGTCTAAGATATAAAATAAACAATTTTGAAAACCAGAGGTGCCTGTTTACAGGATACTACTGTAGGGCACCAAGTAAGATGTTATGCTTTCCTGAAAATCTGTTGGATTTTGGAGCACTTCCAAAATCGTGTAGATATGGGGGATCCAAATGCCACAAGAAGGACAAATCATTGCAGTTATCTTGTATTGTATTTTCTGTTCTGAACATGTTAGTCTAGGTTAATAAGAATAAGAGTTATTTTGAAATCTTATCAAAGCAGACCTCCCCATTAGACAAAGCAGAGCTGTGGAAATATTAATTATCCTACAGTATTAGATTGTATTGCAAAATCAAGCTAGTCAGAAAATCAGGGTATTAGAAACATACTTCAGTTAAATCTTGTAAGAGAATCTAAATAGTTTAAAATCCTTGCTTATAAAGGCACACTTGGCAGGCATCCTATGCAATGACGAATATGCTTACATCTTCAGGAGGACATGACAGCCAGCAGGGGTGTTAGATAGCCTGCAGTTTGTGAGCAGGTAATTTTTTAACCCATGGAGTAAACCATGCACAGATAATCCGCCTGTTCTCCAGGCTTCTTTTGATTAACTTCTTAAGAGAGCAAAGATTTATGAGGGGAAGTTGTTTCTGCATTGACCTCTTGTGGTGCTCCTTTCAGAATATGAAAAATGGCATCATTTGATTCCAGAAGGGAGTGACAGTATAGTGTTCCAATAAAAACTATTGTAGGGGTGCATTTGCAGATTCTGCCACTCTCTTTCAGGAGGCTTCTATGGAGCAGATAGAGACTTATTCATGATTTCACTTATCCTTGTCATTATCATGTTCTGTAGAAAGAAAACGTCTAAAAAAATCTCACATTAGTTTCAATTTGTACCAAGGCTTCAAGAAGCTAGAGATGAACCTAGCTGAGTTCAACATTGCCTCTTCACCTGCAATGGCTCTTCAGTCTGAAATAACTTAGAACAAAATCAGCAGGAGAAAGCTTTGAGAGTCTGAATTGGTAGAGCTCTCATCCTTGGTACCCATTATTTTTATTACTAATGCAATAAAAATTATGATAATCATCTGTTGAAGTTTGCTTTTAATTCTGCTTATTAATTTACATTTATTATCTTGTCAAATGCTCCAAATACTTCTCTGAGTTAGCATTTATAACACTCTTACTATAGAGATGAAGAGATTTATATACAGAGAAGCTAAGTAATTTGACCAATGTCAAACAGCTAAAGAGTTGATGGGGAATTCAGACTGAGACAACTTGACTCCAAAGCTTGTTTGCTTAGCCCCTACTTAAACAGCTTATATGGAATGGATGCTTGGTACATTTAAGTATTTCTGTCTTCTTCTTCAGAAATGAAAGGCAAAACTAACACATCTCCCAGCATGCTTCTAAAGAAATAGTTACATGTCAGTGAGGTTTGAAAGGATGACTTGCTTTTCCTATATACATCCTGGATGCACCCCCCCCCTTCTCCATCTGCACCAAAGCCTCAGGAATTGATCTATATGGATTACATTAATGGGTTCTCTTCCTCAAGCTTCCAGTGAGCTTAGCCATTGGGAAGCTCAGCAATAGATTAGAAGAGGAGAAGGAGGTGGGAATCATCATTACTTTTGCTTCCTCCCAGTGGTGCAGCCAGGATCCAACTGAGTTCCCCGACTAAAGATTTCAACTCCTTGAGACAATTGTTGCCCAAAGACTTCTCAGCCTCGGAATAGTGGTAACCGTTTCCTTCCTCAGCCCGTTGGATAGAATGGTGTACTACTCTCACTAGCAGTGGGGAACAGCTATCCCTCACAGTCTTCCTGTACTCTGCCCACAATTTTGTGTTATCTGTTACAAAATCCTCCTTGAATTATCATGATTTGTATATTCCAACTATTTCTTTGGTGCCCTGATAGAGACAATTTAAAAAGTTTTATGGCCTAATGTAGAATATTGAGCTTCTCACTTTTTTATAACCACTCACTGCATTAAGCATGCTCGCTTATAATCACCAAACATGTCCTGAATCTTTCCTCAAATCCCTCCCTGCTGGCTACCTTTGACTTACTAAATATCAGAACAAGGTCCAGATGGATCTAACAACTAAAGGGTGATCTAAGGGATAAACAAAACAGAACAAAATCCCACAATGGGCTACAATTGAGGATCCTGTCTTCTACATTAAAAAAAAAAAGTATATTGCAACTCTCCAAATTTCAATAGTGTAATGCATTAAAATAGGCCTGAGGTGTTTGTTTTTTTTAATTTACTATACTTAGTTTCTTAAAATTCTTTTTTTTTTTTTGGAACAAAACAGGATAGCTGATACAGATTATTTCTTTGCTAGAAAATTTGTTAGAATTCTTCTTGAACACTGAAACATTGATCAACTATAAATATAGCAATAATCATCATCATGTTCGAGCAATATTGATTGAAGCCTAAGTGTGTGTACATAATAAAATAGTTCACATGTTGGAACCCATAAGATACATTTTCCTACCACATGAAGCTGTTTTGAATATGCTCTGATCCAGTCTCAGCAGTATTCCCACTTTAGTATTTTTGTATTCTATCAATATTATTTCTGTTTAGATAATTCTGGCATTACTGTAGCTAAATTGAATAATCTGGCCTGAATGCTACCCTCTTCTTTTGAACTCTAGTATCAGTGTTGTAGATTCCCCTAATAATGCAGGAACTGAATATGGCTAGATTAACTAATTGGAACATCCGTCTATTTGGGCCAGAATCATGGGATTTTTTTCTTGTGTCCACTACCTACCATTAACTTGCTCAATGGCCATGATGAAATTTCCAAGGAGTGCCAAGAACTGTGCACCTGTGGATCTGGTCTTTTTTTTTTTTTTTTAGATTTTATTTATTCATTTTTAGTGAGAGGGAGTGTGAGGGGAAGGGCAAAGGGGAAGGAAGAGGGACAAGTGGACTCCGAACTGAGCATGGAGCCTGACATGGGGCTTGATGTCATGACCCTGAGATCATGACCTGAAGTGAAATCGAGAGTCAGACGCTTAACCAACTGAGCCACCCAGATGCTGCTGAATCTGTTCTTATACTCAAAGAGGAGTATGAGGGTGAGTTTGAAGGACATTAGCCCATCACCATTATAAAGAGAAACCCAAAATGCATATCTTCCACTTATTGGGTGTAATTGTATCACTTCTGAACTTAACAACAAATTAGTAGGAAATGGCATTTCAGATGTTACCTCAAAATGGAATCAGTTTGTTACCTCAAGTTGATTAATATTTATCTTCCTCAAATGTGTCCATTTATGTAGAACATTAGAGAACTTCACATATCCTGGTAGATAGGGAGAGTTACCAGAAACCAGGTTATTTGAGAATACTGCTCAATAGAAGTGGAGGTAAAGCTTAGCAGTTTCAAGCACTAATCACAGAATAATCTACTGCTTTTATAGTAGAAACTAGTTTGACTCTTGAACTTGCATCATTTTTTCCAATAGTGATAGAATTGGGGCCTTGGCCCCAGCCTTGAGAGAACACAATTTTATATTATTCCCTTTAGCCTCAACAAAAGTGATCTTCTTCATGCCATGATTTCTTTTTCTCATTCGAACATTTTATGACTAGCTTACATTGCCTCACCTTTGTACTATTTCCCTTTGAGAATAATAGTGGTGGAAAAAAGCTTGAAGTAGTCTCCTTTTATTTTTTCTCTTCTTTTTCTCTATTAATAAATGGATTGATTTGAGAGAAAGTAAGAATTGCTTAGACAACTCTAATGGTTGCAGTCATTTCAGAATAGTTTTTTGGCAGTTGATTAAATTGTAATGCGATACGTGAACACAGTTGTGATCTGATTTCAAATAACAGAGTTCTGGTTTTGTTTTGGTAGACTACAAGTGACTTAAAGCAGTCATTTACTTGAAATTAAAGCCAAGTGTTTGCCAATATATTTTTTAGGGACATGTTTACATGTAAGTAAAACAAAATAGTTTTCTATACATTATCAAAGTGATAGTACCTGCTTAGACCAGTTGACATATTCATTTAGTGACACTTGGGCGTTTAATAAGATCAAATCATTTCTTAATGTCTAGGAGAAGGAAAGGGGCCAAACTATCAATGTGATTGTGCCAACTAAATGACAGTGATGAATGAGTAACTTATATTTATATTGTGTCTTTTCTTTTTTTCCTAACTAATCGTATTCTAAATACATGTCTGTGTAATACTCTTTTCAAAAACTTAATATATTAGCTACTATGTCAAAGAACAGCCAAAAAATGTCATCTCATACAAAAAGAAGAGGAAAAAGTTTAAAAGTTCAGTAATATCACACCTAATCAAATCTCAGGACCACCTAACTAATATATTATGGCATTTCCATTCAACATGCAGGAAAAGAATTAATGTATAATATTAAAAGAAATATATTTTAATTTAAAATGTTATTAAAGTTGTAATTATTTTCTTAAAGATTTACTTATTTATTTGAGTGAGAGAGAGCCTGAGCAAGAGGGGCAGAGGGAGAAGGAGAGAGAATCTGAAGCAGACTCCATGCCAAGCACAGTGCTCTGATGTGGGGCTTGATCTCAGGACCCTGAGATCACGACCTGAGCCAAAACCAAGAGTCAGATGCTTAACGGACTGTGTCACCCAGGGGCCCCTAGACTAGTAACTATACATTAGCTGTGCTTTAACTCAACCACTTAAAGTCTTTGCCTGAATGGTGATATTTAGGGGCACCTGCATGGCTCAGTAGGTTAAGTATCTGCCTTTGGCTCAAGTCATGATCCTAGGATCCTGGGATCAAGCCCCACGTTGGGCTTCCTGCTCAGCAGGGAGCCTGCTTCTCCCTCTCCCTCTGGGCTCTGCCTGCTTGTGCTTGCTCCCCCCCATTAAATAAATAAATAAAATCTTAAATAAATAAATGGTGATATTTAAGGAAAAAGAAACATGGTGCTTGCTTCAAATTAAAAACTCTTGAATTAACCAGAATAAAATTAATAAGTAAGTGCTGTAATTTAACATAATTAAACCAACATAATGAGGAGAAGAATAGTATGACAGAGGGGTCAGATATCTGATGGTTAAAGTCCCTTCTTTAAATTTTTACTTCCTATACTATGATGGGGGAGGGGAGACTGTCATATCATAGTCAATAGGACTACTTTGTCTTATTGAGAGATTGCAAAATGGTTACTTTGATTGCTTTGATATGAAAAAGGAAAGAAAGTCACTGGACTGGGAATAAGAGGTCTGGCTCTTCTATCACATGGTTGTATAGTCTTGAGAAATCATTTCACCTCTATGGATCTTCCGTTCCTCATCCAGCAGTATCAAGTAATGATTAAGATTACTTGTTCTGGAACTGATTTGCTGAAGTAAAAATTGCAGTTCACCATTTATGTGTCATATTAGGCAAGTTTCCTGATGTCTCTGGAACTTCTCCCTCACTTTCACAGTGCAGATTATAGTACTAGCTCATTGCTTTATTGTGAAGATTGAGTGAGTGAAGATTAAGTAAATACATTTATAATGTTTAGAATAGTGTCTAGTCCATTGTAATTTTTATTCTTTATTTAAATTCAATTTAGTTAACATATACTATATTATTAGTTTCAAAGGTAGAATTTAGTAGTTCATCATTTGCACATAACACCCAGTGCTCATTACATCAAGGGCCCTCCTTAATTCGCATCACCAATTATCCCTTCCCCCACCCATCTCCCCTCCCAGCAACCCTGTTTGTTTCCTAGAGTTTAGTATCTCTTACTGTAAATTCCTAATAAATTGTTGGCTTTAACATGGTATGTTGCTGTCATGAATTAATTGAATTTTAAAATTTCATTTTGATTGACATATTGTATTTATTTAAGATCTGAATATAAAATGAGAAGTGGTTTCTTAGACTCAACCCAGTTGTTTATGTGAAATTTTATATTGATGAATGCTTTGCCAAAGGGTAAGGAAGAGAACTGGCCACTTATGGTATAACATTTGGCTTAATTCAGATGAAGACAGCCAGGCATGGGAGGCTATCAACACTTATTCTCCCTTCAGACTTATCTGGCATCCATTTCCAAGATTGGTCCAGTTGCAGAAATTTGGTATAAGAAGTTGAAATAAGGAGGTTCCTGTGGTACCCAAGGCAAAGAGAAAAAGAGGTTATTTATGGTGTTGTTGATATGGTATCTGTTTTTCTAACAGCTTTAGGGATTAGGTCTAAGTTATTTAAAAGGATTTCACATAAAAGCTGTTTTGAAGATGGTCTTTGAGAATCTGGGACATGTGTGGCAGATGGTAATGTGTAAACTACAGTCGTGGTTGATAATATTGTTCTCATCACAGTAAGGGATTCTATAAGGGTCCAGAAACATAGCAGGGATTTTTTTTTTTTAATTTAATTGTGGGGGCGCCTGGGTGGCACAGCAGTTAAGCGTCTGCCTTTGGCTCAGGGCGTGATCCCAGCGTTACGGGATCGAGCCCCACATCAGGCTCCTCCGCTGTGAGCCTGCTTCTTCCTCTCCCACTCCCCCTGCTTGTGTTGCCTCTCTCGCTGGCTGTGTCTATCTCGGTCGAATAAATAAATAAAATCTTTAAAAAAATTTAATTGTGATAAAATAATACGTAACATAAAATTAATCATCTTAACCATTTTTAGTTCAGTAGTTTGTGTACATTTGCATAAGCTTTGCAAATATGGTTTCAGAGAGAGCAAGAGAGAGAGTTTACAGTTGCCTCACTTTGTAGTAGGTTTTCTATTCCAGACCAGTCTATAAGCGTTACTAAAATCATCCCACTCTTTTTGAGATAACTTGAGTCTCTATTCCATCCTTTGAAATCGGTCCAAGAAGAGAATTATGTCATTTAGTTAAACCTGATCCCAAACCTGCTTTTGTATGCTGATAATGGTTTTGCTCTCTGTTAAACTTTAGTTTGTAAATTGGTTAAATACAGTAGAAAGTCAGGCAGAAAAGTTCCACTCATCATGTTATTATTTACTAATTTATATCATAAGTCACCTACTTTGCTCTAGAAGCTTAATCCCAGAGTTAAGTACAACTGCCATTTATCGGCTGCTTTTTATTCAGTAGGTAAGCTAAGCATTTAAAGATTTAGACTGTAAAATAACTCCGTGAAATAGATAATAATAGCCCTACTTTATATATGAAGAAATTCAAGGCCAGAACATTTCAGGATTGTCTCAGAGGTCACATTCAGGTAAGCAAAACTCCAGAAACAAATGCTTGAAAGAGAGGATGATACCAGCTTCTGTGTCAAAAAGCCTAAATTTGTCAAAGGAAAGTTCTATCTTCAGTCCTCAAGCATGCCTACCATGTAGACCTGCTAAAGACTGACTGCAGTGGAAACTGCTTGGGTAAATTTTAAAAGTAGAACCAAGGGTCAAAGATGAGATCCTCTGAATGGATTTTGCATTCTTGCTGACAGACAAGTGCTTGATTTGCCTCTAGCAAAAGCCCTCTCTCTTCAGGGTTATCCAATGAATATAACAAATTCTGATTTTGGTTGCTTTCTTTCCCTCTATTTGATTACAATTCCACAAAGACAAGATACTTTTGCAAATATATTATATTCTGCCATAATGTTTGCTCTTTTTACCTTTTTGCTTTAAATATCATTACAAGATTTCTGTCTCTCATCCTTACTCCTCTCTTTTTGTCATGAGAGTCTTCACTGAAACTGTTTGGAACCTGCAAGCTGGATGATCTTTTTAAAAACATGAACTGTGGGGCGCCTGGGTGGCACAGCGGTTGGGCGTCTGCCTTCAGCTCAGGGCGTGATCCCATCGGTGTGGGATCGAGCCCCACATCGGGCTCCTCCTCTGTGAGCCTGCTTCTTCCTCTCCCACTCCCCCTGCTTGTGTTCCCTCTCTCGCTGGCTGTCTCTATCTCTGTCAGATAAATAAATAAAATCTTTAAAAAAAAATAAAAAAAAAATAAAAACATGAACTGAAATAAAGTCATACCTCTCCTTTAAACTTTTCAATGGCTATTCATTTTATTCAAAGTAACCTGGCAAAATTTGTAACATGGCCTAAAGACTGCAACATGATCTTGCCTGACTTTCCTTTCTATTTGCTTGTTTTTATTTAAGCCTGTGGGTCTCGGCTTTCCTGCTGCTTAGAACACTAGTTTGATTTCTTTTTATTTAAATTCGGTCTTTCTTGTGATTTCCCCTTTTTCCAGGGATGGAGAAAATTTATCTGAAGGAGACACTCAGTATTTTGTCCCATGTTAAACATATCTTCCCCACTTGTACATACTTTCAAAGAGCCGCCTGTCAAATAGTTTGGGGCCAAGATGGGCACTTAACAAATAAAAGTCCTTCCCTGGAACTTTGAAAGTGGAACCGAAATATTTAAGTCTTAGAATTAATTTTCCAGGATAAAAATAAAAGAGATTTAACCCATAAATTGCTGGCAGCAGTCATTCTCTCTTACGTGAAATAGAAGGTCCAGAAATTTCATTTGTGTTTGGTTACATGTAATACTACATTAATAGGACCTATCCGTGGCCATGCCATTCTTCCCCCACCAGAAACTTTCAGGTTTCCTCTTTTGGCTCTTGCAGTGAGTGGTTCTGGCCTCTGCCTGAGTCCCAGCTGACCCCGAACCTATTTTTAATAAGACACCACTGTATTTTAATCATAAATATATTGGAAGCCCTCTTAAGCCATCTGCACTTTACTGATTCACCAGAGTTTTGTTTTGTTTTGTTTTAAAGATTTTATTTATTTATTTGACAGAGAGGGAGAGAGAGAGAGAGAGAGCACAAGCAGGGGGAGCATGAGAGTGAGAAGCAGGCTTCCCACTGAGCAGGGAGCCCAATGTGGAACTCATCCAAGGACCCTGAGATCATGACCCTAGCTGAAGGCAGACACTTAACCAGCTGAGCCACACAGGCACCCCACTGTTTCACCAGATTAACCAACAGTTCCTTCTGAAAGCATCCTAACCTCTCACTGCAGTCATGGTTGAGTGAGTGTGCGTGACTAGTAGGTTCTTACCTAGTATTCTACCCCTCCTGATTCTGCCCTTTGCGTTCAGGGCTTAACCAGTCAACCTTCTCTGTTCCTGCACTATGCAAGTTCATTGATACTAATTTGAGTTACTAAATTCAATGAACTATTACATAAATCAATGGACTCTGAGTGCAAAAATAAAAACAATTTCTGTTGCCATGAAAACTAAATTGAATACTTTGGAAAGACTCAAGAAAGAAAGAAAAAAATATTTTTAAAGTGCTGTAGAATTAGATGTAGGTAAGTCAACTCTGAAAGGTTCGGGTACAAATATTATTTTAAAAAAGCATTCAAGTCATATTTTGATGCATCTGTGCTCTTGATACAATTTGAGAAATGGTAAACTGATGTTAAATTTTGGGTGTGGTTTACTTACAATAGGTGATTCTAAGCTCCAATTAAATCTACACTCAAAAAAACTTTTGGCCCTGTATCAAAAGTTTAGCAAACAAATATGCACTTTCAAATTTAAGTTATGATAAATATTTAAGTTAGAAATGTGCCTTTTTTTGGAAGGGGGTCTTCAATTTAAAGTGGATTTTAATTAATCTACCAATTTCAAGCCCTCTTGCATTGGGTAATAGCACTTTTTTTTAAATGTTTTTTTTATTATATTATGTTAGTCACCATACAGTACATTCCTGGTTTTTGAGGTAAAGTTCGATGATTCATTAGTTGCGTATAACACCCAGTGCACCATGCAATACGTGCCTTTGACTCTCCTCCTATTACTTAAAGTTGAAATAGTGTTTGTTATTAGATTCCCCCCATCCTTTATTATACAACTTCTTATTGGCTATTTGGCATTTTGCATAGTTACATGAGCCAAGGGGAGAGAGAACACATTATATTAGAAGGAGGGTTCAGAGGTCGAAGCAGCTGGAACTCAGTATTATAATAAAGTTAGGTAGGTAAGATTTCTTTGTTTTCTTGCAAGGAGTGAATTTGCTATTACTTAAAGAATATAAACCAGTATTATGGTGCTTCTGTTTATTTTATTTACTTCTACATTTACATTTCACCTTTTTCTAAAAGGATTTGAAGTAGCTTATAGTAAAACACAATTCTCTAAGACTGAACTATTGACTCAGAATTGTTCTTATCGAGCATTTTATTGCACTACAATTCTATGTTATATTTGAAAATGTCCTTGCATTTTAAAAGTAGAGCTTGTAAACAGTTTGAAAAAAAAGTCAGCTCTACAAACCTGTGTATGTGTTTTCCGTTCTTTCTTCTCTGCTTACACTCTCACATTTTAGTAATCTAACCTAATATGTGTTTTCCGTCCTTTCCTCTCTGCCTATACTCCTCACATTTTAGTAATCCAAAAGAAAAGAAGCTTTATGGGATACATTTTGCAAACTTACATAAAATCATATAAAGAAGAACATGTCTATAATAATTTTTTAACACACAGTATGATTTCATTTTGTTGGAATGTATGCATATCGTCTACATATATATGTGGTTAGGAAGGTCCATTTTTGACGATGACTGCATAATAGAGATTTTGTTTTTTTATGTGTGGCTAGAAGATCTATGAAAATCAAATCCAGGACTTGCCTGCGTACAGATTTTATAATTTCAATCTGAAAACTTCATCAGTATTTTTTTGCCACCCTGCACCAAAGCCTGTGTCAGTCTAATAGCCATAAATCTTTTTGTTCCATTTTCTGTGATAGTTTCCAGGCTATAAAAATTCTACCACATTGCTTATGGGTCTAATTTACTGACTCTATAAATCTACCCCATCACTTGATTGACAATGGTCAATTTACTAATTTTTAGCAGACATTTTAGACAAAAGGATCAGCTCAGGATCCTATTCTTGGAGGAGGGCACAGTGATACCGTTACATCTGCTTTGAACTGGGATCCACCAGGGCTAATGTCATCATGCCACTTGGTATCCAGCAGCACCAAAGGAGACTGATATAACATTTATAAGTATTACAAGTGTACAAGCACTATGGTGGCAGAAAGAAAAAGTATTGGGATTTTTAAATTATTTTAACTCTGTATTCTATGACTGTTGGGTCCTCAAAAATATACTTAGATTTGACTAGCTTAAAAATACATTTAGATCTGGTTGATCAAAATGAAGAGAGCTATTTTTGTTTTTATTTTTTAATATCCAATATGACTGATGTAGGATTTTTATAAGAGGTTTAAACACAGAGAAGCAGATATCTATTTGTAATAAAATGTCCATTAAAGAAAGTTGAAGAGGTTCATTACAGTTCTGATCTGCTCATTCCATTAAAGAAATTATTAAGGATTGCTTCGGGATGTGGCCAAAGTAATGAAGTGCTCAGAGTAATGTCTTGTAAATGTCATTCTCACAACTAATGGCTCAGAGTAGCCATTTTAAATATTAAACCTTAAACTTACCTTTTTTTAATATTTATGATTTTAGGAAAGACACTTTAGTTATTAAGTATGTGTGTTCCTTGTACATTTGTACGAATGGGTATTTATGTGTGTGTGTGTGTGTGTGTGTGTGTGTGTGTGTGTGTGTACAGGACACTTAAACTGTAATCCAGGGATTCTGGTTGACTCTAATTCTTTCAGTGTGCATCTTAATTTGGGACAAGTAGATGTCACTAAAACGTGCCCAGCTTTACACTTCTAGCAGCCTTCTTTCATATATTTAATTTAATTCTGTCCAGGTCTAAGCAGAAAGAAAATCACATACAAATATAAGATTTGTAAATTTCATGAGAACAGGGATTCATAAATGTTTTGCTATGTTTTGTACACCCCCAATTCCAAGAAGGGTGTCTGGGATACAATTAAGAGTTAGAAGTGCAGGCTCTAGAATAAGATGACTTGAATGAGAAGGTAGCATTGCCACTTACTTGCTGGGTAATACTGGGTAAATTACTTCACTTGTTCATGCCTCAGTTTCCTGAAATATAAAATGGGTCTGTTGTGTGCTGCTCTGCTTGTAGCTAGGCTGTTTCTATCCCTGTTGCATAGGATCAATTCAGTTCCAGCACAATCCTTCATTCTTTTCTAATTAGATCATAAATTCAATCCATTTTTAGTTTCCTCCTACCAATTCATAGCCCACTTGAAAATTTCACTTTGACATTTACCTCAAATCCTTTTTGTTGAATACTTAAATAACTGATCTACTCATCTTATTTAGTTTGGTCTTTGTATTACTCATATTCTTACATTTTTTTTTTATGTCCTCATGGTAGTATAAAAATTGTTGGAACTCAAGCTGAAGTGTGTGTGTGTGAGTGTGTGTGTGATATATGAGAAGAAAAAGAGTAACTATCCTGGTTGGTATCATGTAAAGATACTCATCCCCCCCCTTTTTTTTCAGATTATCATGGGCTCTTAACTGCTCAAATAATAGAATGTCTCCATGTCTTAAATTTACTTGATATTGTACTTGCTAATTATCATTATTCACATTTTTTTCTTAAAAAGATTAAAGAAAGAAATCATGCTTTACTAGAGAAAGAATTATATATTGCTTTCTGATTTAAAAAAGACATGATTCTTTTTGTTTCCCCTTTTAATATTACAACATTCTCCATGTTTCTATGAGTAGAATATTTCTCAGAGGTGTTGAGTCTAAATTTAGTGCTAAAGGATGAAGAGATTAAGCACGTTAAGGGATAAGAGAAAAGAAATGAGGAAATTCATGACTATATGGTTTCATAGGGATAAGATAAAATCTCCTGAACTGCAGGAAAACCAATGGGTCATGGTTTCATCAGTCGCTGCGGAGTTCTGGGGATGAGGTGGCGTTTCCCTGCTTAGGAGTAATTCTTACTATTCAAACAGTGGTCTGTGGACCAATGGCATCAACCTCTCTTAGGAGCTTGTTAGAAATGTGGAATCTCAGGCAGCTCCTCACGGCTACTGCATCAGAATCTACATTTTAACAAGATATCCAGGAGATTACCCAGCATATTAGAGTTTGAGAATCATTGGTGAGACACCAGTTTCTAGAAGGTTGGTTGTGAAAGAAGGCACAAAAATAAGGTAGTAGGTAGAGGGAGAGATGGACAAGATTTAAAATACATGGATTACACACAATATCAAATCAAACATTAACAAAACCAATGTTATTTTCAGTGTATAGATTTGGAAAACAGGTCTCAGTGAGGTTAAGATATTTTGTCAAGGCTAGAAAATAAGATGTGGACATGTTTCAAGTGTGGATCTGTCTGCAGAGACTAACTTTAGGGCCTCTATTATTCCATCTAACAGAATTAACCACTCTTTTCTTGGCATTCAAAAAGCATCTACAACTTATCTCTACTTTGTACCACATAGTGTTTCAATATTTGATTTTATATACGGTAGGACCAGTGCTTTTTGCACATCTGCCTCTCACCATCTAGTTACCGAGTTCTCAGAATCCTGGACAACACTGTGTTATACCTTTTCATCTTTCTCAGAATCTAGCGCAAAACTTGAGGTTTTCTTGGTTTTTAATGAATGCTGCCTGTATAAGTGAATTAAAAAAAAAAAGCATGACTAGAAATACTCTGAGATTTGTCTTAGAGGGGTTTTAAGCTTATCTAATAGTAGAAAGAGTATACACCAGATTAGAGGATATTATCAATTTTCAGAGTTTTGAGAAAGACCACTGCTTTCTGAGTATATTTAATTTGAGCATTTGAGTTTTAACAAAGAAATGCATTATGCAACTTTTGGGACTTGGGAAAAATGTGATTGGATTTCTTAGGAAAGTATTTCATCATTTTGGTTTATAGTCATCAGTGGGCTTGCGGCAGACAATAAACATGGAAATTTCTATTCTTGACATTTTTGCATGCCATTGTCACAGAATGGTTATGGGAGATCAAATAAATTACACAAATGGTATTTTATCAACTTTTTCTTCTTAACATCATATTCTGATACAGAGTTCCAAAGTTCATGTTTCCTGACACCTCTGTTGCTATAAGGTTGGACATAGCTCTTTAATTCAAAGGATTAAATTAGCTTTAACAGAAAGAGTAAGTCTTGGTTTTCTCACAGATTGCCATGGGAACATGAGTGCTGCAAAGCTGTTATATCTCTCATCTGAAGCATTTCAAATAATTTGGAATATCTTAAACAATGACATTCAAAACCTCCCAAGCATGATCATCCAGAATATTAAAGTTAGAGGACCAGGATATTTTATAATTTAGCACTGTTTCAAACATTTCATTGCCACCAGTTCAATAAATCGTAGCATCATCTGGAATAGCATTTGAATCAGGGGCATTTTCTACAAGTCTAATTAGCACAAAATATTATCACTAAGATGTAGCAGCCCACATATAAGACAACAAAATTCTGGGAAAAGGAAATAAATCATTAAACATATAACAGATGAAATTGACCCAGTGGATTTTTTTATGATCCTATAAATGTTAAAAACACCTTTTGAAATAGAAGCCCTTTGAAAATAAGATTTTGTAGCAATTTGAAATGTGAAATTTTCATCTTTGACATATTATTAACTTGTAGTGCCATCTACATAATCAACAAGAGAACTGAAAAAAGATCGCCTTTTTTTTCTTTCAGTATGAAGCACAAATTTTACATCTTATTTAAGCCTATTGCTATTGCCAGGATGGTAAAAAAATATATATGCAAGTTATTTTTTGAATTGAGACATGTTCGTGTTTAGTCTTAATTTTGCTTCGGTGTTGCTGACAACACTTTCATTAGGATGGATACAAAGACTTTTTTTTTTTTTTTTAAACTTGGCTAATTCTCTTTCTTTTAAAAAAAGGCTGTACCTTTGATATCTTTCTACACTTAAAAGACTATCTGAATTTAATCCAAATATAACATTCTTTCATGAATCTTGATTTTTCTTATCATTTACCAATTGGTTTTATTGCTTCCTTTCTCTTGTTGTGTTGTGAACATTTGAAATTACCTAATGGTCCATGATGGCTATACTTTAGGTTTTTAAGTACACAGGTAAGCTGTATTTTCCCATGCAACTCTAACAAAAATGCGTATTTTTTCTAGTGATTTTAACATATGCTTTGATTCATCAGGAAAAAAAAAAATGCCAGTTTTTCCTAAGAGAAGACTACGTGTTAGCTGTTTCTTAAATCTTTCACATTTTCTACCTAGCATAGGGCTCATTAATTACACCTTAAGTAAAGACATCTGAATGTTTGGTTATTTGTTCTTATCTCACTGCTCTCAAAGATTGTTATGCTACATCTTCTTAAGAGACAGTAACTAAAACTGTTTACAGTACTGAAGAGAAACTGATGCAGGAAAACCAGTCAGAAGAAACATGATGTAAAATGTAGCAGTGTGGATTTATTTTATTTTGTCCCTAAACAGAGAGTAAATGTGTGAAGGTAATTGCACTTTCAGCAATTAAAAAAGGTTACATAAAAATAATTTTCACTTAATGGGAAATGCTTCAGAATAGATTTCCCATTTGATAGCATAACTTGTTTCTGAGCTTCTTTTCACAATCTGATTAATGTTAAAGGCAAAGTTGAAAACATTTTTAAGTATTTTTCTTCCTGCAATACCTGGAACAAAGAAAAATTTATGACTGTACTTTAATTTTATTGCTACCGAGCCTTTCCTAAAATGAACTGACAGATGCCATTAGTAAGTTAATTGATTTAATAATGTTCCTATGAATAAGCTAGCATTTCTGACTCAAATTGCTTTCTCAATTGATTGGTACTCTATAATAGAATTCTATAAAATGTATAGAAAGAGCAATAAGGAATTCAACTTTGGATTTTTTCATTAATTCATTAGCATTTAGAAGTCTAAGAAGTTATTGCATTTTCAATTTGCTAAATACACAGCATTTGTTACTAATAATTAGGCACATGCATTGCTTTTACAAAGTCTCTTTAAAATGCAGTCTTGTAAAAATGACACTAGAGAAAGGTGTGTTAATAGCATAGTGGTGTGTTTATTTTTCAAATGTCAGCAAGTAGCACCTTCCAGGGATTTACAAGATGGAAGGATAAGGATAACTTAAGGTAAAGGATCATTTAAGGTAACTTGCAGGGAAGCCGTAGTTCAAGGAAGAGGGGAAGAAAAGGGACTGCCACAGAGAAGTTGCAAGAACACCAGTGATCCCAGAGGAATAAGAGGGCCACTCCCCTCTCACCTGTTTTCCAGGAAAAAAAAATGCTAAGGTTTTGTGAAACGATGCCCTCATTTCCATAAGGAATTTCATCTGTGGTCAGATCATATTACTTCCTTTCTTTAAAAATTTCAACAATTGTCCATTCCAATTAGAAAAATAGTTCATGTTTTTTGGGCTCCTCTATTCAATGAAAATTTATCCTATATGTTCCATCTATTAGCCCCTCTTTTTGGCATCACAGATAAAGTAATATACAAAACATATTTGAAACTGCCTTTATAGAGTTTATATTCTAGTAGGTTTGATGTCTTTTGACCACTCCCCACCCTCTCACGTGTGCAGGACTAGGGCAAGGCAAATGATGTACTCACCAAAAGTATGAAATTTAAACAGCTCCAAACACCTCAGTAACAAAGACAGGTAATATTTTATTTTTATTTTTTATTTATTTATTTTTTTAAAAATAATTTCTTTACTTGAGAGAGAGGAGAGCAAGTGCTTGAGAGAGAGCACAAGTCGGGGGCTGGGAGAGAAGGGGCAGAGGGAGAGGGAGAAGTAAACACCCCGCTGAGCAGGGAGCCTGACGTGGGACTGGAACCCAGGACTCTGGGATCAAGACCTGAGCCAATGGCAGATGCTTAACTGATTGAGTTACCCAGGAGCCCTGACAGGTAATATTTTAATACAATATTTTAAATAATCAATATTAGTGTAAGTAATCCATAATGACTAAAATAAAAAACTAAAGAATAAAGTGTCTGTAGAGACATACTAGAGCATAAGGAGAATGGAAAAAATTAGTAACAATGAAATAAATCCTATCTCTTGCTTAGAAAGTGGCATGAGCATACAGGGAGGGAAGAAATATATGGCAGCCAGCTTTGGAAACTGCCTACCAACATCCGTACCCTGACAAAAATATTTCACATTCCTTGCCCCCAAAGATCTCATCCCTTGCACATGCAAAAACTCATCTCTTCTACTCGAAAGGTTATATCAAATTGTGTCACAGTCTGAAGATAATTTCATCCTCTAGAAAGAGACATCCCCCTCATTGATGTCTAACACCATACAATGGTGGAAAAGTGTCAGGACAACTGCAAAAGATAGTCCATTGAAGAGAAAAATGATGGCAGCAATCTGTGTTAGTACTATTTTTCTCAGTAAAGATAAGAAATAGAAGATTCAAAAATGTTTACATTAAATGACACTAGAATACTAAATAAAATAGAAAACAAAAATGTCCAAATGAATCAGTAGTATTTGAAGATTCAGCTACTAAATGTTTTGATTAGAGCCATGTTAATTATTGAAAAGACTTCCACAGACACTGGGAAAATATTCTCTTTGTTTTGTTTAGTAAATGACCTAATTCAGAAGGTAAAGGGCACTTGAATTAACTCATCATCGTTCTATAAAGCAGAATACCCACAAGCACACACAGCTACCGAGGTACTTGAGTCTTTATGACCAATTACTGATGCCATCGCCTGATTGGGATGGAGTCTCCCCAAAGCTATTAATTTTTGTCTTTCAGTTTTTTTTACATGGGGTTTTTGATTTTTTCCTCATCCCTCCCAATTATTCAGGATACTCTTAAGTGCCTACTCTCAGTTCACAGGTTCAAGGACAGCATAGAGGTTATCATGATTATCATACTCATTTTCCATGAATTTCTTCTTTCTACCAGGCCCAAATTTAAGATTACCCTGCACTGTAAAATACCTATTATTTTAATTAAGAAAAATTCTCAGAAAATAAAACAGTGATTAAACATTCTAATTATAAAAAAGCAATATTTTAACAGCCTAATCTTTTTTCAGGACTTTCAGGGTATCATCCCATTGTCTTCTGAACTCCATTATTTCATCTGAGAAGTCAGTGAAAATTCCTACTGGTGTTTTCCTGTATATGAAATATGCATTTTCCTCTGGATGCTTTTAAGATTTTCTTTCTTTCTTAGGTTTTTCAGCAGTTTGACTATTATGTGCCTTGGTGTTTTCTCTGTATTTTCCTTTGCATTTCACTGAACCTCATAGGTTTTGGGATTGAAGCCTTTTATTAATTTCAGGAATTGTTTTAGGTCATTATTCCTCCATACAATTTCTCTGCTCTGTTCTTCTCCCTTCCTTCTTAAAATCCAACTTCAAGCCAGATAAGCCACAGAATCTTTCATGTTATTTGATACCACAGATCTCAGATGTGCTGCTTCAACGTTTTATGCATTTGTTTTTCTTTGAATTTCCATTTGAAGAACTCCTTTTTGTTTGTTTCATCTCTGCTCATTATTTTCTTTGTATCAAGTCAGCTTTAAGATTAATCCTATATATACTTTTTATTTTTAGCATTTTTCTTTCTTTCTTTTTTTTTCTTCCCATTTTCTGCTAGAAAGTCACTAACTCTTTATATATGTGGCTTGTTCTTTCTATTAGATTCTTTAAGGTAGCAATTACAAAAAAATAATGTCTTTGTCTAATATCAATATTTGGCTACCTGTGGGCTTGCTTTTTTTTTTTTTTAAACCTTTAGTTATGGATCACATATATCTACTCTTTCAAATTTCTCGTAACTTTTGGTTATATGACAATCATTGTGTGCAAAAATAGAGACTAAAGTAAATAATACTTACCTCAAGAACAGCACAAGCCCTACTTTCTACAAGGCCATTAGTGTTTGTTGTGAGTGCAGATTGAGTTATTATAGTCTGTGGTTGAGTTGTATGTGGGCTTGGTTAAAAATTTAGTTAGTTCACTATTATCTTCAAATATTTCGAGAACACAGTCTAGAATCTCCTTCAGCAATCCTTACACTCTGTGCACTAGAGAGATTCTCACAATCCCTTTGTATTTTAGAAAGCTACCTCCAGTTTTCCCAAACATGAGAGGTCTCTCTTTGCTTTACAGCCTGGCTTTCAGCCTTTTTTCCTCTGGGGATTTTTTTTTTTTTTTTGATCGTTGGTTTGATTTTTCTTCTGCCCTGTCCCTAGCTTCCTGGGTGTTGGAAAATCTCCATCTGTCTTTTCACTCTGTCTGCAGGCTTGGAGTGCTGCTCCAGTGTATTCAGGGAAGGTCTGGAGTGGCTCAGGGGATCCTTATTAGCTTCCTTAAATCAGACACAGCATTTGTGGGCCACTGTTTTGCACTCAGAGAGGACCTGATGTACACTCAGAGAAAATCAATTAAAGGGGCATCATCAGTGACTACCTCCAAGGCTGCCTGTTTTCGTAGTATGATAAGAAAATAGAGAAAGGAAAGCAAACAAACAAAAAACACTACCACCACCTCCACCTCCACCAAAACCAAAAACATCCTGAAGATTTTGTCATTTATCTGGCTTGTTCACATTGTTTCTGGTGGGAGCGATGGTCTCTTAGAAATTTAATTTCTTCATCCTAACTAGTAATAGAAGTCTTTACAAATTAATCCTATTATAATCCATGTGCATTTTAGCAGAAAAACTTCTTACTTAAAAATCTAAAATTTACTCATTTTATATAGATATGTAAAATTATATATAATAATATATATGTATATATAGTTTTCTTTTTTTTAATTGGTGTTCTATGGACAGGAATTTATTAGTGGGGACAGGGTGAGCGTGGATACAGGTTGCAGGTTGGGAAAAGAGGAACAGGGTGCATGGCAGCACTGCCAACCTGCAGCCAGTAAGATAGGAGGCCAGGGGTGCCACAACTAGTAGAGCACTGGGTCAGGCAGGCTGCTCCTCACCTGGCCAGTGTCAGCACCTTAGGGCATGATGGAGGCTTTGGGAGGATGTCTACACTATAGGTGCCTGGCTCCAGTTGTAACTGTGGGGGGCAGGATGATGAGGAAGCTTCTACCCCTAGGGTCTTCAGCCAGTGAGAGCCAAGTTTGGGAGGGAGTGTGGGAGGGAAATGCCATTCAGGGTTTGGGGAAGGGAACTTGGATAAGGCAGGCAAAGGGCAGGTGTGGTGGCATCAGTGGCTACACCAGGAGGCAAGCCACTGAGGGAACGTTGGAGTGACAAGAGGCCACCTCCCCAAAGGAGGGGGACCCGGGGCCTTTGGGCAAGCCCTTAGAGCCCACCTTGGGTGGGTGTACTACTCCCAGTGGGACAGTTCCTTGACCAGGACCTCCTCACAGCACATTGTACTGCCAACTCATGATGGCCCGAAAGTCCATTTGTGTCCACAGCTTGTCCCCCTGCTCCAGAAAGTCCACCACTGGATGTCATCAAACTTTGCCCAGGGCCCACAGAATAAATCACACATTCAAGGTCCTTTGGGTCCTACCCCAGTGGTTTGCAAGCACTATGGTAGTAAGTGCTATACTATATATACAGTAGGGGTGTTTTTGTTACTAAAAAATCTTTAGACTTTTGGATCTTGTATTTGCTTTGTAACAAATACTGCAAGTAAATAAAGCATCCTCTCTGGAATACTCAAACGCAGAGTAGCCTCTTTTCCACATTGTGTTTAAGATTTTAGCTCAATTCCCCTTATTTAAATGCTCTCCTTCCTAGTGAATTATTTCTCTTTTATGCGTCTTAATGGACTATATGTAATTTGTATTCACTTATCTTGGTTTCTACTACATTGTATCATATAAATTTATTTGCTTATAAGTTCCTCTAGGACTCTGGTAGAAGATATGATACATAATAAATGCTCAAACATGTTTATTAAATTAATCTAGAATATTAAAACTAAACATATTTTCTTAGTGTCTTTTTAGTATCTGACATATTGACAAAGATATTTTTGTATAATAATGCATTTTTTATTTAAATGGCTAATGAAAATTTCCAGTAGAGTATAAGGCCATGAATTGTGCAATTAATATTTCTGTACTTTTTTTTTTACATTGAAAACAATTAACAGGTGTTGGTAAATTGACCTTGGCTAGTGGTCATTATAATGTAGAGGTTAGTAATAAATAAATTTAAAACTCTATTTGAAATCAACACAATTTATTGAAATCCACAGACTGAAAATAATTTCAATAAGCAAAAATAACAGAATATAGCTTCCTGAGAAACAGATGCAAGGGTTACTTGCTGCAAGTAGTTTTAAGCCTCCTTTGCTGAATTGATTTGGTTGATGTCTCAGTAAATCTGCCAACAAAGCAGTCACTTCTCTCGATATTTACTCGTGTTTCCTAGGAATTTGGTTAGGCTCAGAAGGTTTGGAGCCAATTCCTCATATAGAGATGTCAGTCTTTTGGCAACCTGAACTATGACAGGACTTCATAGAATCATGATTTATGGCATTTGATAATTTTTTTAAATGACTGCATATTTCCTAAATATCCTTCTTTGCCTTGACAGTATAGTGTCTCCAATCATTCCCAGACTGCTAATCCCTTTTTGTTTTTAAGTGTAAGGGAAAAAGTAAGTTTTTTCTTTCTTCTCATTTTCTTAACTATCTATTCTTGAGCATGGAACTATCATGAAAGCAATACTGATATAAAAACATTATGAAACATTAAATTGTTTTAATTTCCTATACCAACAATAGGTTTATTAAATAAATATTCTATACATATACTGAGAATACACACACACACACACACACACACACATACACACACACGTTTGAATGGCTTAAACAACACAAATTTATTTTTTCACAGTTCTGTAGGCTGAAAGTCCTAGATAGAGGTACCATTAGGGTTGGTTCCTGGTAAGACCTCTTCCTGGCTTACAGATGGCTGCCTTCTCTCTGTGTCCTCATGTGGCCTTTCCTCTGTACATGGATGGGAAGAGACCTCAGGTGTCTCTTCCTCTTCTATCAGATTAGATTCTAATCTATCTGGTTCCAGTTCTGTTGGATTAGGGCCCCACCTATTTTTAGGACTATTTATAAATAGCCCTAAAAGTAATATTCTGATTCCGGTAAATTTTATTAGTTAGAACTCAGATTGAAGGGCAATAAATACCCTGCTTTCAAAAGAGAGAAGAAGTATTCACAAGAAAGTAAAGGAGGAAGTCCTAGTACTAGTAGTACTCCCGTGGGCAAAGTCTTTTTGCTTCCCTGGCAAACTATTCTTGCTTTCCTGGGATCCTTTTCTCAAATATTTAAATAAGGAAATCAGCATCTATTTTTTTCAGATTGGTCCTTAGCCACAGAATAGCAAACCTTAGTCAGTTTCTTATTTAAAAATCCATCTTATCTAATGAGTATTTATGAAGTACTCATTGAGTTGGATTCTGTGTCACACATTGAAAATATTGCTAGGATATAATGTACATAATCCCTGTCTTCATTGAGCACACATTTGCAGATAGGTAACGAATATCACTAAACAATATTTGCTCAATTTAAAAAGTTCCCTTTAAGAGCATTTAAGAATGGTATTATTCATTATCACAAACTTACTAGCTTAAAATAACACAAATTTGTTATCTTTTATTTCTGGAGGTCAAAAGTCCGAAATGGGTCTCAATGGGCTAAAATCAAGATTTCCATGGATGCATTCCTTCTGGGGGAAGAATTTGTTTCTTTGCTTTTTCCTGCTTCTAGAGATCACCAGGTTCCCTGGTTTGTGGCCTTCTTTCTCCATATTCAAAGGCAGCAACTATAGTTGTCACACTGGTCTCATGCTGCCATCCCTGTGATTATCTTCTGACTCCTTCCTCTACTTTTATGGTCTCCTGTGATTACCTTGAACCCATCTGGATAATTCAGAATCATGTTTCCATGTCAAGGCCGGCTGATTATAAGTCTTATTTCCATCTGCAATGTTCTCATTTGCCACATAATCTAATATTTCCACAGATTCCAGGGTTAGGCTTTGGGCACTTATGGGAGGGCTTTACTCTTCCAACAATTAGTAGCAATTTAAATGAGTAGGACTTAGCCCAGCAAAGACAGGTAAGGAAGGAGAACACTGAAACAACAGGAGAGAAAGCTCTTACTGGAACTGAGTGACAATGATTTACAATGTCTAACCCTCAAGCAAAGATTAAAAGTATGAGTGAGGCATGATCAGGCTTAAGATATAGATGGCTTAGAATCTACTGATCTTGTTAGATAAAAATCAATCTTTTGGCCAAAAAAATATGACCAATCGTATTACCTAGGGGCCCCTACTTCCTGAATTTCCTAATGAAACCAGCATTTCCCTCAGCATTAATTCTCAACAATTAGTAGTGTGTTTATTTGAAAACAGAACAGAGAACCAATATCAGAATGACTTAGTCTGATAGGATCATTTCTGTTCTTAATACAAAATCAGATAAACTTCATCGTTTATCTCACTAACATGGGCAATTTTTTCTTGTGTTCCTTGGCTGGTAGCATCAGAAAGAATTAACTAAGTAGACATAATTTGAAGCTGTATCAGTGTATCTTACAATAATATGGCACTGATACATTCTTTGTTTTGCTAATTTGCTAACATTTTGCTAAATTTCTGAATTTTTACATGGTTGCTTACCAAATTGAACTATGACTTATATTTCACAGTTGACATAGTATTTCATGGACTATCATGTTTTGTATAGTAACAAATTTATCTTTTTCTTCTTCTGTTACATCACAAAGCTACATTGCTTATGAAAATATTATTTTATAACTTAGCATAGTCCCAAAGGATCCCTTTCCATATTTCCCATATTTGTGTACCCTCTCTCCCTCCGTCCCAAAATCAAGGCTTCTGATACCAGAATGCCTGTCTTAAAGGTGACTCTTGCAGACTAAATGTTTGTGTCTCCCCAAAATTCATATGCTGAAATCCTAACCCCCATGTAAATTGGGATAGCCGCATGGAAAACAGTATGGAAGTCCCTCAAAAAGTTAAAAATAGAACTATCATATGGTCTAGTAATTCCACTTCTGAGTGTTTATCTAAAGAAAATGAAACACTAAATTGAAAAGATAATGTCCCTCCATGTTCATTGCAGCATTATTTATGAGAGCCAAGATATGGAAACAACTTAAATGTCCATCAAAGGATTAATGGATAAAGAAAATGTGGCAAAGGTATACAATGGAATATTATTCAGCCATAAAAAAGAATGAAGTCTTGCCACTTGTGACAACATGGATGGATCTTGAAAGCTTTATGCTCAGTGAAATAAATCATATAGGAAAAGATAAATATTGTATGATCTGACTTATATGTGGAATCTAAAAACAAAACAAAATGAACAAACAGATAAACTTGACTTTAGATACAGAGAACAAGTTGTGGTTGCCTGAGGTGGGGGTTGGGGGGGATAGGTGAAATGGCAAAAGGGGGTGAGAAGGTACAAATTCCAAGTCATAAAATTGGAAAGTCATGGGATATACTGCATAGCATAGTGACAATAGTTAATAATATTCTATTGCATATTTGAAAGTAGCTAGGAGAGTGGATCGTGAACATTCTCATCACAAGAAAGAAGAATTTTGTAACTATATATGGTGATGGATGCTAACTAGACTTATTGTAATGATCATTTTGCACTATTTACAAATACCAAATCATTACATTGTACACCTGAAATTAATATAATGTTATGTCAGATACACCTTAATAAAAAAGAATAAGTTCTAATGTAAGAAAAAAAAAACCCAATGCATTATGTTGTTTTCAATATATAGCTATAATGAATCAATAAGCATATTTCACTACCAGGGTTTGGAGGAGCTTAACGCTCTTTTTTAAAAATTTTTTTAAAAGATTTTATTTATTTATTTGCCAGAGAGAGAGAGAGCACAAGCAGGGGCAGCAGCAGGCAGAGGGAGAAGCAGGCTTCCCTTTGAGCAGGGAGCCCGATGCGGGACTTGATCCCAGGACCCTGGGATCATGACCTGAGCCAAAGGCAGACACTTAACAGAGCACCCAGGTGCCCCTAACACTCTTTATAAACAAATATTTTCTCACATGGCATGAGAATGAGCCTTGCTTAAAATTCACATGACACTGTCAAGCATTTAAAGAAAACTGAGTGTTTGTAATTACACCTTAAGTAAACTATAAGTGAATAGGAAATATTTTCAGTTGAAAATGAAGGACAAATGGAAAGTAAGTCACTCTGAAAGCCTGAATTTCTCCAAAATTTCACAACAGCTCTAATTTAGTCCTTAACTTATGATTTTGAATACATTCTGGCAGTTAAACAAATTTAGAGTTTAGAAATTATTAATCCTGGCCAAATACAAATATTTCTTCTGTGTTATAACTAACAAACTCCTGCTTGAATATCTTTCTGAGCCCAGTAAAAACTTCCTTTTAATTATATGAAACACAATTTCTACTAATAAAAGTAAATTATAAACCTTGAAAGGAATGTCACCTGTTCAATTTATTTGACTGTTTCATTTTTAATCAGAGCTTCTACTCAAACGGTTCATTTTTTTCATAGTTACAGAATAAAGGAATTGTTAGAAATTGACCTTGGTAATTAGGTTCTAAAGATGAAAAATTTTAGTGGTGACAGGATGACAGAATTGAATGATTAACAAAGGAAAAACAAAGTTTTTATGAACTTACCCTATTTGAAAATTTCTCATTTATATGTTGTCACTTAACCACTAAATAAGAATTATTGTTGAGGAAAATAGAATGCTATATGATTTTTCTTCCTGTTAATATGGGCATAGATCCTATATATCCTATAAGTAGGGAGTATTTATACATTCAAAACTGGGCCAAAGAGGAGAAAAAAGATGGAGATGTTAATCAAAAGAAAGGCAAAGTGTTACCAAAAGGCAAATAAGAGTGGAGAAGAATCACATATGCATATAAACCTATTTATCAAGTATCTGTTTTATTTCTTAAAAAGCATGTTAGACAAATCTAGTTATGAAGTGTATAATCTGTTAATTACTCAAACTATGTACAACCCCTTAAAGGTAAAGGATACTCCGTGATGGCCTTGAAAATTAGCCTTTTAAAATCACTCAAACTGACATTTTAACCAACTATGTTACCATAGGAATGTCCTACAAGGAGGTCTGAAATCTCATGGAAATATTAAAAGGAATAAGTGTAGGCAGGACTGTGACAACAGATTTTCAGAAGCAGAGACACTGTGGAGGCCCATCATGCAAAGTGTTGTGACTGTTTCTTATTCTGCTTCCCAAAGTACACTTATCTCCTGAAAGTTCAGAGTCACACTGATACTTCCTTAAGAAGCTCTAATGTTTTGGGGCGCCTGGATGACTCAGTCGTTAAGCATCTGCCTTCGGCTCAGGGCATGATCCCAGGGTCCTGGGATCGAGCTCCGCATCAAGCTCCCTGCTCTGCTGGGATCCTGCTTCTTCCTCTCCCACTCCCCCTGCTTGTGTTTCCTCTCTCACTGGCTGTCTCTCTCTCTCTCTGTCAAATAAATAAATAAAATCTTAAGAAAAAAAAGAAGCTCTAATGTTTAACCAGCAATCATGGCCAGTCATTATTTATAAATGGGGCCAATTCCAAAATTCATATCCTCCATCTCTGGATCAGCCAGTTCTCTTTTCTTTCCCAAAGGAGCCATTTCAGTCTCTTTTTTTTTTTTCCAATCTCACTCAAGAAAAATTATTTTCACTCTAGACTGAGGAGTCTCAGGATGGACCAAGGCTGTTATGCAGTTGGGTGGGTGAGTAGATGTTCTTGTGGTAATGCATGTAGTAGGAAACAAAACAAAACAAAATTATTAAATAAAAGGTTAGTCATGGAGTTCTAGAAGAGAGTTCTATGAACAAGAATCCTCTTTAATGGATTTGTTTGGTTTTGGAAATAAGCCCTCCTGAGTATGGCCTGGAAATTTAATGGCAGATCAAAGAGAAAACCGACTGCTCTGGAAAAAATGAAAAGGGGATCAAGGCACTGCAATCAGGAATTCTAGAGCTATAAATGGAAGACCTCTGGTAGAGACAGATGATGGCTATAAGAACATGGCAAGGGTCTAGAGCTTGCACAGAAGAAAACTGCTGTGACAATTTCTCTTGTGAAAAGAATACACAAGACAGTTTTTATTTAGTTAGTTATTTATTTAATTTTTTTAGATTATTTATTTATTTATTTGACACAGAGAGAGAGACAGCCAGCAAGAGACAGAACACAGGCAGGGGGAGTGGGAGAGGAAGAAGCAGGATCCCAGCGGAGCAAGGAGCCCGATGCAGGGGCTCGATCCCAGAACCCTGGGATCACAACCCGAGCCGAAGGCAGGCGCTTAACGACTGAGCCACCCAGGCACCCCAAACACAAGGCAGTTGTAAGAGCAGGATTTATAACACTAACACACAAGCCTTTTTCCCAAACCAAGTTCCAAATATACGTGGTCTAAAAGTGGAGAAATAATGAGATTGAGTTGTGTATGGAAATTCAGTGCAACTCTTGCCATCCTTCTCAATGTTAGCCTTTGCTCATGTGTCATCTTTCATAGAATGGCCAAAATTCAATAAACTGACAATACTGATCACTGGTGAAGAGGTAAAGCAACAGGGACTCTCATTCATTGCTGGTGAGAATGCACAATAGTACTGTCATTTTGGAGGACAGTTTGGCAGTTTTTTAAGCGCTAAGCAGAACCTTGCCATACAATCCAGCAATTGCATTCCTCCGTATTTACCCAACTTATTTGAAATTATGTCCATGCAAAACTGGCATGCAAATGATCATAACATCTTTAGTCATAATCACCCCAAATTGGAAGCAACCAAGATGTCATTCAATAGATGAATGTACGAACAAACTGATACACTCACATAATGGAATATTACCCAGTGTTCTGGATTCTATCTTAGCTCAAGTGATCAAGTTTAACTTCATACTGGGGTTGGGGGGGAAGCTGATGATCTATGTAACTTTGAAAATTAATGGAATCTACAAGACTAAAAGCAAAAGGAAATATAACACTGTATATATAATACTGTACTGTAGTTAATAAACTTGTTTGATGTGGAGGTACAGATTTAAAATACTGAAATCACTACACATGTATCCTGGAATTAAACAAATAAGTAAGTGACTGACAGATGGTAGGAACCAGATTTCTCACTTGTTGAAGTGAAAGTTAGTTATAGATCAGCAATGAGAGGAGGCTAGAACAATCCATGCCATAAAGGACTTATGAACAGTATGAACAGTATGAACTTGTGTTTACCTTTGTATAAATACAAATTGTTACAGGAGAAATAATTACAGATATGTGCACATACATGAGTTAATGTATGCATATATATTTCCTTTTTCAGTCAGCTGAGAGCATCTAGAAGCAACAACACTCCAGTAGCACATCGAGTGCCCAGATCTTGTTTTCTAACATCATCCTCCAATAAAAGGAATTAGGAATCCTTGGAGAAATGGCTGATTTAAATACTGGGGCAAGGAATGTACAAGACAAGCCTAGGGCATCTTATATGTAATGGTTGAGATTAAAGTAGCACAAAAAAATTAAATTAAAAACACAAATGATGATGGAGGTATGTTAGGATATAGACACCAAGTGAAAGAGCTTTCAGTCACCATATACAGAACAATTTCAGCAACAACAAAAAAGGAGTATTGGATCATAACCCAAGTATGAAATAATATCCATGAATCCATATGGACATGAATAAATGATTGAATGAATAGACAAGTGGAGAAGAACAAACAGGTGTCCTGGGCAGAAGAATTCCAAATAATTTATGTAGAAAATTCGCCCTCAAGGAGGTGGACCATAACTCTTCACTCCTTAAGGCTGGGCTGCACATGACTACTTTTCAAAGACAACAGCAAGGAAAAGAGGGGAAAATAGTAACTTTAGAGTGAAGAAATCTGACAAATTCTATCTTAGCTCAGATGATCAAGTTTAACATTCATAGTGATAAGTTACATTGATGGTGTGTACCTTTGATATGAAGTAATGAGGATGATGTTTGACCTTTGTTGTATTCCTCCTGCAAACAAAACACTAGGTCTAATTATGAGAAAAACATCAGAAAGATCCCAGTTGAGGGCATTCTACAAAATAACTGAATAATACCGCTTTTTATTTTCTGAATAATACTCCTAAAAACTGTTAAAATCATAAAAACAAGGCTAATCTGAGAAAATGTCACAGTCAAGAGAAGCCTAAGGAGACATAATGAGAAAATATTATATGATATCCTGCATGGGGCTTTGAAATAGAAGAATATTCGGTACAAACTAAGGAAATATGAGTAACGTATGGATTTTAGTTAATATTAACATATCAATATCAATATTGGTTGATTAATTGTGACAACTGAGTTTAGAAATATGGGAACTTTTGTGGTATCTCTGCAACTTTTCTGGAAATCTAAAATAATTCTAAAATCAAAGTTTATATAATATTAACAGTTCAGACTTGAAACCTGAAAATTACATTTCTTATAGTACCAATTTGGATACAGGGATTTGTAAGTAAATATAGAGACTTTCAGTAGAAGCTGATTGAAAATACTTTCACTGATAGAAGGTTGACTGTAATAGACCATGTAATTAAAAAATGAATGTGGACAAGGTATACATTTCTGAATATAGTTCAAAAGGTAGGATGAATTCATCTGCTAACAGTACATGCTCTTCAGTCCTGCATCCTAGCAGCACTGAAGAAGAAATCTTATTACCTAGCACCTATTAATCAAGTTGGTAGGGAATATATACCACAAAACATTAGCGTGATAAGGACATTCTTAAGTATTTTAGAAGTCATCAAGGTAAAATTAGTATTTTGTTGCACTGCTTGGAGGAAATAACGTTTATTTAGCTTTCATTGTCATTATCATTACAAACAAGCCTTGTTTGATTCTGTTGACAATTTATTTTGTTAGAATATTAGTTGTTATTAGTCTCCTAAAGAGAAAGAAAGATCTATCTTTAGGGAGAAGCCATCTGAGATAGAAATATATGTGACACAGAGATGTACTACCTCAGGTAGGAAATATGTGGATTTAAAAAACATCATATAAATTGTGCCATAAATGTCAAACATTTCATATATTATAGTCATTAATTCTTATATATTCTGTTTCCTTTTTATCTCAAATTTGGTTTGAAATACACAATCAAGTGCATTATACAATCTTTATAATTGCTACTAGCCTTGTTATTACTGGTTAGGACTCTATGTTCTTGATTAGTTACTATTTTTATTAAAATGTTTAAGATAATTTATTACTCAGTTTAGCAAAAGGAATTGTAGTGCCCCCTTCCCAAACACTCCTATGTACCCAACAGGCTAGAAGGCAACATGATTTTGTAACTAGTAGCTTTTGTGAAACTTCTTGCTACATATCATAGTGAGAGGAATGTTCATAGTATAGTGTGATGGGAAGCAAGGTGGCTTTATAAGAAAAAAATCTATGTTTTTTAAAATAGTGTCCCTGGGAGAAAAAACTCCATTTACTGAAATGACTGTATTTTATTGTTGTTTCCACATCAACATCAATGGATATATATATATATATATCCATTGATGTATGTGTGTGTGTGTGTATATATATATATATAATTTTAATGATCTAAAATAATATGACTTTCTTAGACATTGTGATTATTTCTGTGATTACAACATGGCAGCTCAATATATAAAAACACATCTGTTGTTTCTAATTATACCTGTTCCTGAACATTTCCATCATGCTAATTTCAGTTGCTGAGTGGAAATAATTGAATTTGCCTTTCCTTTCATTTCATATTTGTTTAAGCAAACACCTGGGGATTTCTGACTGTAGGGAGAAATATAATGAGATGATTCAAAGATACAGCTTACAACAAAAACTTAATTTTTTTATTTTAATTTTTTGCTATTATTTATATGAAGTTTAAGTTTCCCATTTTTCCTCCAGAATTAAAATGGTTTTATTTTGTTTTCAGCTAGATGCTATTGGTGGAAAAAATAAAAATAAACATAGAATATGGCAAGTTGGAAGATTTACCCAGAAAACTACTTTGGTTAAATTTTATAGTAAATAGAAGTTGAAAAAGTAGCATATTTACAACACACGAGTTTTTCCTGTTAGTTCTTGACATTCAAGTAAACTCATTATTTCTATGTAGACAACTTTCTTCAATCACATCAGTAAATCATATCATTATCAACCAGTTATAGAGCTTACTGTTGTCATCATTCTAGGCACTATATATGACATGAGTTTTGTTGTTGCTGAATATGTAATCTAGTTGAGAAGACATGTCCTAAAATACAATTGATTTTTTTTCTTTCTCCAAATTTTTATTTAAATCCCAGTTAGTTAACATACAGTGTAATATTAGTTACAGGTGTAGAATTTAGTGATTTATCACTTACACCTAACACCCAGTGCTCATCACAGCAAGTGCCCTCCTTAATGCCCATCACCTATTTGATTGAACGTACAAGACAATTAATACTACTACTACTAATAAAAATACATCACATATTCTCTGTTATCAATTTTCATCAGAGGGTTGAAGATTAGAACAGTGTTGGAAAACTTTAAGAAAGGGCTAAACTCATGTATGTGTTTTAGAGAATAAATAATGTTAAGATGGCTTCTAAGGGTAAAGAACATATTTCAAAAAAAGTTATGGAAGGCAAAGAGAGTATGGCTAGATATGACTAAGAAGCTAGACCCAACTTCAAATCAGTGAATACCGACAAGGACTCAAATCTTTCACAAGATATGTACTAGGAGCCAAATTATTCTTTTAGATGGGTATAATTATGAAAAACATAATAAACAATTAAGAATCACATGTATGCCCTGTTAAATATTTTAAGTTTACATTAAGCAGGAAATAAGAAGAACTGCTTATCTAATAGATGAGAGGATATCAATCTTCTAGAACCATTTCATGTATTCCCTCTTATTCTCTCTTTAAAAGTTTCTACTCCCTTTCACTCCATGATTAATTGTCAGGGTGACTGAGTAGCTCTTTCCAGAGCAGTATAAATGTCATTCACTTTATTTAGGTATGGGCTTCTCTTGAAACATGTTTGACATCTCTTCTTAGAAGCCAAAAATCTCAGACTCCAATATTCTCACAGTCAGAAAAAAATAAACTATCTTCCAAAAGAGCAACAGGGTCAAATTTGTAGAGAATAGTCTTCTAAAATTAAGTTAGACATGGCAGTATTTTGTTGTATAAGTGAGCATAGCAGTGAAAAGTTGCTAAAATATTCCACAATTAGTCTATTTTAATCTACATAAAATAATCATTTGATGAAACAAAAAGCAGGAACTTCATTCTTTTGAGTATATCGTAATATACAATTCAACTCCAACTGCCTAAGTAATTTACCTAAGAAAATTATACACTATTTCTTTTTTTAATAATATTTTTTATTGTTAGTCACCATACAGTACATCCCTAGTTTTTGATGTAAAGTTCCATGATTCATTACTTGTGTATAACACCCAGTGCACCATGCAATACGTGCTCTCCTTAATACCCATCACCATATTTCTTACTTAAAATGGAAGTTTTGATGTTGTGATGTGAGACCCAGATCTCCCTTCAGGAATGAAGGACTTGTTCCCTCAGCTATTGACAATGCTGCTGCAGATGTTTTTTCAGATGTCTTTCCACTTTGCAGACTGAATCAGCTAAAGAGATACGGGGATATGGCCACACCTCCTTCCAGGGCAACCAGAATCCAGTGATTGGTCAAAGTAAGGGTAAAGGCTTCTACTTGCTCCATGTTGAAGTAATTCTGAAGAAAATTTCAGCTCTAAAGTTTCCCATTGGAGTCAGCAGAGGCCTTCCCTGGGATTGCATTTAGCTCAACCTCTCTCCCTACTTTCTCTCTCTCTCTCTTTTTTTTTAAATGTCCCCTCCTAAAGGTGTTCATGCCTAGTGTATTTCCTAAAAATATTCTCTCTCAGAGTCAGCCTCTCATGGTGTCCAAATCTGCAAATATTTAAAAATATGTTCTTATGTATATCCCAGATTTTTTAGCCAAATATCAAACCCATATTTCCAGCTTTCTATAGTGTCCTTACTTGAAAGTACTGTATCTGCATCAAATTCTTCAGACCAAAAATGCCCATATCTTTAAGATATATATAATGTTTATTTTTACTTCTTATATTCCATTCCTTATGTTAATCTCCCTTCCTGAACATGCATGTAAATGAATTTACTACTAACTGAATGAGCCACCTGAAAATGTTGCTCATCTGATACTGGGCATAAAGTGGTTTAATAGCTAAATATCTTAAGCACTATCTGACATATGTTAGATAGATGATGCCTTGAATTTTGGCCTGAACAACTGAGTTCAGGTATTTACCAAGATGAGTGGTCCTTGAAAAGGAATAGGTTGAGTGACAGAAAACCAAAACTTCCATTTTTAAAAGGTTATATCAAATGCTCAAATAGATCTAGAAGTTGGAGACCATTGTAAGTTTTGGGCTCGCAAATAGGTATTTTGGAGTCAGGCATAGATGGAAAGTATTTACAGTCATGATACTGGATAAGATTACACAGAAACAAAGGACCAAAATCGATGATACACTTCAACATTTTGAAAGCTGAAAAAGGAAAATTGTCAGTGAAGTAGGAAGAAGAAGTGAGATAGATGTATAAAAGACTAAAAAAGATACTTCAAGAAGGAGGGCATAGTCAATAGTGACAAATGTTATTGAATGAACAAAACAGGTGAGTATTTGAACCCCACTGAATTTTGAAGCAGCTTAGCGAGATTCAGAGTATTAGGAACAGACCTACTAGAATTCCAAGGCCTCTGCAGCCAACAAACTTCTGTTTATGTAGTTGGTCTGTTCCGTTACCGTCAGTTGAATTAAAAATAGATAAGAGGAGCCAATGATGAATTATTTGGTGCATCCTCTGTGACTTTTAATCTGGAAGTGAATTCTAGTTTTCTTGAATCGTTGCAAATAGTGGGGTTTTTTAAAATTATGCTTTTAAGATTAAAAAAAAAAAGGATATGTCCATGCTTACAGTACCTTAAACCTTCTTCTCTACATTTCATTACCTTTGTTTGTATTTCCCTTCCTCACCTTTGAAAGAAGAGTGCAATGGAGCTGAGAGCATAGTACTGCAGTTACACAATCAGAATGCCGAACTTTAGAGTTGTATGATCTGTGCCTAACTTCTCTGTGCCTCAGTTTCTTCACTGTTAAATAAGGGAAAGAAAAAAAAAATGAGGAAAATAATGCTATCTATTCCATGGGTTATTATAGAATATAGTAGAGGATCAATCAAATTAATATATGAAAAGCCCTTAAGATATTGCCTGGCATATGATATTTTATTATTGCCTAGAAAAAACTTATACTTATTATTTTCTAGATTCCATTCTAAGAACTCTTTTCTGATAGACTTATACAGAATTAATCATTCTCACCTCCGTGTGACCACTGTATTTTTACTTATATCCAGTTTTTTTCCTGCTGCATTTCTTACATGGCTATCTCTTTCACTACACAATGAGCTTCCTGAAGGTAAGATTACATTTCACACAGTCTGTATCCCTGCAAAAAAATGATGTGCCATGCGTACACTGCACCAGTGATTATCATTCCTGGCTGCCTGGCAGGATCACTGGGGGTAGTTCTCAAAATATGCATGCCCTGATACTAGGATTCAATAGGAAATTTAGTTTTTTTTTTTTTTGGAGGGTTTATCATATGGTTTTCATGTTCTGGCAAGTTGAGATTCTATCTGGTAGACACACGATAAATAGGTAAATAAATGAATGAGCTAAACTTTATCTTTGCTTACTTTGTATAAGGGGAAACCTTCTTATTTTTTATTCATTCTGAGTGCCTTGTAGGAAAATTGCATTTGTTGATGGAAAAGAACAGCTATACATGATCTGATTTATGTAATACCATTTTTATATTTGAATACTGTTATATATCACTTTTCAACTTTCTCTGACAAAGTCTAAATAATCGCATATAATGCCTTTGGATTTTTTTAATGAGGGTCTTTGTGTATGATTCATTACCTTACCAAAAGAGAGTTTAATTGTGAAAGGAAAACTTCAAAATATATAGGAAAATTGTACCAACCTTTGACTATATTCCTACTTTCAGGAGTTCTTTATTTGAATGTGGTGATTTATGTTTGACTAATGTATTCACTGACCAAATCAGTTAAAACATATAATATGTTCCTCATTTCTCTGGGTTTCTAAATAGGAGAAGAGTATATGTAGATGATATGAGAAGAAAACTTCATTGGGAAAAAATTAAAATAATAGAGAATGAAAATAAAACCAAATCTCTCACTGAAACTGTCAAGTTGTGTGTCATGAACAATAGCACTCATAAAGATGAATTTGACTTGTTGAAGCTAGGAATACATTTTGGTAGGGATATTTTGATATTATTAAAACTTTCAGTATTAATAGCTTTCTTATTACATCCAGATCTAGATAATTTTTTTTTTGTTTTATTGGCAGAATTTCAAATTTTCCATTTTGGTTTTTCAATAGTTTTGGAATGGAACCCCCCCTCCCCGCAACACACACACATAGGTGCTTTTTAAAAAATTTACAAACAGAATATGAACAGGTAAATTAGCACAATGTCATTTGGTCATTCATTAAAGTGAATGAATCTGCACCTGTGTAGTGGCCTTGGAACTGAGAGATAAAGTGACCCAATGTGCCTTCCTGTAAAACTTGAACAAGTGTACTTATTTGCAAAACAAATGGTTGTTTAGCACTATATGAGCAGCATAAGAACATGAGTGAAAACTTACACCTTCTCTGAACTGTACTTTAATCTCTATACCTCGTTTCTCAAAATGCTGTTTCAACCAGCTTTGCCATTTACTGGTTTTCTGTAAAACAAATTGAATATGTTTTTAATATATATCATTCTGTATTTGAAAAACAAAGGTTATGAGTCTATTGCTAATATTCATACAACTCATATGAATATGGCTGCACTTTTTTTTGTAAATTTTTTATAATATTTTTTATTATATTATGTTAGTCACCATACAGTACCTCCCTAGTTTTTGATGTAAAGTTCCATGATTCAACTTGTGTAAAACACCCAGTGCACCATGCAATACGTGCCCTCCTTACTACCCATCACCACCCGATCCCATTCCCCAACCCCTTCCCTTCTGAAGCCCTCAGGTTGTTTCCCAGAGTCCATAGACTCTCATGGTTCATTCCCCCTTCTGTTTACCTCCCCTTTCTTCTTCCCTTTCTTCTTCTACCGATCTTCCTATTTCTTATGCTCCATAAATGAGTGAAACCATATGATAATTGTCGTTCTCTGCTTGACTTATTTCACTTAGCATTATCTCCTCCAGTCCCATCCATGTTGCAGCAAATGTTGAGAAATTGTTCTTTTTGATAGCTGAGTAATATTCCATTGTATATATGGACCACATCTTCTTAATCCAGTCATCTGTTGAAGGGCATCTCAGCTCCTTCCACGATTTAGCTATTGTGGACAATGCTATGAACGTTGGGGTGCATATGGCCCTTCTCTTCACTACGTCTGTATCTTTGGGGTAAATAACCAGTAGTGCAATTGCTGGATCATAGGGTAGCTCAATTTTTAACTTTTTAAGGGACCTCCACACTGTTTTCCAGAGTGGCTGTACCAACTTAAATTCTCACCAACAATGTAAGAGGGATCCCCTTTCTCCA